>NC_053391.1:134917473-135263442 GCF_905171765.1 Bufo bufo | reverse complement strand
ATGTTGCATCGCTTCGTATAATTTGTGAATTCCATATGGTAAAGTCGTGTGTCCGATTGCTCAATGATACGCCTGACACTAAGTACTCCGAGATCTAAGGACTGAGAAATGTCACTGAATGTTTATTTGTGATCTCATTCATTCCAGGCACAAGAAAGAGAAGTGAACCCATTAACCATCTCATGGCAGTTACAGGGTAGTGTTCTAAATTAGGGTTAAATAGTCGATTCTGTGACCGGTTAGTGCACTATTTTTCAAATATCAATCATATTTTACCATAACGCAGATTAAGGGCTCAAGAATAGGACAAGAATAAGACGTGTTCTATTTTTTTTGTTTTCGCGGAACGGTCATGCGAACATACGGAAACGGAATGCACATATGCACATGGAGTAATTTCTGTTTTGTGGACCCATTGAAGTGAATGGTTCCGCATACTAGCTGCAAAAAAAAAACGGACACGGAAAAAAAATAAGTTTGTGTGCATGAGTCCTAATATAGCAAATTATAGTTTGGGGCTGAAATGTGCAGCATAAAAAATAAAGACAGTTTCAGTAATATTTGCTGTATATGTGATCCAAAAGGAAAGAGGTGCAGAATTTACTCCACACATACGTAGATTAAATCACTCCATGCACTAACCCCTGAAATGGAACATTAAAAATTTAGAATCAAAGGACAGAAATAATAGGGTCCCGCAGCTCAACTCAAAAATAGGAAAAGCCTCTACATCCCACACTCACTGACAACATAGTCAGTTTGATTAAACTTAGGGCGGTTTCTCATTGGCATTAGGGAATTCTGTTATAGGTTCCGTTATAACAGATTTATAATGAAATATAATGGAATTTAGGACGGAAAGCAAAACGGAAGCCTTTAAAAGGTATACTGTTTTGCTCCATCCTAATACATGTCTATGGGGCCAAATAACGGTTCTGTTTGGTTTCGTTATACATTATAGAAAATATAGTCCTGTCCAGGGGCGTACATAGAAATCATGGAGCCCCATAGCAAAACTCAGAATTGGGCCCCCTTCCCAATAAAAAGTAAAATTATTAAAGCTGATTAGTGAGGGTGCAGGGTACATTAGGGGTTAAATAAAAGGTTAGGCTGTGTTCACATCACGTTTTTGCCATCCGTTTTTACGTATATGTTGGGGGAGAAAAAAGGGATAAAAAAAAGTGCAGCACCCAACGCTTTTCTATCCTGCAGAGTCCAGTAGAAAAAACGTATAAGTTAACATATACATTTTTCTTTCAAACTCTATGATGAAGGATGCCACTGTATGTATACATGAAACGGATGGCAAAAACGGGATATGAACTCAGCCTTACCCTTTAAGTTTTATTTATTTTTAGATAGGTGTAAACAGAGGAGAGCCTATAGGGTTAATTACTGCAGCAGGGCTGTCCACACTGGTCAATGTGACCCCTAGGACAGATCTTGTGCAGGTCCACAGCATTAGATCTCTGTCTCACAGCTCAACTTCTCCCTTTGTTAATAACAGGGAGCAGAGCTGAGCATTTTTAGTCATGTGACTGTCCCTTCCTTTTACCTTAGAGGTAGGCTATCTGGAGCATCCAGCACATGCCTCAGGTCCCATATGAAAGAATATATATGCACTACAGTGAGCAGAGCTGAGGTTCCTGTCTGACTCTGACTCTAAATTTAGTCACCCTGCTGTCAGCTCTAGTGATGAGCGAGCCTGCTCCGCCAAACTGCTGTTCGGATCGAGCATCACTATGCTCAGCAGATCCGAGTGCTCGGCTGAATAATTCAGGTGCTCGAATACAATTTAATACAATAGAAGTCAATGGAAAACCCCAGGCACCCTTTGCTCGGAAGAGAAGAGGGTGTCTGGTTCATAAAAAAAGGTTAGAAATCGATGGAAACCCCTTCAAAATGGTTTGGCAACAGCATTACGAGGATAGCTGGATGCATCTTAGACTCCTATTAAGACATACAATAGACAACCACACAAAGGCTATATGCCAAAAGCCAGGTATGTGCAAGCCATCAATCTATCCATGAGACAGATAACAGCCAGCATACCATACAATGGCAGTCTTATGCACTATGAGATATTCCAAACCAGCTCTCATCTGACTGAGAGCCAGTAAGACTCAAAGTTACTTCAGATCTGTTGGATGGCTTGGGTGGACCTGCGCACCTAGATCAATATCATTAGAGCGACAAAAAGTTTTCCAATTGTCCTAACATAATATTTAAGAACCTTTCTATACAGTTTTGTCATGTAAAAACTCATTTGCATAAACATGGGCATATGGGAAAGACATGCAAATGAGCAGAATCTGCCTTGTTTTTCAGCTTTCATAAGACTATGAAAACCAATAGATGGCGCTATTGAGTTATGAACAGCGCCCTCTATTGGTTTCACAGTCTTATGACAAGACAAATATTCTTGTCAGAAGACTATGAAACCAATAGAGGGTGCTGTTCATAACTCAATAGCGCTATCTATTGCTTTCATAGTCTTCTGACAGGAATGTTAGACTGAGTCTTATGACAAGCTTATTAGTGTAGCCTTTTGCATGGAAAATCCGCAATAAAAATTCACGATTAGAATATTCGCGATCTACACTAGGATGATATCTGACACTGGGAAAGCTGGGTAATAATTCGCGATCTACACTGAGTTATTACTTAGCTCTTCCACTGTCAGATATTATCACTGACAGGCTGGTTTTGAGAGCTCCATTTATAAAAGCAGGAATATAACGTGAGTTTGCGCGTTGCGTGTTTGATTTAAGTGTGTGTTTGTATAAGTGTGCGACTTTAGATTAAGTGACTTCAGATTCAGGGACTTCAGTGGGGGACTGCAGTAAATCAGTTTCTTATTACTGCATTATATTGTATTTTTCTCTTTCTTGCGTAATCCCCATCTAGTATGTGTTCCATAATTGATAGCGCAGTCTAGTGCACATCTTGTCTGATGTATGCAGTCCTGGAACAGCCGTTCGAGGGTGTATATCATTGTTTAAAATGTGAGCAAATTACCCATTTGGAATCACAAATTGAGTATCTAAACGGGCGAGTTTCAACACTGAGAGGCGTTAACAATTTGGAAAAGAGTTTGCTGCTCACTGAGCAAGCATTCTATGGGGTAGATGTGGGGGAGGATGAAAGCGAGGAGGCTGAGGAAAGTGATGTGGCTAGCTGGGTAACAGTTAGAAAGCAGGGTAGAGGGAAGAGTGCCAGGGAGGCTAGCCCTGAACTGTCACACCCCAAAAAGTTTGCACGGTTGGCAGATGAGGGGGATGTCGGTTCAGGGACAGCACTGCTGCAGCCAGACACTTCCTCTGCCAGTCAAGGGAATGTCAGCTCCAGTAAGAAGGGGACTAGGAGAGCAGGGCAGGGCATACAGGTGCTGTTAATGGGAGACTCTATTATTAGGGGTACAGAAAGGGCAATCTGTCACAAAGACCGTGATCGCCGAACAGTGTGTTGTCTTCCTGGCGCTAAAGTTCGACACATCACGGATCGGGTTGACAGATTACTGGGAGGGCTGGACAAGATCCAGCAGTCATGGTCCATATCGGAACCAATGACAAAGTTAGAGGAAGGTGGAGAGTCCTTAAAAATGATTTTAGGGATCTAGGTCACAAGCTTAGGGCTAGGACCACAAAGGTAGTGTTTTCTGAAATACTGCCTGTACCACGGGCCACACAAGAAAGGCAGCGGGAGATTAGGGAGGTTAACAAGTGGCTCGATAACTGGTGTAGGATGGATGGGTTTGGGTTCCTGGAGAATTGGGCCGACTTCTCTATCGGCTACAGGCTCTATCGTAGGGATGGGCTGCAGCAATCAATGGGGAAGGGGCAGCTGTGTTGGGGGAGAAAGATGGCTAGAAGGTTGGAGGAGTGTTTAAACTAGGGACTGGGGGAGGGTAATTAGGTTATAGGAGGGGAAGATAGTGCAGATAGAGACTGGGGGTAAGGTAGTGGGACTGGGGGATGAATGAAAGAACAGTTCAGAAGGAAAGGTGTAGGGTAAAAATATACATAAACCTCTTAGGCTACTTTCACACTTGCGTTCAGAGCGGGTCCGTCTGATGTCTGCACAGACGGATCCGCTCCTATAAGGCAGACGTTTGGATCCGTTCAGAACGGATCCGTCTGCATTATAGTTTAAAAAAAATTCTAAGTGTGAAAGTAGTTCAGACGGATCCGTCCAGACTTTACATTGAAAGTCAATGGGGGACGGATCCGTTTGAAAATTGAGCCATACTGTGTCAACTTCAAACGGATCCGTCCCCATTGACTTACATTGTAAGTCTGGACGGATCCGTATGCCTCCGCACGGCCAGGCGGACACCCGAACGCTGCAAGCAGCGTTCGGGTGTCCACTTGCGGAGCGGAGGCTGAACGCTGCCAGACTGATGCATTCTGAGCGGATCCGCATCCACTCAGAATGCATTAGGGCAGTACGGATGCGTTCGGGGCCGCTTGTGAGAGTAGCCTTAATTGTATGTATACTAATGCCAGAAGCCTGACTAATAAAACTGGTGAACTGGAATTAGTGATGTGTGAGGAGAACTATGACGTAGTGGGAATAACTGAACATGGCTGGATGATAACTATGACTGGGCAGTTAATGTACAAGGTTACAGTCTGTTTAGAAAGGATCGTCAAAACCGGAGAGGGGTCGGGGTCTGCCTTTATGTAAAGTCATGTCTAAAGTCCACAGTCCAAAAAGATATAAGTGAGGGACATGAACATGTGGAGTCACTGTGGGTAGAAATACATGGAGGCAAAAATAATAAATTACTAATAGGAGTTTATTATAAACCACCTAATATACCAGAGTCCACAGAAAATCTACTACTAAACGAGATAGATGAGGCAGCAAATCATAATGAGGTGGTTATTATGGGGACTTCAACTACCCAGATATAGTCTGGGAAACTAAAAGCTGTACATCTCATAAAGGAGACAGGATCTTGGCAATAACCAAAGACAATTACCTTTCCCAACTGGTTCAGAACTCAACTAGAGGGATGGCAATACTGGACTTAGTATTAACCAATACACCTGACAGAACAACGGATGTGCAGGTTGGGGGACACCTGGGAAATAGTGACCATAAAGTAATAACCTTCCAATTATCCTTCAAACTAACGTTTCTACAGGGAGGAACAAAGTCCTCAAAAATAGAGATACCGCCACAAAATGGGATATTTTTTAAATCATACTAAAATCTCATTGTGAGAGGTACGTACCTTATAAGAATAAAGGGTTAAGGAACAAGAAGAAACCAATGTGGATAAATAGAACTGTAAAGAAAGCAATAAATGACAAAAATTGAATATGTAAAAAACTAATAAAAGCTGCCAAACTAGAGACCGGGAGATTAATTACCAAAGAGCAAAACTAACCCTAAAATGTTCTTCAATTATATTAATGGTAAAAAGTATAAATCTGAAGGCTTCGGCTCTCTACAAAGCAATGAGGGGGAAGTTGCAGAGAGCAATGAGGAGAAAGCAAAGCTATTCAATATTTTTTTTCTCCACTGTATTCACTGAGGAAAATAAACTGTCAGATGAATCGCAGAATGTAAAAGTAAATTCCCCATTAAAAGTGCCCTGTCTGAACAAGGAAGAAGTACAACGGCGTCTTAAAAAGATTAAAATAGACAAATTGCCAGGAACAGATGGCATACACCCCCGTATCCTAAGATAATTAAGTAATGTCATAGCCAGACCCTTATTTCTGATATTTACAGACTCTATACTGACAGGGAGTGTTCCACAGGATTGGCACATGGCAAATGTGGTGCCAATATTCAAAAAGGGTGCAAAAACAGACCCCGGAAATTATAGGCCGGTAAGTTTAACATCTGTTGTGTGTAAACTGTTTGAAGGTTTTCTAAGAGATGCTATCTTGGAGAATCTCAATGAAAACAAGCAAATAACATCATATCAGCATGGCTTCATGAGGGATCGGTCATTTCAAACTAATTTAATCAGTTTCTATGAGGAAGTAAGTTCTAGACTTGACAGCGGTGAATCAATGGATGTCGTATATCTGGACTTCTCCAAAGCATTTGACACTGTACCACATAAAAGGTTAGTATATAAAATGAGAATGCTCAGAGAAAACGTCTGTATGTGGGTAAGTAACTGGCTCAATGATAGAAAACAGAGGGTGGTAATTTACGGTGCACACTCAGATTGGGTCACTGTCACTAGTGGGGTACCTCAGGGGTCAGTATTGGGCCCTACTCTCTTCAATATATTTATTAATGATCTTGTAGAAGGCTTGCATAGTAAAATATAAATTTTCACAAATGACACTAAACTGTGTAAAGTAATTAACACTGAAGAGGACAATATACAGAGGGATCTGGATAGATTGGAGGCTTGGGCAGAGAAGTGGCAGATGAGGTTTAACACTGACAAATGTAAGGTTATGCACATGGGAAGGAATAATGCATATCACCCGTACATACTAAATGGTAAAACACTGGGTAACACTGACATGGAAAAGGACCTATGAATTTTAATAAACAGCAAACTAAGGGTACTTTCACACTAGCGTTTTTTTTTCCGGCATAGAGTTCCGTCACAGGGGATCTATACCGGAAAATAACTGATCAGTTTTATCCCCATGCATTCTGAATGGAGAGTAATCCGTAAAGTTTGCTACGGTTTTATCTCCGGCAAAAAAAACGGAAGACTTGCCTGAATGCCGGATCTGGCATTTTTCTCCATAGGAATGTATTAGTGCCGGATGCGGCATTCAAAAAACCGAAATGCCGGATCCGTCCTTCCGGCCTGCGCAGACCGGTAAAAATTAAAAAAAATACAAACGGATCCGTCGTCGTGCCGCATGACAAGGAGAGACGGATCCGTTCTTGCAATGCATTTGTGAGACGGATCCGCATACGGATCCGTCTCACAAATGCTTTCAGTCACATCAAAATCGTCGGATCCGGCGGACAGTTCCGACGACGGAACTGCCCGCCTGGTCACACTGCAGCAAGTGTAAAAGTAGCCTAAGCAGTAAAAACCAGTGTCAGGCAGCTGCTGCCAAGGCCAATAAGATAATGGGTTGCATTAAAAGGGGCATAGATGCCTGTGATGAGAACATAGTCCTACCACTTTACAAATCACTAGTCAGACCACACATGGAGTACAGTGTACAGTTCTGGGCTCCTGTGAACAGGGCAGACATAGCAGAGATGGAGAGGGTTCAGAGGAGGGCAACTAAGTAATAATTGGAATGGGGCAACTACAATACCCTGAAAGATTATCAACATTAGGGTTATTCACTTTAGAAAAAAGACGACTGAGGGGAGATCTAATTACTATGTATAAATATATCAGGGGACAGTACAGAGATCTCTCCCATCATCTATTTATCCCCAGGACTGTGACTGTGACGGGGACATCCTCTGCGTCTGGAGGAAAGAAGGTTTGTACACAAACATAGAAAAGGATTCTTTAGAGTAAGATCAGTGAGACTATGGAACTCTCTGCCTGAGGAGGTGGTGATGGTGAGTACAATAAAGGAATTCAAGAGGGGCCTGGATGTATTTCTGGAGTGTAATAATATTACAGGCTATAGCTACTAGAGAGGGGTCGTTGATCCAAGGAGTTATCTGATTGCCTGATTGGAGTCGAGAAGGAATTTTTTCCCCCTTAAGTGGGGAAAATTGGCTTGTACCTCACCGTTAGTTTTTTTTGCCTTCCTCTGGATCAACTTGCAGGATACCAGGCCGAATTGGATGGACAAATGTCTTTTTTCGGCCTTACATACTTTGTTACTATGTTACTATGTTACTTACTACATAATTATTACATAATATTCGCTGTATTGCTATATATTTGTTTTTTAGAATATTCTAAAAAACGAATATAGAGCAATAGAGCGAATATTATATAATAATTATGTAGTAAGTCAGTGATAATATCTGACATTGGAAAAGCTGGGTAATAACTCAGTGTAGATCGTGAGTTATTACCCAGCTTTCCCAGTGTCATAATGTATCACTGAGTTATTACCCAGCTTTCCCAGTGTCAGATATCATCCTAGTGTAGATCGCGAGTATTCTAATCGCAAATTGTTATTGCAAATTTT
This sequence comes from Bufo bufo, assembly GCF_905171765.1. NCBI lineage: Eukaryota > Metazoa > Chordata > Amphibia > Anura > Bufonidae > Bufo > Bufo bufo. The sequence continues at coordinate 135,255,343 of NC_053391.1, read as the reverse complement.
CCATGCAAAAGGCTACACTAATAAGCTTGTCATAAGACTCAGTCTAATATTCTTGTCAGAAGACTATGAAAGCAATAGATGGCACTATTGAGTTATGAACATCGCTCTCTATTAGTTTCATAGTCTTCTGACAAGAATATTTGTCTTGTCATAAGACTATGAAACCAATAGAGGGCGCTGTTCATAACTCAATAGCACCATCTATTGGTTTTATAGTCTTCTGACAAGAATATTTGTCTTGTCATAAGACTGTGAAACCAATAGAGGGCGCTGTTCATAACTCAATAGCACCATCTATTGGTTTTCATAGTCTTATGACAGCTGAAAAACAAGGCAGATTCTGCTCATTTGCATGTCTTTCCCATATGCCCATGTTTATGCAAATGAGTTTTTACATGACAAAACTGTATAGAAAGGTTATTGAATATTATGTTAGGACAATCGGAAAACTTTTTGTCGCCCTAATGATATTGATCTAGGTGTGCAGGTCCACCCAAGCCACCCAACCGATGCAAAATAACATGAGGTTTACTGGTTCTCAGTCAGATGAGAGCTGGTTTGGAATATCTCATAGTGCACAACGCTGCCATTGTAAGGTATGCTGACTAAGCCTGTCATCTGTCTCATGGATAGATTGATGGCTTGCACATACCTGGCTTTTGCCATATAGCCTTTGTGTGGTTTTCTATTGTATATCGGACATGATAGGAGTCTAAGATGCATCCAGCTATCCTCTTAATGCTGTTTCCAAACCATTTTGATGGGGTTTCCATTATTTCTAACCCTTTTTATGAACAAGACACCCTCTTCTCTTCCGATCAGGGGGTGCTTGATTGTCTCCCATTGACTTCCATTATACTTGGGTGCTCGGCTGAGCACATGAATATAGCAATGTGTTCGGGCCGAACACCTGAATACTTTGGTGCTCGCTCATCACTAGTCAGCTCCTCTCACCTCAGCTCTGCTCCATCATGCAGAACGCTTGTGCTGTTGCTTCCTTTTGACCTCTTACCCAGCCTAGGAATAGTGTGAAGGAAGTGACTGGCGGTGCTGGGAGTAAACAAGCAAAGAGAAGTGCAAGAGGACCCAGAGGAGGGTTAGCATGTGGGATACACGGCAATTATCACTGCTGATAAAAGTAAATAGAGGGCAGGTACTTTACCGCGCTCCAGGTGTCAACCCTAGCTAGCTGTGGGAGCAAACCTCCAGTAAAGACATCCCTGAGGGGCAGGCACATTGGGCACTGAGCTGCTACCTGATTGGAGGAAGCGTTGCAGCTGCTCACTCCCTCCTTCCACTCGGGGCCCAGCCTGTTGTCAGCACAGCAATAGCACTGCGCATAGGTAGAAATAAAAATGTAAATATGTAATGACACTGGTGCGTTTGGAGTGACAATGGGCCCCTCATTGACACTGGGCCCGGGGCTGCTGACCCAAATGCCCCTATTATAATTCGCCATTGCCGGTATTTATCGCTCTACTGTTACCGCAGAGTGTATTCAGGTCGGGAAGGGGGCGGAGCCATGCAGCCTGGCTAGGTCCCCTAACCTCACGGGCCCCATAGCCAGTGCGGGGTCTTCTATATTGATGGTACTCCACTGGTCCCTTCAACAGAACTATATTTTCCGTTGTAACTGTAGTGACCCAGAGAATGAAGGTAACAGGTCAGTTTTACCACATAGGAATTGCTGTAAAAATAAAACCCATACAACTTCCTACTGCATTATATGCAACAGTAAATTTTGCCATTAGAAAGTACAACTTGTACGCAGTGATGGCCAGTTCGCAGTGTTCGCCCACGAACACATGCGAGCTGCCATCTTAAATCACAAGTCCGGCGAGACACAGGTAAGCCCTTACCTGTGCCTGTGCCGCGAGCCGGTCTGAAACAAATGCGGTCACCGGGAGCAGGCAGTTCCGATAACAGCCCGATGAAGGCCCCTGGCGGCTGTTCTCGGAACTGCCTGCTCCCGGTGACCGCATTTGTTTCAGACCGGCTCGCGGTGCAGGCACAGGTAAGGGCTTACCTGTGTCTCGCCGGACTTGTGATTTAAGATGGCAGCTCGTTCGTGGGCGAACACTGCGAACTGGCCATCACTGCTTGTACGTACTGCAAAGAACAAGACCTCACACGACTATGTGAATGGAAAAATAAAAAAGTTATAGCTCTGGGAAGGCGTGGAGTAAAAAGCAAAAATGAAAAAAATGGAAAATGACCCAGTACCTTAACAAGTAGCACCTTATTAATTCAGTTATATGTTCTACATTGTCTCTCCATTATATATAAAACCGTAGTGGATTGATTGAAACATTTCCTTGCAGGGTACATTTATGAGCTATTGTCACGGCCTTTTGTGTGCGCCGTGACATTGTTGCCGTGCATGCTGTTGCCAGCAGCAACGTGTTAGGGTTACATCTTGTAGGTGCCTCCTCCTTTCTCCTTGGGCCTTCCCTGTCTGGCATAGGAGGGGTTAATTATCTAGCTGGTGGGGATTCAGGTGTGTCCTGGGTGTGGCCACAAGGTTTATTTTACCTGTGGCTTCCAGGCTGGAGTCAGTTGTACTCCAGCCTTGTTTGGTTATGGAGCTCTGCTCCTTTCCTGGGTGAACCTGCCCAGTCCTTGAGGGCCACCTTGTTAGAAATAAATAGTCTCCCCATTCTATCCTCCATGTTCCCCTTCCTTACCTGTGTGGGTTTATGTTCAGGGTGTGGTGTCTCATCTTGTTGTTGTTACATGTCTGGTCAGTTGCTGTTTTATGTCCGGCATGTATGCATGTCGTACCCTGTTTGTTGTGCCTCCGGAAGGGGGCTCCATGGTTTCCCAGAGGGGTGAACCAAAAGTCAAGTCTGTGACCTGTTGCTGGAGTGCTGGTTCCTTTGTGTCAGTACGTACTGCATCTGTTTGGTGTTTGGATTGCAGTACGTTTGTACGGGTTCCAGTTTACCTTGGTGTGGTCTTCTGTTGTGCTGTCCAGCAACTGCGGCAGGTAAGTTACCATGCCTTCCTGGGTTACTGGTTCAGTGGTTATCCCCGCCACTGGATACTTACCTGCTATTCCACTTGGTTTCCTTTCCTTGCTGTTAGGCCTGAAGAGACTCCTGCTCTTCCGTGTCTTGGAAGAATAGGTCGTCTCTCCCCTGCTCCTATGTGAGGGATTATCAGGGCTAATCAGGGTCCTAGGTATCCTGGTTCTGAGCCGTCCTACCATCCAGGTCCGCTCATACGGTGAGGAGTTAGGGCGAGGATTAGGGATGCAATAGGAGGTGACCTGCTTCCTTTACCCAGTTTCCAGGTCTAGTGTCATATCCCACCATTCATCATCGTATGGTGGGGAGTTTCCCCCACTCCCCACCGTGACAGCTATGTGCACAGTAATGGAAGAACATCTACAGTAGTTTTTCCACATTGTTATTTTTACTTATGACAAGTCAATTAATAGGCTGAATTCGAATTACCATATACTTGGTTCCCAACATGTGAACCTCATAAGTAGTTATTGCTTCAATTTCATAGTTGAGTTGACATGTTCTAGAATCCGTATGAGAAGAGTTTATATAGAAGTATTTGTACCTGGTATTAACAAATTAAGGCCTCAAGCACACAAACATTTTTTGTCCGTGTCCATTCCGATTTTTTTGTGGCCCATATGCAGAACCATTCATTTCAATGGGGCAACAAAAAACAGAAATGACTCTGTGTACATTTCGTATCCGTATGTCTGCAAGTCTGTTCCGCAAAAAAAAATAAAAAATAGATCATGTCCTATTCTTGTCCGTTTTGCGGACAAAGACCCACATTGTTACAATGGATCCGCAAAAAGCCAGGTGTAACACGGACGTCACACGGATGTCAAATACATACAGTCATGTGCATGAGCCCTAAGTAAGGGGATCCCGTGCGTGGAATCCATTGCAGAGACACAGAGCATTAGCATGAAATAATAATGCTCTTTGCCTCTCTGTGACCTTTTTACTGAAAAATCATGGTGACGACTTTATCTCACTGTGATTTTGTAGTAAAAAGGTCAGAGAGGCATGGAGCATTATTAATCTATGCTGTCTGGAACGGGGCTTGGCTCTCTTTCCACGCAGCAGATTACCCACACGGCATCCGCGTCGGGTGAAAATGCCCTAAACGTCGCTAGGTCTGAAGAAAATACAGGGTGGGGGTATCTTCTTAACCCTTCATGAGGCAGCGCATTTCATTGTTTTCATTTTATTTTTCATTGACATAGATGTAGCAGTATGGCTTGTTTGTTGCAGGACCAAGTGTTACTCTAATAATGTAATGGGAAGGCTGGCACTAAATAGGTAAAATAAAAAAATGCAATTCCAGCATTGTTTTATTGGTTTTGTTTTTACGGCATCTGCTGTATCAGTAAAAAAAGATGTTTCTTATTCTGCAGGTTAGTACAATTACAAGTAGTACCAAATTATATTGTTTTTTATATGTATGAATTCTTTGAACATAAAAACTTTGAAGACAAGAAACATTTCCTTTGCATTGCCATATTGTAGTACCTAACTTTTAAAAGTTTTCATCTACTGAGCTGTGTAAGGGCTCTTTTTTTTGCAGGGAGATCTGTGTTTTTTTATTGATATCATAATTAGGATATGACTTTTTGGGAGGTGAAGCAATTTTCACTTTTTTTTTACATTACAGAATTCATCATACAGGATGTATGCTTTTTTGTTTAGCATTTTGGGGGAATTTTCTGATGTTGTGAACTTGTGATTCCAATTTTTTTTATTATTGTTTATTTTTATTTGCAAAATAGTGAAAAGGGTTATTTACATTTTTCTTTTTAAGGCCCTTTTTTAAGCTTTGCGTTAATCGCCTAGGGGACGCGAACATGCAGTTGTTAGATTGCTTATACAATGGTTAAGGCTGCAGCGCAGCCTGTAATTGTGGGAGGGGCATGCAGTATATAGGCCGGCACGCACCTCCTCTCCAGCCTGGCGTTCCTGCGGCGTGCCCAGCGTGCAGTCCGGTCCGATCCTCAGCAGTGACCTCCTCACTTCCGGGTCCGCCCCCTCAGCTTCCTCCTGCTGCGTCTCCTCCAGCGTTCGGCTCTCCTCAGCTCCCGGCGTCTCAAGGATTCCTTGGTAGGTCAAGCGCAGGTTCTGCCTGTCACCTCACGCTGCTGGGCGAAGCAGCCTCCAGGGTCTCGGATCCCTCGTCTGCCTGGTCAGGGTCCCTGTCCACTCCCCTTCAACTTCTTCTTCTGTCTTCTCCCACTTGTCCACTGGGCATATTGTCTTCCCTGCTGCACTTGTATTTCACTGTCCCACCTGGGCTGGGTTCGGGCCTGGGCGTTTTTTGTGCCGCGCTCCTGTGGGCTGTGGGACGCTCGGTCAGGCGGGGGCCATTCATTTCCTGGGAATGGTTCTCGCCTAGGCGTTTTCAGCACGTGCGTCCGCGCTGTGGGATGCCTGCCGCCCCAGGAGATACTCGCGCGTCTTTGGGGCGTATTGTCGCGCGTTTCCCATAGGCTCGGGGGGCGCGCGACAAAAGGCGTACGTTTGTTCCGGGCCGCTTATTTCGATGCCTCGGCTTTGGGGGCCTGCAGGGGCGCGGCATCTGGACGCCCGGGTCTGAACAAACATTGGGGCAGCCCTCCTACCCGCGGTGGGTTGGGGCTGTGGTCTGCTTCTGCATTCCGCGGGTTCGTTCATCAATCCGCGAGTGGGTTTGAATCATGCGCACGTTTTACAACATTTCCGTCCCCAGCTGTACATGTTCTTCCTCCAGCTACTGTGGAGTCTTGTCCAGTACTCTGAGTATGACAGCCTCCACAGTCGCCAGTTCATGTTTCACGGGCCTCACCTCAGGTTGTCCTTTTTTCTTGCACTGCGGCTCTCGTCCTCCTCCGTGTATCAGTCAGCAACATTCTCGCCAGTCCCTGTCGTTGCTTGGTCTTTCCCGGATCGCCCGGGCTCTTGCTCTCACGGTGTTCATCCTGTCTCAAGCCTTGGATCGCCCAGGGTCGTCTCTTTCCGGTTCGCCCATTCCACGTATTTGTCTCCTGGATCGCCCAGGTCTCTTTCCGGTTCGCCCGTCCACGTATTTGTCTCCTGGATCGCCCAGGTCTCTTCCCCAGTTCGCCTGGGGTTCTTCTTCTGTTCCCTTGATCGCCCAGGTCTGTTTCCCCTAGTTCGCCTGGGTCCTTCTTTCTCCTGGATCGCCCAGGTCTCGTGCCCCAGTTCACCCTGGGATTCCTCCTTCCTCCTGGATCGCCCAGATCTGTTTTCAGTTTCTCGGCCATCTGTCGCTCTGCATTTCACGGGTGGGGTTGTCCTTGCTTTTGCTCTAGTCGGCATGTCCCTTGTGCCCCTGGGTCATGTCTTAGGCTCTTTCGTTCCCTGGGCCACAGCCTGGTCGACTGATTATTTTATGGCGTCTTACCTGTCACCCGCTTCCTTTGGGAGATCGCCTCCCAGCTCTCGTCACCTGGTCCTCATGTGCGTTATTTCAGATCGCAGGTTTGGTCCGTTTTTCGGTTCACGTCAGTCAAAGGTTAAATCCTTTCTAAGGTAAGTTCAGGTCATGTTCGATCCTCTGCGGACCGTATTTTTGTTTGTTCTTTCTCTTCTGAAGGTCTGGGTTTTTCTTTAGCTTTCCAGTTCGTAATCGGATTCAGATCTCCGTTCCTTGGTTTTGGGCTTCTCCTGGTAAGTATTTTGTATGGTTTCATTCCTCTCCTTTCATCTATCCGTTTTTAGGCTGTTCCTTCGCGTCCGCAGCTTCGTTTTCCTCTCATTTACCTTTCCGCAGGTCAAGAATGTCGCACGTGTCAGAGATGGAAGACAATATTTCCCTTCCTGGAACATCGGCTTCTGGTCACTCCGTCAGCGCTTCCTTGCGGAGCTGGACTGTGCCTAGGCTGGTCACCGAGCTCAACCGCAGGGGGATTCGTCATCCCGCGTCAGCCCGCAAGCGGAATTATACCGCTTGTTGATGACGGCCCCGAGTTCAGTGGAGAATCAGTATAGTTCTCCTTCCATCCAGCAAGCCCTGTCCCAGATTCAGTCCTCTATCAGCGGGCTTGCCAGTTCGTTATGTGACATTCAGGCCAGGGTTGCAGCCCTCGAGTCCAGACCCTCGGCAATCCCACCCTCCCCACCTCTAGACGTGGCAGGTAGGCCAGCTCCTGGTCCTCTGATTGCCCCCGTCTCACTTCATCCCCGAGCATATCAAGAAGGACATCTTGGCTGGGAAGGATGTGAATTTGGCTTCCATCCTCATCGCCTCCCAGGACATCTCGGAGAATCGGATCATTAATTGCGGGGAGGTTTCGGTGGACTTGAAGGGCCAAAGACGCCAGACCTTAACCGCAAACTGTCCATTCCCGAGTTTCTCCTGGCCTTTAGCCTGTATCGGGACATTGTTTGTTCTGCCAATCCATCCAGGAGGGAGGAGCTTGATACCTACCTGTATCGGGTGTCGGACCTGGGCCACAAGTACGGTGGCTCAGCGTTTTACGACTACCACAGGTCCTTTTTCCGCTAAGGCGCAGCGGCCCAGTCGCATTTCAGTTCATGACTAATTGGGGCTGATCTCGACATGGAGCTGTTCTGCCGTCATTTTGCCGGTCTCAGAGCTCCCTCCTGCACCTCTTGCCAGTCCATATTCCTTTCCTCCGACTGGTGTCCCGATCAGGCTCATCCTTCCCAGCCGGAGCTGCTCCTAGTACTTCCGGGGCCCACCAAGGCCCTCGGCAACTCTGGACAAACTAGGCAGACCAATCGTCTATTTAGGTAGCAGCCAAGTCTGCAACAATTTCAATGCGGGGGGTTGTGCCTTTAACGCCTGTCGAGCTCTTCACATCTGCTCGGCATGTTTTCGGGCCCATCCGCGCTCGGCCTGTACCAGGAAATCTTCCAAGAGCTCCTGACTAGCCGACATTGATATAGACCTTCTGGCTGTTCTGCTGCAGGATCATCCAGACCGTCTTTTCGTGGCCTTCCTCTTGGCCTGGTTCAAGGAGGCTTCCACACAGGGCTCATCACCCTGCCTCACCGGTCATGGGAGGGTCCCCAATTTGCGCTCGGCGTTCGGTGACCCGGAGGCCGTGGATGCCCTCCTTCGATCTGAAGTTGATAAGGGGGTTCATCATTGTCCCTTTCTGTCATGGTCTTACCTTCTTGCTGTTCTCCTTCGTTTGACATGTGCTGGCGGCCATCTTGGTTTCTGGGTTTCTTGTAGCCTCCCACCCTGCGGCTCCTCCTTCCCACTGGAGGAGCTGGATGCCTAGCTCATATATATAGGAGGTCTGTGGCTTCAGTTCCTTGCTTGGTCCTCCTGTGTTCACATGCTTCTAGACTGCCTGCTGCTTCTGGTTCCTGATCCTGGTTTCGTCCGACTACCCTGCTGGCTCCTGATCCTGGTTTCGTCCGACTACCCTGCTGGTTCCTGATCCTGGCTTCGTCTGACTACCCTGCTGGTTCCTGATCCTGGCTTCGTCTGACTACCCTTCTGGTTCCTGACCTCTGGCTTCGCAAAGACTCTGCTTCGTTTCGCCAATCCGTTTGGACTTTTGCTTTACAGCTTTATTTTCAATAAAGCCTTCTTATTTTCACTTATCCCTTGTTGTACGTCTGGTTCATGGTTCCGTGACATTAGGACCAAGCCATGAATTCTGACGGTACAGGGCCATCCTCGCTACCCACGCTGGTTGCCAGACTTGATCAGCAGGATCACCTTTGGGTCGGTTCGCTGTGGCGTTGCAAACCCTGCTTGAACGCACGGCTCATTTCACTCCCGTTGCCGATGGGTCGGTTGTCGCTCCTGGGCCCGCTCCTACTGCCGCTCCGGTTGTTGCGCCAGAGTCTACCCGACACCTGTTGTTGAACCTGCGGTGTTTCGGGGTATGACCGGTTCTGCCCCTCTTCCACAGCGCTTTGGGGGAGAGCCAACTCAGTGCCGAGGTTTCCTTAACCAGGTGGGCATTTATTTCGAGTTGCTGCCACATGCCTTTCCCACTGAGAGATCAAAGGTGGGCTTCTTGATCTCGCTGGCTCTCGGACAAGGCCTTGGCCTGGGCCAGCCCTTTATGGGAGAACAACAATCCGGTGGTTGCCGAGTTTTCCGCGTTTTGCGCTTCTCTTTTCGGAAGGTATTCGATGTGCCGGCTCGTGCTGCCTCTGCTGCGAAGCTCCTTATGTCCATCAGACAGGGTTCACGATCCGTAGCTGAATACGCCATTGAGTTTCGTACCCTGGCAGCAGAGGTGGGCTGGAATAATGAGGCTCTGGTCGCTGCTTTCTCTCATGGTCTCTCGGATGCCTTGAAGGATGAGGTTGCAGCTAAGGACCTACCGATGGAGCTCGAGTCTCTTATTTCTTTCCTGATTTTGATTGACACACAGACTCATGAGAGACCTTCCTTTAAGGAGAGCCTGCGGAGGTTTTCTAACAGATTGGCGCCTACGTTTGCTGTCCCACCCTGCCTCCCTCTCCTCCCACGCCTCCTGGGATGACTTGTCTGGGGGTGAACCCATGCAGGCTGGGGTTTGCTCGCCTGTCCGAGGGGGAGAGGGTACTCCGGAGACGCGAGGGCCGATGCATGTACTGTGGTCTCGGTGGGCATTTTCGTTGGGCATGTCCGAACCGTCCGGGAAAACGCTCGCACCTGAGATCCTGTCGGGGGCAGATCTTGGTGGAGTCTCCTCGTCCCCGTTTCCCGTGTTGACAAACCACTGATCACTGTTGTCTCGTCTCTCGCTGGGTCGGGGGCTCGGTGACAGACCCAGGGCGTTGGTGGACTCTGGTGCTGGTGGTTTGTTCATTGATAATGTGTTCGCTGCCAGCCAATTCCATTCCTCTGCAGGCTCGAGGTTCCCCACTGGCTCTTGAGGCGATAGACGGCAGACCCCTTCTGCCGCCACACACGTGACTCATGAGACCCTTCCAGTGGGGATAGCCATTGGTGCCGTTCACAGAGAGTCGGTCTGCCTCCAGTTATTTCGTCTCCACACTACTCGTGGTCTTGGGGTACCCCTGGCTCCCGGAAGCATAATCCGACTTTCGATTGGAGATCGGCCGAGATCCTCTCGTGGTCACCGCAGTGTGGGGCTAGTTGCATCCATGGGTCTGTCAAGTTGCTATGTAACTTCCTCGGACTCTCTGTTGCCTCCTGAATACGAGGAGTACCGGGATGTATTCGATAAGGTGCGCGCGGTTGCCCTACCTCCGCACCGCCCATACGATTGTGCCATAAGAGTTTACAATCTGGTGCCGTTCCTCCTCGTGGCAAGGTCTATCCACTGTCGGTAGCGGAGAATGAGGCCATGGAGGAGTACGTGAGGGAGGCGCTTTCACGCGGACACATTCGCAAATCCTCGTCCCCGGCAGGGGCTGGATTTTTCTTTGTGAAAAAGAAGGCGGTGAGTTGAGGCCCTTGCATCGATTACAGGGGTCTCAATCGCAACACGATCAAGAACGCTTACCCGATACCCTTGATTTCCGAGCTGTTCGATCGCCTTAAAGGGCCACGGTCTTTACCAAACTCGACCCTGAGGGCGGCATATAACCTGGTAAGGATCAAGGCGGGGCGATGAGAGGGAAGACCGCGTTTAACACCAGACCGGTCATTATGATCCTTGGTTATGCCCTTTGGGTTGTGCAATGCGCCCGCAGTCTTTCAGGAATTCATTAACGATGTTTTCCGTGACCTGTTGCAGGCAGTGTGTGGTGGTCTATTTGGATGACATCTTGGTATATTCTGAATCCATGGAGGCCCACATTCTGGATGTCAGACGAGTGTTGCAACGGTTACGAGAGAACAAGCTGTTCGTAAGCTTGAGAAATGCGAATTTCACCGATCCCAGGTAACCTTCTTAGGTTACATCATTTCCGCTGAGGGGTTCTCCATGGATCCTGAGAAGGTTTCGGCTGTCTTACAGTGGCCCCAGCCCAGTGGTCTTCGTTCCCTGCAGCGCTTTTGGGCTTCGCCAATTATTATCGGAAGTTCATCAGGGACTTTTCCATGCTAGCCAAGCCCTCACGGATCTGACCAGGAAGGGCAGTAATTCCCAGGTCTGGCCGCTCGAGGCCATCCGAGCTTTTGAGGCTCTAAAGTCCGCCTTTGTGTCGGCCTTCCGATTCTGTCGCATCCCAACCCTGGGTTGCCCTTTGTCCTCGAGGTGATGCGTCTGAGACGGGAGTAGGCGCCCTTCTGTCTCAGCGTAGAACACCAGAGGGGTCTCTGCTTCCTTGTGGGTTTTACTCCCGGAAACTGTCTTCCGCGGAGTGCAAACTATCAGATTGGTGACAGGGAGTTATTGGCCATCGTGCAGGGGCCCTTTAAGAATGGAGGGCACTTGCTCGAGGGTTCGGTGGTTCCGGTCCTCATCCTGACGGACCACAAGAATCTGACCTACCTTTCTGAGGCCAAGAGATTGACACACGTCAGGCCAGATGGGCTCTGTTCTTGTCACGTTTTAATTACGTGGTCTCCTACCTACCCGGTTCCAAGAACATCAGGGCGGATGCCTTATCACGGCAGTGACTCGAGCTGTCCAGGGAGGAGTCGATTCCGACTTCGGTCATACCTCCGAATCAGATCTTGGCCGCCATTCGCACCAGCCTGACCTCTCCCCTGGGTGAGCAGATTTTGGCAGCTCAATCTGGTGCTCCCTCTGGGAGACCCAACGGCAGATGTTTTGTGCCTGAGGAGATGCGCACTCGGTTGTTGCGAACCTACCATAACTCCAAGACCGCGGGGCATCCTGGAAAGAATCAGCTGTCCTGGGCTGTTTCACGTCTGTTCTGGTGGCCTTCCCTACGTTCCGACATCGCCGCATATGTAGCGGCATGCTCCGTTTGTGCCCAGAGTAAGTCCCCTCGGCACCTTCCGTTGGGCCTTCTGCAACCCATAGCCACCGGGGAGCGCCCATGGTCACACCTGGGGATGGATTTCATTGTGGACCTCCCTGCATCCCGAGGCCATACGGTCATTCTCATGATTGTGGATCGGTTTTCCAAAATGTGCCACTGTGTTCCTCTCAAGAAGTTACCCTCTGCACAGAGTTTTGGCCACGAGAGATTTTTGCCAGGGAGGTCTTCCGGTTGCACGGTTTGCCCAAGGAGATTGTGTCGGATCGGGGGAGTCAGTTTGTTTCCAGGTTCTGGCGCGCCTTTGCTCCCAGTTGGGGATTCATCTCTCCTTCTCCTCGGCCTACCACCCTCAGTCCAATGGGCCGTCAGAACGATCCAATCAGCCTTGGAGCAGATACCTTCGTTGCTATGTCTCCGATCACCAAGACAATTGGGTTGACCTCCTGCCTTGGGCTGAGTTGCCAGGAACACGGCGGTGAACTCTTCCTCTGGGACGTCTCCCTTCATGGCCAATTATGGGTTCCAACCTGCCGTGTTACCGGAGGTATTCTCTCCCCAGGATATTCCGGCTGTGGAGGATCACCTTTCCGTCCTACGTGCTTCTTGGGTACTGATCCAGATGTCCCTTGAGGTCTCTGCGCAGCGCCAGAGACTCCAGTCTGATCGCAGAAGAGAGCCTGCTCCTTCCTACCAGTCGGAGAGACCGTGTATGGTTTGTCCACCCGCAACCTCAACCTTCGAGTGCCCACTCCCCAAGCAGGCGCCTCGCTTTGTTGGTCCCTTCCGAGTGCTTCGCAGGGTAAACCCGGAAGCCTATGCCCTTGCGCTTCTCCTGGCATGCGGATCTCCAACGTGTTTCATGTCTCCTGTTGAAGCACTGGTGTGTAATCGTTTCACTTCCTCGGTTCCTCGGCCTCGTCCGGTCCAAGTGGGTAATCGTGAGGAGTATGAGGTGAGCAATATCCTGGACTCACGCCTGGTCCGCGGTCGGGGTGCAGTATTTAGGTCCATTGGCGTGGTTATGGTCCAGAGGAGCGTTCCTGGGTTCCCTCCGCAGATGTCCATGCTCCTGCCTTGCTCCGAGCCTTCCACGCACGCTTCCCTCAGAAACCCGATCTTTAAACCGCGGAGGAGGGGCCCTTGAGGGGGAGGTACTGTCATGGTCTTACCTTCTTGCTGTTCTCCTTCGTTTGACATGTGCTGGCGGCCATCTTGGTTTCTGGGTTTCTTGTAGCCTCCCACCCTGCGGCTCCTCCTTCCCACTGGGAGGAGCTGGATGCCTAGCTCATATATATAGGAGGTCTGTGGCTTCAGTTCCTTGCTTGGTCCTCCTGTGTTCACATGCTTCTAGACTGCTGCTGCTTCTGGTTCCTGATCCTGGTTTCGTCCGACTACCCTGCTGGCTCCTGATCCTGGTTTCGTCCGACTACCCTGCTGGTCCTGATCCTGGCTTCGTACTGACTACCCTGCTGGTTCCTGATCCTGGCTTCGTCTGACTACCCTTCTGGTTCCTGACCTCTGGCTTCGCAAGACTCTGCTTCGGTTTCGCCATCCGTTTGGACTTTTGCTTTACAGCTTTATTTTCAATAAAGCCTTCTTATTTTCACTTATCCCATGTTGTACGTCTGGTTCATGGTTCCGTGACACTTTCTCCACATTCCGTTTCAGTCCTGGCGGATCAACCCTATCGGGCTGGTTGTGGAAACATTCTTCAAATAAACAACGCCTCATCTACGACCTGTCAGCGCCTCATATGTCATCCACCCCCCGAGTCTGAATCTCTTATCCCCTCTGAGGAGTATTCTATGCAATACTCGTCAGTTGAGGAAGCCATTCAGCTCATTCTCCAGTCAGGGGTTGGGTCTTGGCTTGCCAAGGTAGACATAGCCGATGCCTTCAAACTTCTCCCGGTCCACCCGCATCTTTGGAGATACTATGGCATCAATTGGTCGGACAGGTTTTATTTTGCCACAGCTTAACCTTTGGGTCCAAGAGCAGCCCCTGGCTGTTCGACCAGTTTGCCAGGTCTCTCCATTGGATCCTGGTGCATCACGGAGGTCTTCCCATGGTAATTCAATTACCTAGACGACTTTTTGCTCATTGAGAACTCTCATCCGGTCCCCTCAATTCCCGCTACCCTCTTAGAGTTCTTCTCCCTCCTCCAGGTGCCCGTGGCCTCCACAAGACCGAGGGCCCTGCCACCAGGGTAACCTTTTTGGGCATCACGTTAGATTCCATCAAGATGGAGGCCAGTCTGCCACCCGAAAAGTTGACCAGGATCCACTCTGGCCCATCTCCCGGGCGGTCCAGCACTCTGAGCCTGACCAAGGCGGAGCTTCAGTCCTTACTGGGTCTGCTGAATCACGCCACGAAGATCATGCCCCAGGGCCGGTCTTTTCTGGCCAGCCTGTTGCATCTTCTTTCCACAGTTCCTGACCAGGATTCTGTGGTCCACCTGGACCGCCACGACCATCTCGGACCTTGCATGTGGAACACCTTCCCTTTCGGATTGGAACGGCATTTCCCTCTTCGTTCCCCGCTGGGACTCGGCTTCCCCGATTATTTTTTCGGACGCAGCCGGTTCCAATCGCTTTGCCGCTATCTTCAGGTCCCACTGGCTGGCGGCCAGGTGGCCTCCGGAAATCCAAGCAGACTCAGCTGCCATCGGTTTCTTCTCCCTCCTGGATTATACCCCATCGTGGCTGCCCGCCTTGGTCTGGGGCAGCTCCTGGTCCAACTTGCCGGTTTTGTTCGTCACGGACAACCAATCCCTGGTCGACATCATTAATTCCGGCAGGTCCAGATCTCTCCGGGTCATGGCCCTGCTGCGGAAGTTAGTGTGGATATCCCTCACCCACAACTTCCATGTACGTTGTGCTCACATTCCAGGGGATTCCAACACTGCCGCTGACGCCCTCTCCCGTTTCTGTTTTCCCCACTTTCTTTCAGGAAATGCCCGAAGCGGATCATTCGGCACTCAGGTTCCTCCACTCAGCTCATTCATCCTGGATTAGCATCTCTGGTGGTCCAGGCAGAGAGACTGGTCGAGGGTTCTCTTTCTCACAACACGGCTAGGAACTATCGGGCTGGGTTTACAGCTTTCAGCAAGTTTGCTCGAGAATTCCCAAGGGGTCAGCTGAGGAAACCCATATGTCATGGCGTTCATTGCATTTTGCCACACCCCGCCTCTCCTTGTCGCACAACACCATCAAGCTATATTTAGCGGGGCTCCAGCATCATCGCTTGATCGCCAGGCCAGATGGGGGTTCCATCCTCGCTTCACAAGCTGTCAAAGCAACACTCAGGGTCTGCAGAAGAAGGGAAGGGTCCACGCACCCGTAGACAGCCGGTGTCGGGGGAATTAGTTCAGAGCCCTATCCTCGGCCTTAGACGGCAGTCCTTTTGGGCCCTCTCTCAGCACGGTTCTGAAGGCGGCTATTTACCTCGGGTTCTACGGCTTCCTCAGGCCTGGTGAATTCACGTCAAGCTCCGGGCGTCATAGCTTCTCTCCAGAAACGCCACCTAGTCTGGTCCGCAGACCATTTTGTCCTCCATCTCCGTCCTCCAAAAACCAACCAGTTTGGTCCTCCACGGAGATCAAGTTTTTTCCCTTCAGGTAACCAGTGGTGCCCGGTCGAGGTGCTATGGCAATTATCGTCCTGCTTCACGGTCTCTCCTCCAGACTCCCCTCTTCTGCCTTGTGTAGGTAAGCCACTCACCACATCGAAATTCATGTCCCTCGTCCGGTCCCTGATGCAGGGGTTGGTCACGACCCCAGTACTATTTCAGGTCATTCCTTCCGCATTGGGGCTGCGTCGGCAGCTTCTAAGCATCAGGTCCCCGCACATGTCATCCGCTGCATGGGGCGTTGGCGTTCGTCCTGTTTCGCCCGTTATATACCAGATCCCCAGGCAGAAATCTCTCAGGCCTTCCGTACATTGGCTTTGTAATATTCAATAAAACTATGTTACCTATTCAGAGTCTTTTGGCCCCTTTTCTTGGCGTACCCGCGATCGTGGCTCCCGGCACACCCCAGCCACTAGGATTCAGGGTTAAGGGTTTCCCCTTTCCCCACTTCCACCATCCTTAGCCCTGACCACAATGGTTAAGGCTGCAGCGCAGCCTGTAATTGTGGAGGGGCATGCAGTATTTAGGCCGGCACGCACCTCCTCTCCAGCCTGGCGCTTCCTGCGGCGTGCCCCTCCCTCCCCTTTCTTTCCATTCTCACCTTGGGGTATGCCCCCTTTTCCTTGGCGTACCCGCGATCGTGGCTCCCGGCACACCCCAGCCACTAGGTTCAGGGTTAAGGGTTTCCCCTTTCCCCACTTCCACCATCCTTAGCCCTGACCACAATTGCTGTTTATTGTAAAATCACTGTGTCCTTTTAAGCCCTGCCTCAGGTTTTTATGTCATTTTCCCAGCCTTGTCCTATCAAAGTACAGAGGGCATGACTGTTGCAGAGAGAACTGATCCTCTAGGAGTAACGGCAATGCCCCTGTTGCTCCTAGAGGCTCATGTGCTTATAATAAAACTTTTTTTATGAGAATGGACCAACACAGATGCCTTCAGCTATTAAGTGCACATACAACAGTCAAGCAGTTTCATAGGTACAAGTCTGCTGACAGATACCCTTTAAAGTATGGCAGGCAGGGAGCCTTCATAAAGCCAAGGGTGTCCTCCTCAGTGGGTGCATAGCCAGGACCTCTGAACAATCTCACAGCAGGTTTCAATCTGTATCAGTTCTCACTGCATACAGATTCACCAGAGACACCAAAAACACATGACCGCATCTCAAATCCTGTTTGTAGTCGTTGAGGCAAAACACTTCTAGTGCTAAAACATCCACCGTCAAGTCAGACACAGGGTTCCAATGGTTAGGTAAAAAAAAAATATATGTAACTTTGCTTGCATTATGTTTGCCAGATAAATATCTTGACAGGAGGAAAATAATGCACTAATTTTGTGTGATGTTATCAGGTGAAGCAGAGCATAAAGTAGACACCATATAATAGCCTATATACAGTGACAGCTTTATCGTAAAGTCCTTATTTCCTAACTGCTGTTCCAAACTGGGAATGGTCCATAGAGGTAACAAGGTTACACTTTCCTCCACATGTCAGTAAAAAGGCACAAACTTCTTTTTGGAAACAGAGAGAAGACCAGCTAGCTGGAACGATG
Source organism: Bufo bufo (assembly GCF_905171765.1). Classification (NCBI taxonomy): domain Eukaryota; kingdom Metazoa; phylum Chordata; class Amphibia; order Anura; family Bufonidae; genus Bufo; species Bufo bufo. The sequence continues at coordinate 135,238,328 of NC_053391.1, read as the reverse complement.
AGGTTAGTAAACTCTGGTGCATGGATACCACTCCAGTAGTGTATCGACAATCAAGAAACAAATCCAGCTCCTGGGGTAAAGTAAAACTTCCAAAAAATGTATTATAGCATAATTTAAAAACATCCGCTGCTTTCGCGTTTCGATTGGGTGAGCGATCTTAATCATAGCATAAGTGCAATACAATGGGCATGGTGTAGCATTTATAGGAACATTGCACAATCACTTATATACATAAATCTCTAAGTAGGTAACACTTGGTTAAGTCACACAAGGGAACAAAGTGAATTTAACCCTAAATGTCCAGGAAGTAACCAACTAAGCTTTAAGCCTTATTCACACGTCAGTGTTTTGTCAGTGATTTCCATCAGTGATTGTCAGCCAAAACCAGCATTGGAGCCTCCACAGACATAAGGTATAAGGGAAAGATCTGCTCCTGTTCTGTGTTTAGAGCCGCACCTGGTTTTGGCTCTAAACACTGATGGAAATTACTGACCAAACACTGACATGTGAATGAGGCATCAAACCATTCTGAATGGATAAGCTTAGCTGATGAAAATCACTAGATCAATACAGTTGCAAGAAAAAGTATGTGAACCCTTTGGAATGATATGGATTTCTGCACAAATTGGTCATAAAATGTGATCTGATCTTTATCTAAGTCACAACAATAGACAATCACAGTCTGCTTAAACTAATAACACACAAATAATTAAATGTTACCATGTTTTTATTGAACACACCATGTAAACATTCACAGTGAAGGTGGAAAAAGTATGTGAACCCCTAGACTAATGACATCTCCAAGAGCTCATTGGAGTGAGGTGTCAGCCAACTGGAGTCCAATCAATGAGATGAGATTGGAGGTGTTGGTTACAGCTGCCCTGCCCTATAAAAAACACACACCAGTTCTGGATTTGCTTTTCACAAGAAGCATTGCCTGATGTGAATGATGCCTCACACAAAAGAGCTCTCAGAAGACCTACGATTAAGAATTGTTGACTTGCATAAAGCTGGAAAGGGTTATAAAAGTATCTCCAAAAGCCTTGCTGTTCATCAGTCCACGGTAAGACAAATTGTCTATAAATGGAGAAGTTCAGCACTGCTGCTAATCTCCCTATGAGTGGCCGTCCTGTAAAGATGACTGCAAGAGCACAGCGCAGACTGCTCAATGAGGTGAAGAAGAATCCTAGAGTGTCAGCTAAAGACTTACAAAAGTCTTACTTCCTGCAGGAAGTCCCAGTTTCTAGCCAGTTATAGCTTCCCCCCTGCTAGGGAAAGGTGTGGGGGGGGGGCATGATCTCTGCTGGACGTGCCCAAGCCAGCCTGCGCCACCCTTAGCTCTGCTGGCCTTGGAGGCCAAAGTTTAAAGCCTCAGAAACCAAGAGCATAGTTCCCTGGCATAACTTAAGAGTCAGACTACAGAGAAGAAGTGCAGCAACAGAAGAAGCTGAGAGATACAGTCAGCCTGTCAGTATAGCAGAGCCAGAGAGAAACAGATGTAGCAGAGACGAGTTTGCCTGCCAGTTTCATGCTAAAGCCTACTGGGACCAAGATAAAGTTTGGAGACTGTTTCTGATGAACGTTTATTCAAGTAAAGCTGCCATTGAACTACAGTCAGGTCCATAAATATTGGGACATCAACACAATTCTAACATTTTTGGCTCTATACACTACCACAATGGATTTGAAATAAAACGAACAAGATGTGCTTTAACTGCAGACTGTCAGCTTTAATTTGAGGGTATTTACATCCAAATCGGGTAAACGGTGTAGGAATTACAATAGTTTGCATATGTGCCTCACACTTGTTAAGAGACCAAAAGTAATGGGACAATTGGCTTCTCAGCTGTTCCATTGCCAGGTGTGTGTTATTCCCTCATTATCCCAATTGCAATGAGCAGATAAAAAGGTCCAGAGTTCATTTCAAGTGTGCTATTTGCATTTGGAATCTGTTGCTGTCAACTCTCAAGATGAGATCCAAAGAGCTGTCACTATCAGTGAAGTAAGCCATCATTAGGCTGAAAAAACAAAACAAACCCATCAGAGAGATAGCAAAAACATTAGGCGTGGCCAAAACAACTGTTTGTAACATTCTAAAAAGAAGGAACGCACCGGTGAGCTCAGCAACACCAAAAGACCCGGAAGACCACGGAAAACAACTGTGGTGGAATGACCGAAGAATTCTTTCCCTGGTGAAGAAAACACTCTTTACAACAGTTGGCCAGATCAAGCACCCTCTCCAGGAGGTAGGTGTATGTGTGTCAAAGTCAACAATCAAGAGAAGACTTCACCAGAGTGAATGCAGAGGCTTCACCACAAGATGTAAACCATTGGTGGAGCCTCAAAAGCAGGAAGGCCAGATTAGAGTTTGCCAAACGACATCTAAAAAGCCTTTACAGTTCTGGAACAACATCCTATGGACAGATGAGACCAAGATCAACTTGTACCAGAGTGATGGGAAGAGAAGAGTATGGAGAAGGAAAGGAACTGCTCATGATCTAAGCATACTGTCACAGCCAGACAGCTGAGAAGCTCTGACAGGAGCCTTTCAGATCCTCCTCCTTGAATTTCTTTGTTTTGGTTGAGTTCCTCATCTCGTTAGTCTATCTCAGCTGTCATGCAGTTGGACTGATTGCTGCCCTTTAAGTTCCTCCCCAGAATGCAGTAGTGTGCGGCTTATACAACTTCCTGGAGTTTGTGTGCATGCTGTTCCTAGTTCTCAGTCCACAGTCCCCAGTCGTCTGCAAGATAAGTGCTGTTTATGTATTTATGATTTTCTGTTTTCTGGATCCCGGTGACCCTGACTCCCTCCGTGTCTGTGTAGGGAGCAGGTGGTCGTATCCCCTCACTATTGTAGGGTCTTCAGGTGTAAGATAGTCGAGGTACGTGGATATGCGTCCATCCACCTTTGGGGTGGTCGCATAGGCTGAGCAATAAGGGAGAGCGGCAGGTCTCATGCAGGGGTCTCCCTTTTGTTCCTTAGTTGTGGATCCAGTGAGTCATTGTTTATATTGTATTGTCTTGTTTCCTGTACACCATCCGTGACACATACCACCTCATCAGTGAAGCATGGTGATGGTAGTGTCATGGCGTAGGCATGTATGGCTGCCAATGGAACTGGTTCTCTTGTATTTATTGATGATGTGACTGCTGACAAAAGCAGCAGGATGAATTCTGAAGTGTTTCGGGCAATATTATCTGCTCATATTCAGCCAAATGCTTCAGAACTCATTGGACGGCGCTTCACAGTGCAGATGGACAATGACCCAAAGCATACTGCAAAAGCAACCAAAGAGTTTTTTAAGGGAAAGAAGTGGAATATTATGTAATGGCCAAGTCAATCACCTGACCTGAATCCGATTGAGCATGCATTTCACTTGCTGAAGACAAAACTGAAGGTAAAATGCCCCAAGAACAAGCAGGAACTGAAGACAGTTGCAGTAGAGGCCTGGCAGAGCATCACCAGGGATGAAACCCAGCGTCTGGTGATGTCTATGCGTTCCAGACTTCAGGCTGTAATTGACTGCAAAGGATTTGCAACCAAGTATTAAAAAGTGAAAGTTTGATTTATGATTATTATTATGTCCCATTACTTTTGGTCCCTTAACAAGTGGAGGGAACATATGCAATTTGTTGTACTTCCTACACTGTTCCCCCTGATTTGGATGTAAATACCTCCAATTAAAGCTGACAGTCTGCAGTTAAAGCACATCTTGCTCGTTTAATTTCAAATCCATTGTGGTGGTGTATAGAGCCAAAAATGTTAGAATTGTGTCTATGTCCCAATATTTATGGACCTGACTGTACATACAAGGTCTGGACTCAATTTTTCTTGCAAACCCCTTAATTATTCCCCCTATTATTGCTTTGAAGCCAAAGCCTGGGGTTCCAGCCGTATCCAGGTAGGAGCACCGTGACACATATAAAGGGACATTTTAGCTGCACTATACTGCTCGGCATTCCTATACCTGGTCGCATTACATAGCAAGGCCCTAGGGGGAGGTGCCCGTGCACATGCAGGGCAGTATTGCCCGCAGTTGGCTTCCTATATGTTCTAGTTATTACAGGAAAACCAGACAATTCCCTCAAACTTAAATCTCTTAAATTGGTAAATTGCAAGTCAAATGAATTGTCATTGAGGAACTGCAAACACACCGATATGGCAGATGCATCTCCCTGCCAGATGAACAGGAGGTCATTGATGTATCTGCTGCACCAGTGTCTCACCCCTATAAATGGATTCTCCACATCAAAAAATTAAGCTCCTCCTAATATGCCATCACTAAATTTGGCAGGGAAGGGAGTACTTACACCTCCCCCTGCCCCCCGCACATGTATACACCTCTAACCAGAATGTAAAAATGATTCTTGAACGAAAATAAATTATGTGTCATCATAAAGTCATTACCTGCAGCATAAATTCACAAAGAGAATCATTTATCAAACTGGCATAAAGGAAAATGACCTTAGTTGCCCATAGCAACCAATCAGATTCCATCTTTCATCTTCCAAAGGAGCTGTGAAAAATGAAAGGTGGAATATGAGTGGTTACTATGGGACTAAGCCAGTTCTACTTTACACCAGTTTGATAAATCTCCCTCTAGTTCTCTTCAAGTGATGTCTCAGGGCCCTAATAGAAACATGTGGTATGATAAAAGAAAAATAAATGATGTGCCCTGTTAATGCTCTATTTCCTGTATTGAACTGAAAAGAACACATTTTGAGGCCTCCTGCACATGAACATATTTTCATTCTGTGTCCGTTCCGTTTTTTTTTGCGTATAAGGAACCATTCATTTAAAAAAAAAAAAAAAAGGTACTCCGTGTGCATTCCGTTTCCGTATGTCCGTATTTCCGTTCCGCAAAAAAATAGAACATGTCTTATTATTGTCCGCATTATTAAGGGCCTGCTGTTCCGTTCCCCAAAATACGGAATGCACACGGATGTCATGCGTATTTTTAGCGGATCTGTATATTGCGGAGATCAAAATACATACGGTCGTGTACATGAGGCCTGACCATCAGGACACAGTGGGCCAGATTTATCATTAGCTGAAATCAGAATAATGGAGTGAAAAAGTTGAAAATTTTAGCACAATCGCTTAAACTGCGCAAAAATTTGCGACTTTAATTGGCTCTGCACTATGCTCGCCAGTTTTCTGTAAATGAATCTCTAGACAGATTTACTATTGCGACTATTTAAAAAGTCGCAAAAAAGTAGCAAAGAAATGCACAATTTCACTCCAGTGAGGACCATGCTTATCTTATGAGACTTTTTAACCACCTCAGCCCCCAGTGCTTAAACACCCTGAAAGACCAGGCCACTTTTTACACTTCTGACCTACACTACTTTCACCGTTTATTGCTCGGTCATGCAACTTACCACCCAAATGAATTTTACCTCCTTTTCTTCTCACTAATAGAGCTTTCATTTGGTGGTATTTCATTGCTGCTGACATTTTTACTTTTTTTGTTATTAATCGAAATTTAAACGATTTTTTTTGCAAAAAAATGTCATTTTTTCACTTTCAGTTGTAAAATTTTGCAAAAAAAACGACATCCATATAGAAATTTTGCTCTAAATTTATAGTTCTACATGTCTTTGATAAAAAAAAAATGTTTGGGTAAAAAAAAATGGTTTGGGTAAAAGTTATAGCGTTTACAAACTATGGTACAAAAATGTGAATTTCCGCTTTTTGAAGCAGCTCTGACTTTCTGAGCACCTGTCATGTTTCCTGAGGTTCTACAATGCCCAGACAGTACAAACACCCCACAAATGACCCCATTTCTGAAAGTACACACCCTAAGGTATTCGCTGATGGGCATAGTGAGTTCATAGAACTTTTTATTTTTTGTCACAAGTTAGCGGAAAATGATGATTTTTTTTTTTTTTTTTTTTTTCCTTACAAAGTCTCATATTCCACTAACTTGTGACAAAAAATAAAAACTTCTATGAACTCACTATGCCCATCAGCGAATACCTTGGGGTCTCTTCTTTCCAAAATGGGGTCACTTGTGGGGTAGTTATACTGCCCTGGCATTCTAGGGGCCCAAATGTGTGGTAAGGAGTTTGAAATCAAATTCTGTAAAAAATGACCTGTGAAATCCGAAAGGTGCTCTTTGGAATATGGGCCCCTTTGCCCACCTAGGCTGCAAAAAAGTGTCACACATCTGGTATCTCCGTACTCAGGAGAAGGTGGGGAATGTGTTTTGGGGTGTCATTTTATATATACCCATGCTGGGTGAGAGAAATATCTGGCAAAAGACAACTTTTCCATTTTTTTATACAAAGTTGTCATTTGACCAAGATATTTATCTCACCCAGCATGGGTATATGTAAAAAGACACCCAAAACACATTCCTCAACTTCTCCTGAGTACGGGGATACCAGATGTGTGACACTTTTTTTGCAGCCTAGGAGGGCAAAGGGGCCCATATTCCAAAGAGCACCTTTCGGATTTCACTCCTCATTTTTTCCTGAATTTGATTTTCAAACTCCTTACCACACATTTGGGCCCCTAGAATACCAGGGCAGTATAACTACCCCACAAGTGACCCCATTTTGGAAAGAAGACACCCCAAGGTATTCCGTGAGGGGCATGGCGAGTTCCTAGAATTTTTTATTTTTTGTCACAAGTTAGTGGAAAATGATGATTTTTTTTTTTTTTTTATACAAAGTCTCATATTCCACAAACTTGTGACAAAAAATAAAAACTTCCATGAACTCACTATGCCCATCAGCGAATACCTTGGGGTCTCTTCTTTCCAAAATGGGGTCACTTGTGGGGTAGTTATACTGCCCTGGCATTCTAGGGGCCCAAATGTGTGGTAAGTAGGTAAATGACCTGTGAAATCCGAAAGGTGCTCTTTGGAATATGGGCCCCTTTGCCCACCTAGGCTGCAAAAAAGTGTCACACATCTGGTATCTCTGTATTCAGGAGAAGTTGAGGAATGTGTTTTGGGGTGTCTTTTTACATATACCCATGCTGGGTGAGATAAATATCTTGGTCAAATGCCAACTTTGTATAAAAAAAATGGGAAAAGTTGTCTTTTGCCAAGATATTTCTCTCACCCAGCATGGGTATATGTAAAATGACACCCCAAAACACATTCCCCAACTTCTCCCGATTACGGAGATACCAGATGTGTGACACTTTTTTGCAGCCGAGGTGGGCAAAGGGGCCCATATTCAAAAGAGCACCTTTCGGATTTCACAGGTCATTTTTTACAGAATTTGATTTCAAACTCCTTACCACACATTTGGGCCCCTAGAATGCCAGGGCAGTATAACTACCCCACAAGTGACCCCATTTTGGAAAGAAGAGACCCCAAGGTATTCGCTGATGGGCAAAGTGAGTTCATGGAAGTTTTTATTTTTTGTCACAAGTTAGTGGAATATGAGACTTTGTATGAAAAAAAAAAAAAAAAAAAAAAAAAATAAGCATTTTCCACTAACTTGTGACAAAAAATAAAAAATTCTAGGAACTCGCCATGCCCCTCACGGAATACCTTGGGGTGTCTTCTTTCCAAAATGGGGTCACTTGTGGGGTAGTTATACTGCCCTGGCATTTTCCAGGGGCCCTAATGTGTGGTAAGTAGGTAAATGACCTGTGAAATCCTAAAGGTGCTCTTTGGAATATGGGCCCCTTTGCCCACCTAGGCTGCAAAAAAGTGTCACACATGTGGTATCGCCGTATTCAGGAGAAGTTGGGGAATGTGTTTTGGGGTGTCATTTTACATATACCCATGCTGGGTGAGAGAAATATCTTGGCAAAAGACAACTTTTCCCATTTTTTTATACAAAGTTGGCATTTGACCAAGATATTTCTCTCACCCAGCATGGGTATATGTAAAATGACACCCCAAAACACATTCCCCAACTTCTCCTGAGTACGGCGATACCAGATGTGTGACACTTTTTGCAGCCTAGATGCGCAAAGGTGCCCAAATTCCTTTTAGGAGGGCATTTTTAGACATTTGGATACCAGACTTCTTCTCACGCTTTGGGGCCCCTAGAATGCCAGGGCAGTATAAATACCCCACATGTGACCCCATTTTGGAAAGAAGACACCCCAAGGTATTCAATGAGGGGCATGGCGAGTTCATAGAAATTTCTTTTTTTTGGCACAAGTTAGCGGAAATTGATATTTTTAATTTTTTTCTCACAAAGTCTCCCGTTCCGCTAACTTGGGAAAAAAATTTCAATCTTTCATGGACTCAATATGCCCCTCACGGAATACCTGGGGGTGTCTTCTTTCCGAAATGGGGTCACATGTGGGGTATTTATACTGCCCTGGCATTCTAGGGGCCCTAAAGCGTGAGAAGAAGTCTGGAATATAAATGTCTAAAAAATTTTACGCATTTGGATTCCGTGAGGGGTATGGTGAGTTCATGTGAGATTTTATTTTTTGACACAAGTTAGTGGAATATGAGACTTTGTAAGAAAAAAAAAAATAAATTCTGCTAACTTGGGCCAAAAAAATATCTGAATGGAGCCTTACAGAGGGGTGCTAAATGACAGGGGGGTGATAAATGACAGGGGGGTGATCAATGACAGGGGGGTGATCATGACAGGGGGGTGATCAATGACAGGGGGGTGATCAGGGAGTCTATATGGGGTGATAACCACAGTCATTGATCACGCCCGTGTAAGGCTTCATTCAGACGTCCGGATGCGTTTTGCGGATCCGATCCATCTATCAGTGCATCCGTAAAAATCATGCGGACATCTGAATGGAGCTTTACAGGGGGGTAATCAATGACAGGGGGGTGATCAATGACAGGGGGGTGATCAGGGAGTCTATATGGGGTGATCACCACAGTCATTGATCATGCCCCTGTAAGGCTTCATTCAGACGTCCGGATGCGTTTTGCGGATCGGATCCATCTATCAGTGCATCCGTAAAAATCATGCGGACATCTGAATGGAGCTTTACAGGGGGGTAATCAATGACAGGGGGGTGATCACCACAGTCATTGATCATGCCCCTGTAAGGCTTCATTCAGACGACCGGATGCGTTTTGCGGATCCGATCCATGTATCAGTGCATCCGTAAAAATCATGCGGACATCTGAATGGAGCTTTACAGGGGGGTGATCAGGGAGTCTATATGGGTGCAATTGTAACAGAAAAACTGCAGCACTCTCCAGCCTTGATCCTTAATGCTTTATTTCACCAACAAAATGCGACGTTTCGATCAGTGTGATCTTTCTCAAGCAATCTAACAATGTGAACTAAACAGCGGATACATATACCCTACACAGTCGGTCACATGACCTAATCAGTTATGCAAATACATCATTAACAAAGGCTGTGAGTACCACCCCTTTCTCTGCTCATCTTGCAGCAAATTCAACATAATGTGTCTTTCTAAAGTCTCATACAATGTGTATACATAAAAAATCATACGTATCATTCCATCAACTTACTAAGATGCTGGGTGTGAACTGGGGAATATCGCCACTGTGGTAACTTCTATTATTTCAACCTTGTGTGAGGCCGAACTCCTTGCTTTACTCGGCGTTCCTCCATGTCAATTGCGCCTGCGCGTCTGTCTCATGACGTCAGCCTCAGGACGCTTAGCAGTCGCCCAGGAGACCAGACGCTTCCAATCCACGTCACCACTAGGTCAAGACGCGCATGCGCGCCCGACTCCAGTGGCGACAGGGCCCGGCGTCAAGTCTCCCGTCGCTGTGTAACGCCCCCTCGGCCGTTGTCATGGTATCCTAACACTTTGTGTCGTCCTCTTATACAGGGTCTGTATAAGAGGACGACACAAAGTGTTAGGATACCATGACAACGGCCGAGGGGGCGTTACACAGCGACGGGAGACTTGACGCCGGGCCCTGTCGCCACTGGAGTCGGGCGCGCATGCGCGTCTTGACCTAGTGGTGACGTGGATTGGAAGCGTCTGGTCTCCTGGGCGACTGCTAAGCGTCCTGAGGCTGACGTCATGAGACAGACGCGCAGGCGCAATTGACATGGAGGAACGCCGAGTAAAGCAAGGAGTTCGGCCTCACACAAGGTTGAAATAATAGAAGTTACCACAGTGGCGATATTCCCCAGTTCACACCCAGCATCTTAGTAAGTTGATGGAATGATACGTATGATTTTTTATGTATACACATTGTATGAGACTTTAGAAAGACACATTATGTTGAATTTGCTGCAAGATGAGCAGAGAAAGGGGTGGTACTCACAGCCTTTGTTAATGATGTATTTGCATAACTGATTAGGTCATGTGACCGACTGTGTAGGGTATATGTATCCGCTGTTTAGTTCACATTGTTAGATTGCTTGAGAAAGATCACACTGATCGAAACGTCGCATTTTGTTGGTGAAATAAAGCATTAAGGATCAAGGCTGGAGAGTGCTGCAGTTTTTCTGTTACAATTGCATCTGGATCTGGGGAAGCTAAGGACTGGCTTCTGACACAGCGAGCACCACCACAGTAAGGAACATTCTATATTTTTCGTAGTGCTGCTGCACATTTTTTCTTTTTTTGCCAAACGGAGTCTATATGGGGTGATCACCACAGTCATTGATCATGCCCCTGTAAGGCTTCATTCAGTGCATCCGTAAAAATCATGCGGACATCTGAATGGAGCTTTACAGGGGGGTGATCAGGGAGTCTATATGGGGTGATCACCACAGTCATTGATCATGCCCCTGTAAGGCTTCATTCAGACGTCCGGATGCGTTTTGCGGATCCGATCCATCTATCAGTGCATCCGTAAAAATCATGCGGACGTCTGAATGGAGCTTTACAGGGGGGTAATCAATGACAGGGGGGTAATCAATGACAGGGGGGGTGATCAGGGAGTCTATATGGGGTGATCACCACAGTCATTGATCATGCCCCTGTAAGGCTTCATTCAGACGTCCGGATGCGTTTTGCGGATCCGATCCATCTATCAGTGCATCCGTAAAAATCATGCGGACATCTGAATGGAGCTTTACAGGGGGGTAATCAATGACAGGGGGGTGATCACCACAGTCATTGATCATGCCCCTGTAAGGCTTCATTCAGACGACCGGATGCGTTTTGCGGATCCGATCCATGTATCAGTGCATCCGTAAAAATCATGCGGACATCTGAATGGAGCTTTACAGGGGGGTAATCAATGACAGGGGGGTAATAAATGACAGGGGGGTGATCAGGGAGTCTATATGGGGTGATCACCACAGTCATTGATCATGCCCCTGTAAGGCTTCATTCAGACGTCCGGATGCGTTTTGCGGATCCGATCCATCTATCAGTGGATCCGTAAAAATCATGCGGACGTCTGAATGGAGCTTTACAGGGGGTTGATCAATGACAGGGGGGTAATCAATGACAGGGGGGTGATCAGGGAGTCTATATGGGGTGATCAGGGGTGATTAGGGGTGATCAGGGGCTAATAAGGGGTTAATAAGTGATGGGGGGGGGGGTGTAGTGTAGTGTAGTGGTGCTTGGTGCTACTTTACTGAGCTACCTGTGTCCTCTGGTGGTCGATCCAAACAAAGGGGACCACCAGAGGACCAGGTAGCAGGTATATTAGACGCTGTTATCAAAACAGCGTCTAATATACCTGTTAGGGGTTAAAAAAAACACATCTCCAGCCTGCCAGCGAACGATCGCCGCTGGCAGGCTGGAGAGCAACTCTCTTACCTTCCGTTCCTGTGAGCGCGCGCGCCTGTGTGCGCGCGTTCACAGGAAATCTCGCGTCTCGCGAGATGACGCGTATATGCGTGACTGTGCGCAGCGCTGCCACCTCCGGAACGCGATCCTGCGTTAGGCGGTCCGGAGGTGGTTAATAGAACATGCGACTTTTTTGTAAAGACGTCCGACTTTTGTAAAGCTGCTTACTGACGGATAAACTGCTACCGTCAAACCACATTTATTACAGTCTTAAAGGGCCGATCATAAATCTGACTTAGCTAAAACTGACTTTAGCCATATGTGAAAGTGGAGTGAGCTGTCAGAGTAATGATAAATCTGGCCCAAAAAATTCAGTTTCGCTGGGCCATTCCTCCATTCTTTCTGCTAGAAATGTCTTAATGCATTTGTAACACCCCAGAGTTGGGTTACTAACACATTTACCCCGCTACAATCTGCTAAGTGCATTAATATTGTCATCTGATGTGATTTCCCTCATGTCATTCACTATTGTGCAGTTGACACCATTTTAAATGTTATATTTCCTTTGTAGTGTTTCAGGTCTACCAGTAGGTGGCGGCATCATTGGTAGGAAAAGTTTTAATGTTATGGCCATTCAGAATGGAGCATTCCAGTTCTGTTCTGCCCCCCTGCTTAAGGGAAGTGGAGTTTCCCACGCCCTGCAGCAAGGGAGGGAAGAAACCAGTTAGATCCGGTGTGTACCAGCTCTCCCTGCAAGGGGAAGGCTGTGTTAGTAGGAGCTCCCAGAAATAGGGATCCCAAACCAGGATCTGTCTCGGCTGAGACCAAAGATCACCCTTCCCACTCTGAGCCCTTCAGCCTCAGCTGGTTGACAAGAAAGCAGCACCTCCAGAACTACAGATTTCCAGGACGAACCATTCCCTGTGAGCAGAACTGGGAGTAACTTATCCAGAGACCAGGAGAAGCCAAATTCCTCCTCAGCTAGTCAGGCCCACACCAAGCAGAAGATAGAGCAGAAGACAGATACCTGCCATATTCTCCAGGCACTTAGTATAGAAGCAGAAGAGATATTTATCCCTGCCATACATTGCCAGAAACCTGCTGGGACCTAAGACTAATGCTGCATCTTGTATGGATTAGTGCTGCAACCAGTAAAGACAAGTTGAACTTTATTACAAGTCTGGATCGCATTCATTATTACCAAAATCCCTCAATTACTCCTACTAACCACACTCAATTTATTGCAAGTGAGCCAGGATCCAGGAGTCCAGCCGTACCAAGGTAGGAGAGACCGTTGACATTACACAGAGACACTATCCCCACTCTGGCATTCCTTACCTGGTATGTGAGTTATAACATCTTAAAGGGCCCTGCAACAGTACCCTGCGCAAACTGCAATTGGCGTCACAAATAAATCTGACCCACTGCATAATTGGCCACCGTACCACGGTCCTGCTCATTACATTTAAGTGGCATCACGAACAGGATCGGACTGAATTGTGTGCCTACCCCTGTCCAACAGAACCGGATCCAATAGTGTGCCTAACCAGGATTTACCTTTGTGCCCGATTGCGTGTACTTATTGCTGAGGAGTGTGGACTTGCATCAGTTGCGGCACAGTGGCAGCGCAGGGGTTAAGCAGCTATCTCCACCCAGCAGAAAGGAGGGAACCAAACAGCCTGCCTCCACAGAGAAAGCATTCCTACAGCAGCAGGAACGAAAGTGCTGAATACAAGTTCCCAGGAAGACAAAGAGATTGCTGCCCATACAGGAAACAGGAAGTAAAGCGGCGGCCATTTTAAGAAAGGGAAAAATAGCATTGTCTTCATTGTATGGTGGAAAATCGTCTGCTATTAAACCTGATTGAGTACAATTGTGCAAATAACCTTGCTAAAGACTGTTAATAGTTGTTATGTGTCTGCCAGAGCACCATAAGTCCCGAAATTGAGCAGTTGCAGCGACTCTTAAAGGAGCCATGCACCAATTCTGCTGCAGTCACTCATAGCAACCTGCATCTAAAATTGCATTGTAGCCAGTACTAACCCCTTCAATCCGGTACTGGGCATCAAGGGACATGTCTGACAATGAAGATAGCACCCACTTTGACCGAAGCGATCCGCCAGCAGCAGCGGCAGCCACCTGCATTATGCCTCTCACTATGCCATACTATTTTGGGGCACCCTGGCTCCCAAGTTTCTCAGGAGAACCCCATTCACTCAGGGAATTCTGTGATAAAATGCTAGCCACGTTTAAGCTATATCCTGTATCACAGTATCAGAAAGTGGAAATCCTGATTGGCCAATTACAGGGAGCTGCGCTCCGGGAGGTCAAGTCCTGGCCCCATTTAGAGCGGAAAACCGCTGAGCAGATCCTAGACTGACTCAGTACCACCTTTGAGACTAGGACCGCCTCTGAACTTAAAATGCACTTCTTTGGAAAGTGGCAGCAGTCAAAGGAGACCTTGAGAGTCTTTGCCCTGTCCCTGCAGGAAACACTGCGAGCTGTTATTCAGATTGATCCCCGTGAAACTGAGGGACAAGATCAAACCCTCAGGGAACAGTTTATTGAAGGTGTCCTTGATGAATCCCTCAAACATCAGCTGAAGATGCTTTCAGCTCAGCACCCAGATACCCCTTTCTTGGACTTTAAGGAACTTGCTATTGGCATTCTAGGGGAAAGTCACCAAGCTGAACCTCCTGAAAACAAGAAGGCAGGGCCCGCACTACGACCTGCTACTCACAGCCAAATAGCTGAGCACGGAGGTCAGGCACCCGTTACAGATACTGTAGCAGCTCTGACCCCTCAAGTCTCCCTCTTAGCTGAGAATATGGAAAGGATGAGGAAACAGCTAGAGCGACTAGAACAGCAACCCAAGGAAGGGAAAAGAACTTTTGCAAACAGAGACCGCCCTACGCCCGGTCCGCAAGCATATCGACGTCAACCAGTCAGTAGATTGCCAGACCCGGTTATCAAAACACCAGGGAACAGCGATGCCTGCATTGTCAGAGGTATGGACACATTGCAAAGGACTGCCGTCAGTTAAACGGGTATCCCCTGAGGTCGAGGACCGCCCCTCGGGAGGAAGAATACTAGGTCCCAAAGATCCAGCCTTTATGCCAAGGTATGTGGGCACCCGCCCCGTGGTGGAAGTTGACATCAACGGAAAGAAGTTTTCTGCTTTAATTGATACCGGATCTCAAGTGACTACCATTCGGCAAACAGCATTTGACATATGCCGAAATGGAGCCCAACTGATACAACCTCCTGAATCTTGGCTCCAGATCATAGCTACCAATGGCAAACCAGTGCCTATACTAGGTTATTGGGAACCTACCTTACAGATTGAAGATACTGAACTCTCATGTCAAGGAGTAATCGTGATTCAGGTCCCAGATTATGACAATTGCCCTGTGGTCCTGGGAATGAATGTACTCAGCAATTGCTACCCTGAAGTGCTGAAAGCCTTGAAGAAAACCCTACTGACTACACCACAGGAAACTCAATGGGTTATACACCAGACCATTCGAGTGCTATCCGCCCAACAAAAGTTCAGCAATCAACGGGGTGAAATCTGCCGTGTCCGCATCAAGGATGCTTATCCTATCAAACTCCAGCCTGGAGCAGAGACTCTGATATGGTGCAAGGCTTGCATCGGTATCCAAAGTCAGGATTATCAGGCCCTTGTGGAGCCAATATTTCTTCAGGATCATCCCTTGTCCTAGCCGCCAGGAGCGTGGTCACTGTGTCCCAAGGAAAGATACCTATACGCTTAGTCAATCTGGGTGATGAAGCGGTGAGATTAAAAAAGCACTATCCAGTGGTCTGCCTATACCACATCCGCCCGCAGGATATCCTGGATTATCCCACTGCTGCGGCTCAACAATCACTCCAAACAGTGGAGGAAGCCAAAGACCCGCCAGAACAGCCCTGGTGGGCCGAACTACACATCGGGGATACCACAACCTCTGCCGAGCAACTCAACGGTGTGCTGGACTTAGTCAAACAACACCATCAAGTCTTCAGCAAACATCCTCTGGACTATGGACAGACTTTCTTAATACAGCACACCATTCCAACTGGCAATCATCCTCCAATCAAAGAGAGATACCGACCAATTCCTCCTGCCATGTACCAGCAAGTGAAGAAGATGGTTCAGGATATGAAGACAGCTAATGTCATCCAGGATAGTCACAGCCCCTGGGCTGCCCCCTTAGTCCTGGTAAAGAAGAAGGATGGAACCATCCGTTTTTGTGTGGACTACCGTAAGATCAACAACATTACGCACAAGGATGCGTACCCCCTGCCACGAATTGAAAAATCCCTGGCAGCTCTGGGATCGGCTGCCTACTTTTCAACTCTGGATCTAACCAGTGGCTATTGGCAAGTTCCCATGGCACCAGAAGATAAAGAAAAAACTGCTTTTGCCACCCCAATGGGTCTAAGTTCAACAACATGCCCTTCGGGCTATGCAACGCCCCTGGGACATTTCAGAGACTCATGGAAAGATGTCTTGGACACAAAAACTTTGAGACTGTGTTGTTGTACCTGGATGATGTGATCATCTACTCTAAGACCTACGAGGAACATTTACAGCACCTGGCGGAAGTGTTCCAGATTCTGACCCAACATGGACTGAAAGTGAAACATTCAAAGTGCCACTTACTGAAGCCCCAAATGAAATATTGTTGTGTTGTGAGTGCAGAAGGCGTGAGACCGGACCCTGACAAGATAGCAGCAGTACAAAGCTGGCCGGCTCCCAAAACAGTCAAAGAGGTCAAGAGCTTCCTCGGATTTGCAAGTTCCTATCGGAGATTTATCCCGCACTTTGCTCAGATTGCGGAACCTATCCAGGAGCTTGTGAAAGGTCACCCTAAAGGATGTCAGAATTCCAAGATACCAGTGGAGTGGAATGAAGAGAGAGAAGCTGCTTTCCGACTGTTGAAAGAAAGACTTACAGAACCTCCAGTCCTGGGTTATCCTGACTACAGCCTACCATTTTGCCTCTATACTGATGCGAGTAAGAAAGGTTTGGGAGCTGTACTATCTCAAGACACAAGCTGGAACTGAAAGAGTCATCGCCTATGCAAGCAGATCTTTACGCGAGCCAGAGCGGAATGACCATAACTACAGTTCGTTCAAACTGGAGTTTCTAGCCTTGGTCTGGGCTGTCACCGAGAAATTCAAGGACTACCTAGCTGCTACACCTTTCACGGTCTACACTGACAATAATCCACTAGCCCACTTGAACTCTGCACGTCTGGGAGCTCTGGAACAAAGATGGGCCTCTAGACTGGCGAACTTCAACTTTACCATTAAGTATCGGACTGGGAAATCTAATGACAATGCCGACGCTTTGTCTAGGCTACCTGCCCAGAAAGAACCAATTTCTACTGATGATCAGTGGGAAGATGTGGAGATGCCACTATTCTACTCCCGATTTGCCCGACAGGAGGCCCTACACACTAGGAGCCCGACCTCTAAAGTCACTTGTTTTCCACAGACCTGTGACCCCTCACCTCCAGTTGAGAAAGAGCTCTGGATTAAACTATAATCAGAGAGCAGAGCCATTGGAGAACTGTTGGATTATTTTTACAGTGGGCGCATACTGGAGAGAATCCGACGGCAGAGAGCTGACTCAGAGCTAGTTCACCTCTGGCGACAACGGAAACTACTCTTCCTACAAAGAGACCTACTCCTCAGGAGAACGCTTGATCCAGTCACCTGTGAGCGCCTCCACCAGATAGTGGTGCCTCGAAGAGATACCAAGATGGTGATGGACATGTACCATAACCGGTCTGGTCACTTTGGAATCCAAAAACCAGAAGCCACCATCAGACGACGTTTCTACTGGATTGACATGAGAAGTGACATTGAAACCTGGTGCCGACAGTGTCCCACCTGTGCAGTGGCGAAAGGAGAAAGACATGATCAGCGAGCCCCCCTTCATCCAATAGTGAGTAAAGGTCCTCTTGAAATTGTGGCCATCGACCACATGAAACTGGAACCCAGCAGATCTGGGTATGTCTATGCTATGACCATCATAGACCACTATACCAAGTTTGTTGTGGTTGTACCTGTAAAGGACTTAACTGCAAAAACTACAGCTGCTGCCATGTGGAAGAGCTTCATTTTGCCATATGGGTGTCCTGACAAAATACTCACTGATCAGGGATCTGCATTCGAGTCTCAGTTATTCTATGAACCTTGTGCCTTATACAACTGCAAAAAACTGAGAACTACCGCATACCACCCTCAGGGAAACGGACTATGCGAAAAAATGAATCAGACGCTGATCAACATGCTCAAGGCTGTGCCCCCTCACCAGAGGTCTGATTGGCCGTTACTCCTCCCTGAATTAGTGTACCTATACAACAATACAACCCATTGCTCCACTGGGTACACTCCATACTACCTCATGTTCGGAAGACATGGCCGTCTACCCGCAGATCTTGCCCTTGACGTCTCTGTGCCGGACGCTGAACCACTCCTTCCCCAATCTGAGTGGGTCAAAGAGCATCAGAAACGCCTGGAGGATGCTAAAGAAATAGTGGACTCTAAAATAGAGAAGGCTCAACAAAAACAAAAACAGGACTTTGATATACATGCACATGCTGAGCCCTTACAGCCTGGAGACCAGGTCTGGCTAAAAAACAATCACCCTGTAAGTAAACTGGATAGTCGCTGGGAGCGTGAGCCATATACAATAGTGGCCATTCCCTCATCGGAGGTCTACGAAATCCAGAGAGAGGATAAAGGTACACAGTGAGTCCATCGTAACAGGCTTAAGAAATGCCTACAGGAACCTGTTCAGGAGCAGCCAAGAGAAGAGGATACATCACCTGAGCTGCCATTGTCTTCAGAAAGTGAGACTCCAAAAGAGTTGCCTTCCATGCTTGACCCCCTTCAGTGCTTCTTTCGGCCTCTAATCCGAGTCCTGATGCCAGTTGCAGAAACCACTGCGCCTATGGAACCAAGTTCATCGGCTGATCCTCCTTCACAAGGCCCAGACTCTATTTCAGCCCTCGGCGACTCTGGATTATCCTTGCGGAGATCCCAACGGACCAACAAGGGCGTGCAACCTGTCCGTTATCGGGAATACTCAAAGTAAATATTTAGCTACAGAGACTACAGGAGCCAAGCCATGGACACATTTTGACTGGTAAGAAACATTGCCCACTATTTATTGACATTTTTGGCCTTTTTCATCTCACCTTTTTGTGCCTGGACTTAATGGACTCCATCTATCAGCCAAACCATACTTCATATTGGATTACAAATTATTTTAGATTTTTGTGTTTTTCCTACTTGATACAAGTTATGCAACGTTACAAGCTTGCACCCAAAGAAAGGACTCAAACGTGTACCTGAGCTCTTTGTGACTTATACTGTTTAAATATTGCACTAATTTTGCTTACAAGTTTACAGGTTGAGCAACGTTCAAGCACTTGTGCCCATTGTATGGACTCTTTTACAGATGCTGCAATGTGAATTTATGCACTTATGTGCATTTATGTTTGTGAAACTGCACTAACTTTTGCCTTTAGCCAGAGCAGTAGCACCTTACTTTTGCGTGTCTTGCCTTACAGCTCTGTTCTCTTTACACGGACTGCCTATCTGAAAGCTTAATACTAATGGCCTACACCTGGAGTCATATATCCCGGGTACCCAGGGTAGGACCAAGTGGTAAGTCCAGGCAGGTCCAGCAAGGGTAAACCCCGCTGCTTTGGGAATCGTTAGAAGTCCTAGACTGCTCCTTCCAGCTTGTTTCATGTTCAGGATTGTTCCTTTGCCTAAAGTATGGTACCTAAAACCTTAGAGCCACTTATTCTAGCTACCCCATAGTCACCATAGTGATCGTGCTTTAAGCCACATTTCTCAGGCTTTGGTGCAGGAAAGGGAATACAGGATAATGCCACCCTTTCATTTGCCAGTATTTCATTACACCATGGTGGGACTACAGAGTAAGGACACCCCCATGCTTCCTTTGGTGTTTAAAGGATCCAGAACACTACAAAGTCAGTCAGTAATGATTGCTTAGTGCAGTATTAGGTTACCTGGTTATACCAAGAGTAGGAAACTGTGTGTTGGACACCTTACTCTAGCGGGAAGGAACCTGGGGAAAGCCGTTTCATGTTTTGTCTATGTATGTCATTATGTGTATTTCAGGCAGCCCTTTGTATTAATTTGGGTACCCCCAGAGCTCATTCCTCATTCAAAATAAGGGGGAATGTAACACCCCAGAGTGGGGTTACTAACGCTTTTACCTCGCTACAATCTGCTAAGTGCATTAATATTGTCATCTGATGTGATTTCCCTCATGTCATTCACTATTGTGCAGTTGACACCATTTTAAATGTTATATTTCCTTTGTAGTGTTTCAGGTCTACCAGTAGGTGGCAGCATCATTGGTAGGAATAGTTTTAATGTTATGGCCATTCAGATTGGAACATTCCAGTTCTGTTCTGCCCCCCTGCTTAAGGAAAGTGGAGTTTCCCATGCCCTGCAGCAAGGGAGGGAAGAAACCAGTTAGATCCGGTGTGTACCAGCTATCCCTGCTAGGGGAAGGCTGTGTTAGTAGGAGCTCCAAGAAATAGGGATTCCAAACCAGGATCTGTCTTGGCTGAGACCAAAGATCACCTTTCCCAGACTGAGCCCTCAGCCTCAGCTGGTTGACAAGAAAGCAGCACCTCCAGAACTACAGATCTCCAGGATGAACCATTCCCTGTGAGCAGAACTGTGAGTAACTTATCCAGAGACCAGGAGAAGTCAAATTCCTCCTCAGCTAGTCAGGCCCACACCAAGCAGAAGATAGAGCAGAAGACAGATACCTGCCATATTCTCCAGGCACTTAGTATAGAAGCAGAAGAGATATTTATCCCTGCCATACATTGCCAGAAACCTGCTGGGACCTAAGACTAATGCTGTATCTTGTATGGATTAATGCTGCAACCAGTAAAGACAAGTTAAACTTTATTACAAGTCTGGATCGCATTTATTATTACCAAAATCCCGCAATTACTCCTACTAACCACACTCAATTTATTGCAAGTGAGCCAGGATCCAGGAGTCCAGCCGTACCAAGGTAGGAGACACCGTTGACATTACACAGAGACACTATCCCCACTCTGGCATTCCTCACCTGGTACGTCAGTTATAACATCTTAAAGGGCCCTGCAACAGTACCCTGCGCAAACTGCAATTGGCGTCACGAACAAATCATAGACTTTTATACACATATCCTGACCCACTGCATAATTGCCCACCGTACCACGGTCCTGCTCATTGCACATTGCCAACAGTCTGCAGTAGCATTCATCTGGGTGTCACCACTACGGGGTGTGTCCCTGCACACCCCCATCTTGCCATGACTGATTGGATAATATCAGATTGTGCAGGGACACCCCCTCTTCCCAACTGGAAACGCTCAGTTGGCTACTATTGCAGACTGTTTGCTAAGTATTCATAAATAGGGTTGAGCGAACCCGAACTGTAAAGTTCGGGTTCGTACCAAACTTTAGGATTTTTGGACCCCGGACCCGAACCCAAACATTTCAGTAAAAGTTTAGGTTCGGGTTCGGTGTTCAGTGCTTTCTTGGCACTTTTTGAAAGGCTGCAGAGCAGCCAATCAACAAGCGGTTAACTGTCTGACCTTAGAAGCCATCACAGCCATGCCTACTAATGGCATGGCTATGATTGGCCAGTGTAGCATGTGACCCAGCCTCTATATAAGCTGGAGTCACGTAGCGCTGCACGTCACTCTGCTGTGCTTAGTGTAGGCAGAGGATGCTGCTGGTGATTTCAGGGAGAGAATAGGAGAGAGTCTTTGCTCAAAATCTGAATCTAACTCAGCGATCTACATACAGATTTATCATTACTCTGACAGCTCACTCCACTTTCATATGTGGCTAAAGTCAGATTTATGATCGGCCCTTTTAGACTGTAATAAAGGTTGTTTGATGGTAGCAGTTTATCTGTCAGTAAGCAGCTTTACAAAAGTCGTACGTCTTTACGAAAAAGTCGCATGTTCTATTAAAAAGTCTCATAAGATAAGCATGGTCCTCACTGGAGTGAAATTGCGCATTTTTTTGCGACTTTTTAAATAATCCCAATAGTAAATCTGTCTAGAGATTCATTTACATAGGAAAACACGCCGACTATCAGAAAACTGGTGAGCATAGTGCAGAGCAGAAAAAAGTTGCAAATTTGTGCGCAGTTTAAGCGATTGCGCAAAAATTTGCAACTTTTTCACTCCATTATTCTGACTTGAGCTAATGATAAATCTGGCCCATTGTGTTTTGTGGGTGCAGGGCACAATTTTTTTATCCTGCCCTGAGCCCAGTGACCGAAAAAAAATAACTTTAATAAGTCAGTTAGGTGGGCGGCGGTCATTTTATGCAAGCTCAGAGCACCAGCACTGCATCTGAGCTTTTGGGACATTAAAAATCCCAATTTCTTTGGGCAATTTACAACATCTGGTGCATTTGCAGGCTTGGGCAGTGTGCAATTTAAGCTAGAAATACAGCCATCATTTTCTGGGGTTTTAAAAACACACTTTTTTGCCAAAACCACTCAAATTTTCCTGATCTGCAAGTGTTAAATTCAAGTTTAATATATACAGCTTTCATATTCTGTTACCAAAAAAAAACTTTTTGGGCAATATACAACATCTGAATTTGTCAGTGTGCAATTTAAGCTAGAAATATAGCGATAATTTTCTGGGGTTTAAAAAACACACTTTTTTGCCAAAAAACACAATTTTCAGGCCTTGCAGCATCAGCACGTGTGAAATTACAGGCTTATATACTGCTGTCAAATTCAGTTATTAAACAAACACCCGTTTGGGCAAAAAAAGTTTATTTGGCAGCCTTTGCTGCATATGTCATTGTGAGATACACCCTTTATACATTTGGGTTATATTCAGATATTTGAAATACCGCCATTTGGTGCACAAATCTTTAATTCAGGCCTACTGTGGGTCAGGCCGTGTGAGATACCTGAATTAAACCCCTGTATTTAAAGGGTGTATCTCACACGGCCTGACCCACAGTAGGCCTCAATTAAAGATTTCTTTGCCCAAAATGGCTGTATTTCAAATACCTGAATTAAACCCCTGTATTTAAAGGGTGTATTTGAAATACAGCCATTTTGGGCAAAGAAATATTTAATTGAGGCCTACTGTGGGTCAGGCCGTGTGAGATACACCCTTTACATACAGGGGTTTGATTCAGGTATTTGAAATACAGCCATTTTGGGCAAACAAATCTTTAATTGAGGCCTACTGTGGGTCGGGCCGTGAAAGATACACCCTTTACATACAGGGGTTTGATTCAGGTATTTGAAATGCAGCCATTTTGGGAAAACAAATGTTTAATTGAGGCCTACTGTGGGTCAGGCCGTGTGAGATACACCCTTTACATACTGGGGTTTGATTCAGGTATTTGAAATAAAGCCATTTTGGGCAAACAAATGTTTAATTGAGGCCTACTGTGGGTCAGGCCATGTGAGATACACCCTTTAAATACAGGGGTTTGATTCAGGTATTTGAAATACAGCCATTTTGGGCAAACAAATGTTTAATTGAGGCCTACTGTGGGTCAGGACCTTGTATGATACACCCTTTACATACAGGGGTTTGATTCAGGTATTTGAAATATAACCATTTTGGGCAAACAAATCTTTAATTGAGGCCTACTATGGGTCAGGCTGTGTGAGATACACCATTTACATACTGTCATTATATTCTACTCTTAATTAAACACCCATTTAAGGCAAGATCCTAAATTCGAGAAATATGAGGAGAGCGTCAAATAAGGGACATGGCCCAGGTCGTGGTGTTGCTGGTGGAGCTCCTGTTGCAGGGAGAGGATGTGGTCGATCTGTGCCAGCTACACGCACAAGTGAAAACCCTTCCTCAGGTACGAGTAGGCGACAGAAGCTGCAGCGGTATTTGGTCGGGCCTAATGCGGCTCTACGAATAGTGAGGCCTGAACAAGTACAGGCGATGGTAGATTGGGTTGCTGACAGTGCCTCCAGTTCCTTCACATTGTCTCCCACCCAGTCTCCTGCTGAAAGACCACAGTTGGCACCTGCAGCCGATGTCCATCAGTCTTTCACCTCACCCCCTTGCAAATCAGCCAAGCAGTCTGACCCCCAAGTCATGCAGCAGTCTCTTCTGCTTTTTGATGACTCTCTTAGCAGGGTTTCCCAGGGCCATCCATCTAGCCCGCCTCAGAAGTTGAAGAGATTGAGTGCACCGATGCCCAACCACTTATCTTTCAAAATGAGTACATGGGAGGACCATTGCAGCACGTCTCGGATGATGACGAAACACAGGTGCCAACTGCTGGGGCTTTCGAAAGTGTGCAGACTGACAAGGAAGGCAGGGGTGAGGACTGGGTGGAAGATGATGTGGAGGAAGATGAGGTCCTCGACCTCACATGGAATCAAGGTCATGCGAGTGACCTATGTAGTTCGGAGGAAGAGGCGGTGGTCGCACAGAGCCACCAGCACAGCAGAAAAGGGAGCAGGGTGCAAAAGCGGAGCGGCCGTCCTCTAGACAGTATGCCTGCTACTACCCACCGCAGCAACGGACCGAGCACACCAAAGCCAGCTCCAAGGAGTGCCCTGACGTGGCAGTTCTTCAGACAATGTGCTGACGACAAGACATGAGTGGTTTGCACGCTGTGCAATCAGAGCCTAAAGCGAGGCATAAACGTTTTCAAACTGAGCACAACCTGCATGACCAGGCATTTAAGTGCTAAGCACAAGCTGCAGTGGAGTAGACACCTCAAAAACCAAGAAAGGTCTCTGGCTTCTCCTGCTTCCTCTTCTGCTGCAGTCTCGGCATCCACCTCTGGAGTGACAGTGCCACCTGCCACCTGCCACCCTGCAAACAGAGGATCCTCCAGCAACACCACCACCTGGGTCACCAAGCATCTCCACACTGTCCCACGGAAGCGTTCAGCTCTCCATCTCCCAAACGCTGGAGAGGAAGAGGAAGTACCCCCCTACCCACCCGCGATCCCTAGCCCTGAATGCCAGCATTTCTAAATTACTGGCCTTTGAAATGCTGTCATTCCGTCTGGTGGCTTGACTCACATCCCTTGCCTGGCGTATGTGCTGAATTTGGTGGTGCAAAGATTCCTTCAAAATTACCCCGATATGTCAGAGCTGCTGCATAAAGTGCGGGCCGTCTGTGCGCGCTTTTGGCGTTCTCACCTTGCTGCTGCTCGCCTGTCAGCGCTGCAGCGTAACTTCGGCCTTCCCGCTCACTGCCTCATATGCGATGTGCCCACAAGGTGGAACTCCACCTTAAACATGCTGGCCAGACTGTGCGAGCAGCAGCAGGCGATAGTGAAGTTTCAGCTGCAGCACGCACGGGTGAGTCGCTCTGCGGAACAGCACCACTTCACCACCAATGACTGGGCCTCCATGCGAGACCTGTGTTCCTTGTTGCGCTGTTTCGAGTACTCCACCAACATAGCCAGTGCCGATAACGCCGTTCTCAGTGTTACTATCCCACTTCTATGCCTCCTTGAAAAAACGCTTCTGGAGATGATGGAAGAGGATGTGGCACAGGAGGAGGAGGAGGAACAGGGATAATTTCGTAGGGTTTCCGGCCAGTCATTCCCAAGTGGCTCCGAGGGTGGGTTCCTGCACCCACAAACCCAAGGTACACAATTGTCCAGCCAGGGCACTGTTCTGGAGGATGACGAGGTGGAGGATGAGGAGGAGGAGATGGAGGAGGAGGAACCATGTTCACAGCAGGGTGGCACCCAGGACTGCTGGTATCCAGGGTAACAGGGGGAGGGGATACCACCTTTAACTCACCCTTGGCCCCTTTACCCAACCTTGACCCATAACAAAAGACACGACAACTGTATCACTTTATTGCTGGATGGTGATCGGCCACAGCTTCTTTATTAAAGCGGCAAACCTTAATAAACCATAATATCGGAACGGTATGCCAAAGGCTGGACTCCCAGCGGGCAAGTTAAACCGTAATCATCAGAGCTGTCTGCCAACCGCTGGACCTCCAGCGGGCAGTTACTCCATCTGCAACCACCATATCTCCGCTGTACTCAAATGCCGCCAGCTGTGACTTTTTTTTTTTTCACTTTATTGATAAACTCGACCAAAATTCGCAGCTCTCCAAAGCCGTAATCATCGGAGCAATATCCAAAACCGCTGGACTCCCAGCAGGGTCTCTTAAAAATAGAAAAACAAAACAGAATAACCAAGTATCCATAACTGAACAGAACCGTGCACTTCGACCCGCCTCCCAAGAATAACCGCAAAGGGAGGGAGGGAGGGCCAATCTGCTTCCACTTGCAAGAGGAAGTGACCAGGACAGAGGAGGTATATGTGACCTTCAGGATTTCCTGCACCGCCCCCATCCTGTCTAAGGAGGTTCCCCAGTGATTAACCCTCAATGACCCTAATCTGCAACCTACTTAACCATTACTGAGACGGGGACAGATTCCTAAATGCCCCTAAGGGGAAAAGGGGGGAGGGGGATGACCATCAGTCCCTAAGCACCCTCCCTATACAGTCAGGCGCTTTCCAACCAGCTCATGGCCATCACTGGTGCGTGGCTGGGGGGATAGAGGAGGACACAGTTGATACACCTCCCACAGGGGACAGCTTTTCGTTGCCTCTGGGCACACGTGAGCGATTACATGCTGCAGTGTCTCCGCAACGACCGCCGAGTTGCCCACATTCTAACTTGTGCTGATTACTGGGTGGCCACGTTGCTGGATCCCCATTACAAGGACAACGTACGGTCCTTAATTCCCTCACTGGAGCGTGATCGTAATATGCGCGGGTACATGCGCAGGCTGGTAGATGCGCTGCTGGTGGCATTCCCACCTGACAGCGGGGGCACAGTGGAAGCACAAGGCAAAGGCAGAGGACTAGGAAGAGGTCGCCAACGCAGCTGGGGCACCGCCAGCACCTCAGAAGGCAGGGTTATCATGGCCGAAATGTGGAAAAGCTTTGTCAGCACACCACAGCAACCAGCACCACCAGCTGATATGGAACGTCTTAGCAGGAGGCAGCATTTCACCAACATGGTGGAGCAGTATGTGTGCACACGCCTACTCGTACTGAATGACGGGTCTGCCCCCTTCAACTTCTGGGTCTCCAAATTGGGCACATGGCCTGAGCTTGCCCTTTACGCCTTGGAGGTGCTGGACTGCCCTGCAGCCAGTGTATTATCTGAACGTGTGTTTAGCACGGCAGGGGGCGTCATCACAGACAAGAGCAGCCGCCTGTCCACAGCCAATGTGGACAAGCTCACGTTCATTAAAATGAACCAGGCATGGATCCCTCAGAACTTGTCCGTACCTTGTGCAGAATAGACATGTATACCGGCACTAAGCAGCCATTATTATACTGCAGCGCAATTGCTCATTTTGGATATTTTGGATATTTTGGATATTTCACACTCTTTTGGAGGTTACCTTAATTTTACAAAATTACATTAAAACCAAAAACCAGTGTTGGCTATTTCGTCCTCCTCCACCGCCGCTTCCACCTACACCTCTACGTCCACCGCCTCCTCAAACTCCTACTCCATATTGAACTCCACCTCATAAATCCATTTAATTTTTTTGTACGTGTTTTATTTTATATCATTTCACTACTTTGTCATTTACATTTCAGGGTGAAATTCACCAATTTTGGTGTGTACAGTACCACTGCTATACCTACTAGACCGGTAAAAAAAAATAAAAAAATTGTCAGTTACATTTTATGGTGAAATTAACAAATTTTTGGGTGTATAGTACCACTGCTATACCTAGTAGACAGGTTAAACAAAAAAAAATAATTGTCATTTACTTTTTCGGGTGAAATTAACAAATTTTTGGGTGTACAGTACCACTGCTATACCTAGTAGGCCGGTTAAAAAATAAATAAATTGTCAGTAACATTTTATGGTGAAATTAACAAATTTTTGGGTGTATAGTACCACTGCTATACCTAGTAGGTCGGTTAAAAAATAAATAAATTGTCATTTACATTTTAGGGTGAAATTCACCAATTTTGGTGTGTATAGTACCACTGCTATACCTAGTGGACCGGTAAAAATAAAAATTGTCAGTTACATTTTATGGTGAAATTAACAAATTTTTGGGTGTAATATACCCCTCCTCTACCTAGTTGACAGCTTAATAAATTTTAATAATTTTTCTGTTACATTCTTGGGTTGACATTATACAATTTTAGATGTTAATAAACACCTGCTATGCATAGGTGACAGAGAATAAAATTTTATAAATTATTCAGTAATTAATGCGCACCACATCCTTTCATTCAATGCTTAAACTTTGAAAAGTTGTCACACTTTTATGCTTTAATAATTTCTCCCATATTTCAACTCTAATTTTAAATTTGAAAAAAATGAATCCTCCCTTGGATGTGGTCTCTCTTTCTCACGCTCCATTTCTGGGCTGGAACCCTGATTCCCCGCCACCCGTGATCACCATGGTAGGCGCATAAAAGAACATCAAAAGTTGATAGAGCAGATATCAAATTGGATCGTGAACATCACGGGGACGTGCGACATGGTGGGGCAGTAAGTGTGCACACGCCTACATGAACTGACTGACAGGGGTCAGCCCCTGCAACTTCTGGGTCTCCAAATTGGGCACATGGCCTGAGCTTGCCCTTTACCCCTTGGAGGTGCTGGCCTGCCCTGCAGCCAGTGTATTGTCTGAACATGTGTTTAGCATGACTGGAGGGGGTTATCACAAGTTATATTTCACAATGTTTTGGGGTGTACCCTAATTTAAAAAATAAAATTTAAAACCAAAAACCAGTGTAGGCTACCTCCTCCTCCACCGCCGCTTCCACCTACACCACCACATCCACCGCCTCCTCAACCTCCTACTCCATATGGACCTGATCCTCCTAGATCAAGATTATATTTTTTTATTTTTAAGTTTTAAAGTCATTTCCCTATCCACATTTGTATGCAGAGCACTTGCCATGCTCTTAACCACATTTTGAAGCCATTTGCAGCCCTCTAGCCCTTTCCATGACATTTTTACAGCCATTTTAGTGCCCAAAAGTTCGGGTCCCCATTGACTTCAATGGGGTTCGGGGTCAAGTTCGGGTCCAGAACTTGAACTTTTTTCCGAAGTTCGGCCGAACCCGTCGAACCCGAACATCCAGGTGTCCGCTCAACTCTACTAGGGACATATAGCAGAACAGAATGGGTACAAAGAACCTGGAGAGGGAAAGACAATAAGTGGAGCGAATAGAAGAGCTTCAACTGTACCGTGCAGAACTGTCGTAGTCAATGCCCAAGAAGGGGAGAGAGTACAAGGGTTATAAGCAATCAACAGACTGGCGGGCAGGCAGAAATCATACAAAACAGATGACCCCTTTTTGACTGGCATGTGGAGAACTATGGGCAGTTAGAAACCCTGATGTGTTTATAGATAAATATCTAGTTAATACTAACATAATACTGCAGTTATTGCTGTTTACTACTATTGGTTAGTGTTGGGCGCGAATATTCGAATAGCGAATATTAATTGCGAATATCGGCACTTCAAGAATTTGCGAATATTTAGAATATAGTGATATATATTTGAAAATACGAATATATATCACTATATTCTAAATACTGCAATGTCTTTGTCTGAGCTTAGCAACATCCCTAGCAACCAATAAGAAAGTTGCCTACCCCTTACTATATAAGACCCTCCCCAGCAGACATTTTCTACAGTTTTTTTAAAGTTCTGAGAAATACAGCAGTGTCATTGTCTGTGCTTTCCACTCATTACATTAGATAGATAGTTAGCTTATATATATATATATATATATATATATATATATATATATATAATACAGATAGTTAGTGGGAGATAGTCAGTGTAGGTTATATCCTCATATAGTGTAGCTGATTCCAGTGCAGGGTGTTAGGTAGTGTGATACATACATGCTACAGACATAGTGCTGTGATGTCACAACAATACATAGTGCACCAATCAGTAATATGTAGTCAGACCAGATAAAATGTGAAGTTTCACGTATTGCGCCAAAATATGCGCATCATTAATTGCCGATTAGCGCAAACGGGAATATATTGGAGCACTGTATCTGCATATAAAGCCATTTTTAATGTTCTGCCATGCCAACCATTTTCTCCAGTCTCAGGAAACTTCGAGCAGCTTGGAAAATGCAGCAAAAGTGACCCACGCCTGCATTGCGCGCACTTTACGCAAATATTACATTGCCAATTTTCGCAATCAAGAAAATATTAGCGAATTCTCGAATTTGCGAATATATGACGAATATTCTACAAAATATTCACGAAATTTCGCGAATTTGAATATTGCCCCTGCCACTCATCACTATTATTGGTGTGGAAAGATAACGGTGGACTGGTGATCTAGAAAGCATATGCTCACCAGACTCTATTCCTGTAACCTGAATCTTTCTCTGCCTTTATTTATGCAATTGTAATTCTGGAAATACTTGATATTTATGACAAATGCAGAATCCAAACACAAGGTGGGAGTGTATTCCTAGGAAAACTCTGCGGAACATACAGTTGTACCAGTCAAAGGCATGAGGCTAGAAGTTTTTCTTTTGTTTCTTCAACAACCTTTATCATTTCAAAGATTTCATGTGTAATGTTATTAATTAAATATTGAAAGATTTTATATATGGGAGGTAATGGAAACTGATGTGGATTATAATGCCTCTTCTTTATGCACCACACCTTGGGTCTCTTACTTTATGTATGGATTTGATTATATACCTCTGTTTACATATGTAGTTTAGGCATGTGTTCTATGCACTACTACAATAAGGGCTAATAATATATTATAAGACCGCATAGAACAATTAGCAACATCAAATCCCATAATAATAAAAAAGACACTGTTGGATGTGGGCAGTCACAACTTTTAATACTTACCAAAAAAAATTCACCACAAAACAGTTAATAGCATCAGCATAACATATCAAAGAAGCGGTATGACGACCACCAGCCTCCCATTGGGTAAATCCGCCTTCTGTTCCATTCCATTTCTCTGCATAAAAGTGACCGCCAGCTGTGACTTGAGAAGAATTAACCAACATTACTAAAATAAAGCAAAATATTATGCAAACAAATAGGAGAAACCATATGCAACAAGCAGCAAGTGTAGGATGGGGGGCGGGAAGTTCCTGCAAGGCAGCTGGAGAAAGAGGCTTAAAGCTGGTAACACGATCCCTTATAACACCTTGCCAGAGAGAGGAAGGGGTAATATCCCTAGGAACCTGCCTTTGGAACAAGGTTGGGGGGGAGTCAGAGAAGAAGGCGTGTCTAGGAAAACCAAGCAATGGCTACATACAGTACTATCAAAACACTGCCTTTTAAAATAAATGTGAGTTAAACAGAAAAGACGGGGGGGGGGGGGGAAGGGAGGGGGAGGAGGGTGCCGAAACCTATACCAAAGCAAGCTCATGGATGACGCTGCAAGACATTTACCCCTTCAACACTCCCCAGTGAATGTCTTGAGCAGTTGGGTACACCTTCCTTATACAGTATGGTGTACATCAGACTGTCTAAAAAATTAGCACAATCAAACTAAGCAATGTCATACAGCTTCCCATAATAATAAAAAATACATTGGACACCATAATAATTTGTTGTATGGGGGTCGTCACATCTTTTGATGTTTATCAAACAAATTTCACCACAAAACAGTTAATAGCATCATCATAACATATCAAGAGGGGGTAACAAGTTTTATGCTGATCACCAGCCTCCCAGTGGGCAAGTGTGCCTTCTGTTTCATTCTATAAAACCAACCCCCAAGGATGAGCCTCTGTACTCCTAAGCGGAGCTCTGACGCCCACCTAAGGCCTGCTCAATCACATCCTGCAGGTCAAACAAGAAGATATCCAAACCAATCTCATTTAAGTGAACCCGGTCTGGCCACATCAAATGTCTGTTGTCACCAGGGCCGGTTCTAGGTTAAATTGGGCCCTGGGGCGAAAAACAATAAGGCCCCCCCCCCACATGACACTTGCTGACTTTAACGTCCCCCCCCATCACTACAGAAATACAGCGCCCCATACCTCTTACATCCAGTGACGTCTCCTTTGATGTAGATGTTCTCTGTCCTCTTCTTCTCCTTTCAGACCTTCAGACCAGACCACCATTTTGTCGCCATTTTCCGTCTCTGCAGTTTGACGACAACAACAAAAAAAATCTTAGTTTACTAGTTTTCCATCATCCTCTCATCTTCTGGACAAATCACCCTACTACTCCCAATACTGTGCCGCTCTGCTCCCCAATACTATACCGCAGAAACAGATAATACCCCTGATAATATTAGTACCACACAGAGCACCCCATATAAAATACCCGTTCTTTGCGGACTCAGTAGAAGCCCCCATAGTGCCAGTAACAAGTGCCTCTCCATGCCCCCCATGTGCCAGTAACAAGTGCCTCTCCATGCCCAACATGTGCCAGTAACAAGTGCCTCTCCATGCCCCCCATGTGCCAGTAACAAGTGCCTCTCCATGCCCACCATGTGCCAGTAACAAGTGCCACCCCCCCATGTGCCTGTAACAAGTGCCTCTCTTCCCCCCATGTGCCAGTATCAAGTTCCAAACCCCCCCATGTGCCAGTATCAAGTGCCAAACCCCCCCATGTGCCAGTATCAAGTGCCAACCCCCCAATTGCCAGTATAAAGTGCCAACCCCCCAATTGCCAGTATAAAGTGCCAACCCCATGTGCCAATATCAAGTGCCAACCCCCCATGTGCCAGGATCAAGTGCCAACCCCCCCATGTGCCAGTATCAAGTGCTAAACCCCCCCACCCCATGTGCCAGTATCAAGTGCCTCCCTCTCCCCCCATGTGCCAGTATCAAGTGCCAACCCCCCCCCCCCCCACATCTCTGCTCCCACTGCCACTGCCACTGGGACGGGTGAGATCCAGTTGTTATTTGTACCTGTTGCTGTTGGCTGTGTGTGGGCCTTCCCTAGCAGACAGTGGCTGGCTGGCACTCGCTCGCTCCTTCTTCTTCTCTGGGGGCGGAGCTGGCAGTGGCAACATCACAGAAGACGGCAGCGGCGGCACTCTCCAGCAGCGGCAGCAGAGAGGGGCTCAGAGCAGCCGCGGGCCCCCTGCAGTGTGTCTCACCAGCGCCGCCTCAGTCTTTCCATTAGTCCGGACTCCAGGACCATCTGCTTAGTGCAGCGCTGTTAGTTATAGTTAGTTGCGGGCCGGTCCCGGGGGGCCCTAAAGACTTGGGGGCCCGGGGGCAATTGCCCCCCTTGCCACCTTCGAGCTGCCGGTGCCTGACCACTGCAACCACACAAGACCGTACAAAACGGGCAATATGGGCAGTAACAGATTTTTTAGCTTTTTCGACCACCGCAGAATCCCAGGCTCCTTGCCACGTGAATCTGGGAAGTATCTCCTTCATACTAGGATAGTTTCCAAGAAGAATTCTGTAATTCACTTGAGATCAGCTCGGATTAGGGTAATTAACTCCACGAGCTTAAGGAAGCAAAGGTCTTTGCTGTCAACTTGAATAAAAAATACTACTGGTGACTAAACGCCACATTAAAATCCACAGTCTCCAAAAGTACCTATGACCAATGAAGACCTGAAATGCCCTACCAGTTCACATCAATATTTTGAAAATCCACGCTTGCTTTCTACTATTTGGGTGGACCAAAAGACATAAGGATATAATAGAAGATAGACAACAGGGCAGCAGGCATCTAAGAAATAGAATAAAATTAGATCAGCGGTACAGGGCGAATGTAGCCAGCAAATAAAAAGATCTCCAGCGACCAATTTTATGAACTGTGTTTTTCTGAATGACCCCCTGACAGCCTGTGTTGCTGTCTCTATTCTAATGAAATGGCTCCCAAATTCCTTAGGGGACAACCCTAATGTGACAAGACATCACTTGAGAACTGAGTAAACTGAAAATGTGACAAGGGGAACCATAATCTTTGGATAGAAAATACTTTCCACCTTTCCAAAAAAACTAAAATTCTATAACAGCACAGACCAATCAACATTGTGAAGAGGAATCCAAGTACCTCGATCCAAGCTATCAGTTTTTCAATGCTAACTAAAAGGAATAGTCCCATTACAGCATTGAATTGTCAAAGCAGGAACCAACTCTCCAACTCAGAGAGCAACAAAAAAGGCTAAACAAAAGCTAGCCCAAAATAGCCAAGTTAGTAACTCACAAAAAAAGCTAAGTAATAAAGGATAAGAAACAGGGTGCCTACACTTCCTCTTGACATACTCCCTCTTCTAGCCCTTGGGCGGTTGATGCATAGCTTTAAGTGAAAACTTATACCCACCAAACATCGGTGAGCAAAGCTTGCCGAAACCCCCATCTCATGAAGCTAAACCAAAAACGACAGGGTATTCTCCAAACGGTCAACCTACTGGTCTCAACTTGTTTAGGTTGCAACAAAAGCCCATCATTCATTCCATGCCTTATCGTAACTTCTCCAGGTACTAGGGACCACAAAAGCACAGATTATGGACATTAAGCGTTCATCACTAACTCCCAAAGATGAGGTGGGCAGATACCAACCTCTTGTGGTGCATCCGGCAACAAGGCTTGGAATTCCTGCCCAAAAAAATGGGAAAGAGCATCAGCTACTACGTTGTTCACTCCTGGAACATGCCAGGAGAGGAACCAAATGTTAAATTCCAAACAGTTGAATACCAGATGACATAATAAAGCCAGAGCTGGAAGAGAAGCAGATAATAGGTTATTGATACAGTGAACAACATATTAATGGTCCAAAAACAGACATGCTGGTCCCGAAGGACGTGACCCCCACAACTCCACTGACACCACTGTGGGGAACATCTCCAGCAGGGTAAAGTTACTGCACAAACATTCAGAACGCCAGGCATCAGGTCAGGGGCCCAAAGCCCCGAATATTGCCTCAAAGTCATAAGAGCCTGTAACATCCATATAAAGGGCCAGTTCGATATTAGACCAAGTGTGACCATTATAGAGACATAAAAAATCCCCCCATACAAAAAAATCTTCATTTAAACGATTGGACAAATGAATGTGGTGTTCTGGCCGCAAGATACCCTAATTAGAAAGGGAAAGACGCTGGGGAAAAACATGGCCCCACCCATAGGCATTACCTGACAGGAGAATAGTAAAGGGCCAAATAGAACTTGCACCTGCTTTAGGTTAACGGATTTAACAAAACAGAAACTATCCAACAATTCAAATATGGGCTCATGCACACGACCGTTGTAGTTTTGCGGTCCGTTTTTAATGGATCCGTTATTCCGTATCTCAGTTTTTTTTTTCTGTTTTGTGGCCGCATCCGTTCCGTTATGCCACAAAACATATCCGTATGGTTTCCGTACGGATCGCAAACAGAAACAGGAAGTTTGTTATCATTACTGTAATGTACTGTAATGTTTGCAAACAGTAAATACATGGGCAAAGTGGACATGGATCCACAAAATACGTATGACATACGGATGTGTTCCGTATGCATTCCGTATTTTTTGCAGACCAATTGACTTGAATGGAGCCAAGGACCATGAGTTAAGAACAATAATAGGACATGCACTACTTTTTTGCGGAACGGCCAAGCGGACATACGGAAACGGAATGCAAACTGAGTCAATTCTGTTGTTTTTGCGGACCCATTGAAGTGAATGGTTCCGCATACTGTGTGCAAAAAAAACGGACACGGAAAGAAAATATGTTCATGTGCATGAGCCCTAACTTTGTTAATTTATCCTGGGGGAGGCAAAAGACCATTGCATCCAAATCTCAATAACCAGGAAGGTCAGCTCAGTTGTAGGGTCAACATTCTTTTCCTCAAAAAGGGGAACACCTAAATGACACGTATAAAGATGGAAAGTATCCAATAAAAATTTGTTTTAAAATCATTCAATTAATAAACAACTGAGATCCAGTCTCGTATCAAACTACCCATTTCAAAAAGGATCTGAAAAATTTTAAAAAAGGACACAACATAGAGAAACCCATGGGTAAACAGGTGTAGCAATTAGAGATGAGTGAATTTTTCAAAAATTCGATTCGGCCGGTTTGCCGAATTTTCCGAAAAGATTCGATTCGATCCAAATTAATTCGTGGCGAATCTACCGTAGTTAAAAACAGCTATTTCCTGGCAGCAGAGAGCCTCTATAGTGCAGTAACACGCATAGGTAGTCTGCTGTGGTAGTGAAACAATACTGTGACCAAATAACTCAAGTGTGAACTCAGCCTTACAGGTCGATGTTAGCGTCAAGAAGAAGCGCACTCCTTTCACTCACCAGTCGTCCGCTGATTCTACATAGATGTCTACAGAACCTATTCTATTAAATGCTTATACAAGTAGAACCCCCCGACAGAGTGGAGAGGGTGTCAGCAGTAAGTTTGTGTTGACGTCACTGATTATTTTGCCCTTCTTCTGATCCTTCAGAACAATAACCCCCAAAAAACGGATCCTGTCTGTTGAGCATCTGCCTTCACTCGGTCAGCATTTGGTCAGTAATACATCAGTATTTCTAATGCCAAAAAAAACAGGAGTGGATCCAAAACAGAGATGACACGTGAATGGAATATTTGCATGTCTTCTGTGTTTTGTACCCACTCCTGCTTTTGGCTACCAAATCATAAGCCAATTCTGACGGGACCATACAGGCCTTACAGCTGCTAAACAGACAGGATCCGTTGCACGTCTCATTTTTCCTTCCTTCTGACAGATCAGAAGAAGGGTCAAATAAATGGTGATGTCAACCAGGCCAAAAAGACAAAATAGTGGCCCAATCAGGAAGTGGGGAGGGTGGGAACAGTATGAGAAGTCCACAGAGTGGCTCAATGACATAGTGAGGTGGTGGCAGCAGCATGAGGTGACCACAGAGTGGCCCAGTGACATAGTGGTATGGTGGCAGCAGCTTGAGGAGGCCAAAGAGTGGCCCAGTGACATATTGTTGAGGTAGCAGCAGCATGAGGAGGCCACAAAGTGGCACAGTGAGAGAGTGTGGAGGTGGCTGCAGCATGAGGAGGCCACAGAGTGGCAAGGTGACACAGTGTTGAGGTGGCAGCAGAATGAGGAGGCCACAGAGTGGCACAATGAAAGTGTGTGGAGGTTGCAGCAGCAGTATGAGGAGACCACAGAATGGCAAGGTGACATAGTGTGGAGGTGGCAGCAGCAGCATCAGGAGACCACAGAGTGACCCGGTGACAGAGTGGGGAGGTGGGTGGCAATAACAGTACCCACTGACAATGGTGGGTGTAAGAAGGCGCACTTGTCATCAGATGTGTGGCATCAGGCGAGTGGCAGCATCAGAATAGTAGGCAGGTAGCCAGAAGAAACCTGTCTCTTTTGTCAAGGTTTGGGTGAGGCAGCATGGATGATCTAGTCTAATGCATCAGGCATTGGTGGATGGAAATCCTGGCAGATCCACGCCTGATTCATCTTGACAAAGGTCAGTCTCTCCACATTTTGGGTGGACAGGCGAGTTCTTCTTGGGGTAACTATGGCCCCCGCCGCACTAAACACCCAGGGCAAACTCGGCCAGCAGCCATGGCAGTGGAATGTGAGTGCAGAGGGCCTCCCGGTCAGACCTGCGAGAGGATGGACGATGGCGCAGATAGGCAGCGGCCAACTGACTACATAAGATGTCTCGATAGTAGTTCAGTTTGTCCTCCCTCTTAGCGGGTGTTAAAAAGGCCTTCATTTTGGACTGGTAGCGAGGGTCTAACATGGTGGAGAGCCAGTAGTCATCCCTCTGCCGAATGGTGACAATTCGGCTGTCATTATGTGTGGCGAAACCAACCTCGCCACTGGGTTTTGGAGAGGCCTGGCTGCTGGCCTCTTGCCCCAGGATTATGGGCCATATACTAACTTTTAAACCCCTGAACCTATTCAAGTGAATTTTGGATAGGTTTGTCCCCAAATTATACTGTTTAAATTGATGTAAGTTATATGTATGGCCAATGTAAACTCACAAAGTTGTTACAATTTATAATAAGTGTAACTTGTCAGCTTGGGAGGAAAATGCTGGGTGTGTTTCTATTGTGCCATTGTCCCATTGTGTGTTTAAATGGTGATGTCTGTCCTATTGTCTGCACATGTGTATTGGTGACTTCTCTTTGTCTTGAGAGATAATTGGATTACGCCTCGGGTGTCTCCAGGGCAGAGAGGATGAAACCATGATGCATTGTGGGGATGTATTGTCTCTGTGTATCCTACAGTGCTGCATATCTGTCCTATGTCACAAGTCTTCCTTCTGGTCCCCTAGGGGCGTGTACTTACATTGTATGTGTTGTAACATATTGATTGGCTGTATTTCAAACCCCTGTGGGCGGACCTGTATTTGCAACAACTGTAATAAAAACCAGGCTGGGTGTGCCAGCACCTCAGACTACTGCTTGACCCTCAACACGGAGCCTTGTCTCGTTATTGGGGGGATACGCTGTATGCTGTTAGCGACTGATTGCCAGGAGTGTAAGCTGATTCCTGTTCGTCTGCTAGCAGCTATTCGTGAGGTTCCAGTTTGGAGTGCTAATTTGTATCCAGTTCGGGAGGTTGGTGTTCTGCAGTAGCTGGGCCTGTCTCTCAGAAAGGGGCATATCGCCTAAACGGATTTTAACCCCTTGTCTGCTGAAACGTGCCGTTACATTGGTGGCAAGCAGCGGGATCGTTCCTACAGCCAGAAGGACAGCTACAGGGGACACCATTTCTTTGGATTCTACAATTTAAAGGCAACGCATGTCCCAGTACAGCGACCCTAAAAGCAACAGGATGGAACCAGCAGTGTTATACGAGGAGGAGGACCTGGATGGCCGGGATGCATTAAGGAAAGGCATCTGGTACCAGGCCCTGGATAATGTACAATACCAGCGGGGTGAGAGTCTCCCCAGTGAAGAGCAGCGGTTGCAGAAGCGAGTGGCCCTGCGGATGCCCTTCCTGGGAGAGCAGCCCCTGGAGGAATGGGTGAAGGATCTAGAGCACCGGGTATGGCAGGAGCTATGGCTGGAGGATGCCTACCAGGCGCTTTGGTGGTATATGGCACAGTATATACCCTGGACAGCCGAAAATGACAAGCCAGAGGGAGAGGCGTTTGATGGTCCTGGCTTATGGGAGTCCTTTGCAGAGCCTGACTTCGGGAGCCCTGCACAGTCCAGACTTCAGGACATTTTCTATGAGAGGGAGGCTAGGCATGAGTGGGATGACCCCCATGAGGTAGAGCAAGACCTGGCTCACCTAGCAACCCTGGAGTGGGAACTGGAGCAGGACTACCGAGATCTCTTCCACTCCATTGAGAAGGCTCAGCAGGACGGTAAGGTGACAAACCCAGATCCAGACCCATTCAGCTGGGCAGATATTGTAGAGTGTTACTGTGAAGGACCCCAGGTGGCCGGTAGAGATGGGACCGAGGTCTCTCCACCGGTCCTGCAGGGAATTGGGAGCCCAGTCTCCATTCCCCAGCGGCAGTGTGAAATGCAGGGAGAGGAGAGCAGCGTCCTCCCTCCCCAGTGGCAGGCTGAGTTACAGGGGGCAGAGGTAGTTGTTCCTGCCCCCCAGCAGCAGAGTGATATGCCGGGAAGGCAGTGTGAAGTGCAGGGAGAGGAGAGCAGCGTCCTCCCTCCCCAGCGGCAGGCTGAGTTACAGGGGGCAGAGGTAGTTGTTCCTGCCCCCCAGCAGCAGAGTGATTTTTTGGGAATTGGGAGCCCAGTCTCCATTCCCCAGCGGCAGGCTGAGTTACAGGGGGCAGAGGTAGTTGTTCCTGCCCCCCAGCAGCAGAGTGATTTTTTGGGAATTGGGAGCCCAGTCTCCATTCCCCAGCGGCAGAGTGTCCAGCAGGGAATAGAGAGCCCAGTCTCCTTTCCCCAGCAGCAGGACACTGTATTGGGAGCGGAGACGGTCGGTCGCCCTCCCCAGCGGCTGGAAGTATGTATGGGAGAGGAGCTCGTTACCTTCTCTCCCCAGCGGCAGCTTAATGCACCAGGGGGAGACAGTAACCCCCACAACAATGCAGATGGGACCGTGGTCTCTGCACCTACAGCACAGGGGGTAGAGACAGTCGGTCTCCCTCCCAACAACCAGACTCTAAGCCAGGGAGCAACACAGAGACCGGGAGTACCAGCTTCCAACATAACCTTGGTGGAGTCACTGGACAGAGACAGGCTACCAAATGCAACAGGTCCAGTATTGGGTTGTGGGTGGGCTGCCAGACTAACTCAGGTACCGACCAGCGTGAGGTCAGGTATCTGGTTAGTCTTCCCTGGGGGGGGAGATGTGTGGCGAAACCAACCTCGCCACTGGGTTTTGGAGAGGCCTGGCTGCTGGCCTCTTGCCCCAGGATTATGGGCCATATACTAACTTTTAAACCCCTGAACCTATTCAAGTGAATTTTGGATAGGTTTGTCCCCAAGTTATACTGTTTAAATTGATGTAAGTTATATGTATGGCCAATGTAAACTCACAAAGTTGTAACAATTTATAATAAGTGTAACTTGTCAGCTTGGGAGGAAAATGTTGGGTGTGTTTCTATTGTGTCATTGTCCCATTGTGTTTTTAAATGGTGATGTCTGTCCTATTGTCTGCACATGTGTATTGGTGACTTCTCTTTGTCTTGAGAGATAATTGGATTACGCCTCGGGTGTCTCCAGGGCAGAGAGGAGGAAACCATGATGCATTGTGGGGATGTATTGTCTCTGTGTATCCTACAGTGCTGCATATCTGTCCTATGTCACAAGTCTTCCTTCTGGTCCCCTAGGGGCGTGTACTTACATTGTATGTGTTGTAACATATTGATTGGCTGTATTTCAAACCCCTGTGGGCGGACCTGTATTTGCAACAACTGTAATAAAAACCAGGCTGGGTGTGCCAGCACCTCAGACCACTGCTTGACCCTCAACACGGAGCCTTGTCTCGTTATTGGGGGGATCCGCTGTATGCTGTTAGCGACTGATTGCCAGGAGTGTAAGCTGATTCCTGTTCGTCTGCTAGCAGCTATTCGTGAGGTTCCAGTTTGGAGTGCTACTTTGTATCCAGTTCAGGAGGTTGGTGTTCTGCAGTAGCTGGGCCTGTCTCTCAGAAAGGGGCAAATCGCCTAAACGGATTTTAACCCCTTGTCTGCTGAAACGTGCCGTTACACTATGCAAGCAAGTGAGCATGCATTGGGCCATTTGCGCAAGTGACTCGGGGGGACTCCTGGGTCATCTTCCTCTTCTTCCTCATCTCCCTCTTGCTCCTCCGGCTGCTCCTACTCCTCCTCTCCTGTCACCTGTGTAGAAAAAACACCTATTTCGCTACACACTGCTTGTGCTCCAAGGTCCTCCTTCTCCTCCTGCCAGATTTACCAGCATCTGTTCCAGGATATGAAGCAGTGGAATGACGTTGTTCATCCCATAGTCCTGGCGACTGACAAATAATGTGGCCTCCTTAAAGGGCATGAGCAAACGGCAGGTGTCACGCATGAGCTGCCACTGGCTAACATCAAAGTTACACAAGGGAGTACCTCTGTCCACTTGAATCATCAAGAAATCGTTTATGGCTTTTCTCTGTTCGTATAGTCGGTCCAACATATGGAGGGTGGAATTCCAATGGGTGGAAACGTTGCTATCAGCCTGTGTTGGGGGATGCCGTTCTGCCGCTGCAGCTCAAGGAGGGTGTGCTTGGTGGTGTACGAGTGCCTGAAGTGCATGCAAAGTTTCCTGGCCATTTTTTGGTCTTGCAGATGGGTGGAAGACTTCAGGAACCGCTTGACAACCAGATTGAACGCGTGTGCCATGCAGGGCGCATGGCTCAGCCCTCCTTGATGCAGCGCCGATACCATGTTCTTCTCATTGTTGGTCCCCATGGTACCAATTTTGAGTTGTCGCAGAGAAAGCCAGGATTCCATTTCTTGATGAAGGACACTGAGCAATTCCTCCCCTGTGTGACTCTGTTCGCCCAGGCAAACTAGGTGCAGAACAGTGTGACACCACCATGCCTTGCACATGTGGTATGCTGGTGGGGCACTGTGAATTGTCCCTGCAGTGGAGGCTGAGGACACGGTGGAGGATGAGGAGGCAAAGGCGGACTGTCGAAGGATCAACGGCGTGACAACGTAGAGGCGGAAGCGGCATCACCTGGCCAAGTTCCTGGTGTGGCTGGTCAGGAACCACATTCACCCAGTGGGCCGTAAAGGACATATACTGTCTGTGACGAATACCACACCTCGTGCGACACTTCCCCTTTAAATTGTGTGTCTCTTCCCATCCTGGTGTGCACGGGGTTAAGGTGTGTTTCCTCCGAAAGGGGGTTGCTTTCCCGGAGGGGTTTAAGCAAACATCTAGACAGTGCGTTTCCGGTCCATCTCGTCGGCAGCAGGTAAGTTCTGGTAACCTAGGTTGTCTGTTGCCTTTTGTTACTTACCTGTCGTTTGGCTGTGAACCCTGGCTAGTTGGTGGCCAGCTGCTGGGCTTCTGGAGACACCATGCATCCGTTGTGTAGGATGAATGGGTGTAGGATGAATGGGTGGTCTCTGCCCTGTCTTCAGGCTTAGGGCATAGTGTAGTGTCCCACTAGGTAAATGTGGGCACTACACAAGGGTCAATTGCGCCACGTTGTTCTCCACCTCCTGTGGAACAGTACCATTATATGTCATATTGATGCATAATGTCACTTTATTCATGTTATTTATGTGCATTTTCCTGTTTAAATGTGTATCAGGCCTGTTAGGGTGTAATTCCTCCTCCAAGACAGTAGATGGAGCTAGGGAACCCCTAATATAAATAGTCAGGTCCTGTTCAGGGAGAGGTGTGTAGAGTCAGAAGCAAGAAGACACTTTAGCC
The DNA here is from genome assembly GCF_905171765.1 of Bufo bufo. NCBI lineage: Eukaryota > Metazoa > Chordata > Amphibia > Anura > Bufonidae > Bufo > Bufo bufo. Next base: position 135,195,895 of record NC_053391.1, on the reverse strand, counting down.
AGAGAGGAGCTGAGGTGCAGGCTCTGACATGCAGCTAAACAGCCCAGGCTTCTAGTTGTTACCAGGGAAAGAGTTACATCCTGAGAAACCTGCTGTTCCTATAAAGTACAGTACAGAGCAGAGCAGAAGTGTTTCCAGCCAGACAAGTGAGCTGAAGGGCAGAAGGATCTATCTAATGCAAGGAGATATATAACTGAGGAAGTTTCTTTACCAAGGATAAAGCCACCAATAGGGCATACGGGCCTTGGGATCAAGACAGACAGGAGTTCTGAGGAATAGTGCACAGGATTTCTGAGGAAAAGGTGCAGCCTGATCTGTGAGTGTATTTACCCCTCTGAGTATCTAGTAAGAACATTGTTGCCTGCCATCATTTATAAAAGCCTGCTTGTGATTTGCTACTGTCATATGGAACTGAACCTAAAGAACTGTAAATAGTTAACTGCTTCAGTAAACAAAAGTTTTGGTTCACTACAAACTGTGTTCCTCAATTCTTACTACTATAAATTGGTGTGCCACCGTTATAGGCACTGGCGTCACAAATCTTAAAGGGATCTTGCCATAGGCACGTTAAACCTGCAACACCCAGGGCACCTCACCTACCACCGGCCTGGTCCCTATAAACTGAGAGTCCCCCAGAGGACTTCTGTGCCAGCCTCTCCATCACTGTTGTACGCCTGCCCAGGGTCATCCTATAAACTGTGAGTAACCAAGAGCAACCCTCGTTTGCCTAGTAACCGTGACCTCACTATCGCAATACCCTGCAGGGCTGCGTCCTGCAATAGCAGGGATACTTATGGTTCTAGGTTGGTGAGCATGAGCCCCCTTACCTTCTGAGGCGGCTCATGCATTAGGAGTTTAGGGAGATCTTCAGGGTCGCGTTAGGAGGTGACCTGCTCCCTGTTCCCTGCTATCCGGCGTAGCAGCGACTGATATTGTACAGTGGGGGGTTTCCCCCACTCCTCGCCGTGACACCCGCTTGACGTCAACTACGTCAAGCTCACGAGAAGCGGTATGGTCATGGGTTTACCAAAAACGTGAAGTTACTCCCTCCAGAGGAGCACGTAAGGTCAGGTTGGTACAGTTTACACACACACCTCCTGTCCACGCGGGCACAGAGAGGCAACAAGCTGAGAGAGCCTTTCCACTGCCGCAGTGAAAACAGCGCTGTCTCAGCCTGGTAAATCTGCCGCCAGGTCTCATTTGATATAAGCCCGGTCCGTTAACGGGATTATATAGGGTGAGACACCAACCTGCGGTAGCTTATGACTAGGCCGAAGCACGGACGTGGGGATTCGTGATCGAGATACAAGATAGCACAATATTAAATTATAGATTAAATCACCGTAAGGGCACACTAGATTTAACACAATATACACAGAGAATAATATACAGTGGTCTGAGGTTACAGATTACAGGTTATATGGGTACAACAGGGTTAAGCAGTGTAAAAGTCAGTTACCGGGTAAAATGAAAGTTACTTTTGGTTGGGAGATGTTCTTTGCTGGAGTCCACATGAAGGGCCGTGATCTCAGCGGGTTCCTGGGTCCCTCTAAACACATTTGTAAGATGTGACCCTTCTTCAAAAAAAGACACTCCTGCTTGCTGGCACCAGACTTTTAACCTGTAGCCGGCCCCTCCCCTCCCGGCCTCAGGGAGGGGTCCACTCCCCCTCTTCTGGGCTGGCAGCAAATGACCCACAAAACCCTTTAGGGTTCATAGCTCCAGACCAGAGGGTCACAGGGAGATGGTTCTGGGACCAATGGACCTGCCTGGGTTCCGGCTACAAGTAGAGTCCAAACCTGGTACCATTATGTGGTTTCTATGGGGAGATATGGATATCTCCCTCCCCTGACCTCGTTCCATTAAACAAAGACCATGGGCACGTACATAGTGGCCACTGGGACACAAATATGTATCCGGTTTGCGCCTGCGATGGCCAGGCGATTCATAATTCCTTATAAAAGGTAGGTGCCAACATGTCCGGGAGGTCTCATTGATCCTGGGCAATGACAGATACCCCATGCTGGGGGTTTTCCTGCAGGATTTAGCTTGGCTCCAAACTGGTGGACTGAGGGGTGACCTTCTCCACCTGGGGCCTCCTTGAAGCCTGGACCCCCTGGGGCTTTCTTCCTTGCCAACTCACACTCAGATGGCTGGGGGGGTGGAAACTTATTTTGCATGTACACTGAACATGCCAAGAGGTGAATAAAATGACAATCAGGGCTGGGGCTTTGAAGCAGTGCCCTCCTGTGGAGTTCACTACCTCCGCTATCTGTCAGCAAATGGGGGTGTGAGGACATGGCTGACAGTAAATATTAATCCATATTCCTCACACTATCCTTGACCGTAGTTACAGATCGACATGTGGGCGCTGCCGTGCACTTTGGCAGACACTGACAGGCTCAAGGACTGGCCCACCTTCTTTTCTACATACAGTCCCTGACAAAAGTCTTGTCGCTTGTGTACAAATTGACCTGAAGTGCCGCTAAAATATATTTCTAATCAAGATTTTGTTACAAGAAATGGGTAATTTTAATCCCAACAGCTTTTGTAATAATGTTTCAGTGCAAAACGAAACTGACAAAAAGTATTCTAATATTCACAGCTTGGTAAAGCCCATTAAGTAAATTTTTGCCAAGACATAAGTGTTGTCGCCTTGTCATATGAGCTTCACCTGTGACTAATAATGGATCAATTAGGTCTCAGGTGTGTATAAAAAGAACCCCAGTACACTAGACCTTCACATCAACTGCAACTAGACCTCTGCAAACATGCCTAAGATTCTCCCGGAGACTAAAGTGTTGATTATCAAGAGGCTGAAGTCCAGATCCACTGCTGATGTGGCAGACACCTTCAATGTGTCTCAGCGTCAAGTTCAGAGGATAAAAAAAAGATTTGAAGAGACGTTTTGGACAAGGCTAGGTCAGGCCGATCCCGCAAGACAACTGCTCGAGAGGATCGTTTGTTGGCTCGAAAATCCAAGGCCAGACCATTTTCCACTGCAGCAGAGCTCCCCAAGACCTGGTCACCTGAAGTCCCTGTGTCAACCAGAACAGTTTGTCGGATTCTGTCTCGAAATGGACTCCATGGTCGAATCAGTGCCCATAAGCCAGCACTAAACAAAAGACAATTGAAATAACGTGTGGCATTTGCCAAGGGCCACAGCCTGCTAAAAGGATTGACGTTTCAAAAGTGGCAGAAGGTGGGTTTTTCAGATGAATCTTCTGTTGAATTACACCACAGTCGCCGCAAATATTGCAGGAGATCTACTGGAACCCGCATTGAGCCGAGATTTACCCAGAAAACAGTGAAGTTTGGTGGAGGCAAAATCATGGTCTTGGGTTACATCCAGTATGGCAACATCAATAGGCTAAAATACCAAGAAATCTTAGCTACCTCTTATATTCCCAACCATAAAAAAGGCCAAATTCTGCAGCAGGATGGTGCTCCATCGCATACTTCCATCTCCACATCAAAGTTCCTTAAGGCGAAGAAGATCAAGATGCTCCAGGATTGGCCAGCCCACCAGACATGAACATCATTGAGCATATGTGGTTTAGGATGAAAGAGGAAGCATGGAAGACGAAACCAAAGAATATTGATGAACTCTGGGAGGCATGCAATACTGTTTTCTTTGCTATTCCTGATGACTTCATCAATAAATGGTATGAATCCTTGCCAAACCGCATGGATGCTGTCCTTCAAGCTCATGGAAGTCATACAATATATTAGATTTGGGTCTCACAGCACCACTACTTAATTTGCTGACATATTTTTGGATTTGCAGTAAAGTTGTTCAATTTCTGTATAGGCGACAAAACATTTGTCTTGCCAAAATTTGACCTTTCTGTCTTGATTAAATGATAAATCTTTTTTCAGTGAAACTAATTTATTTCAGTGCATTAAACATCATTTGGGAGGGCTTTAGCTTTTCATATGAGCTATTTCAGTGCATTAAACATCATTTGGGAGGGCTTTAGCTTTTCATATGAGCTATTTCTAACACCAATTGATTAATTAAAAGTCAGGTTAATAGCAGGAGTTTCTACAAAATAGAGAAGCGACAAGACTTTTGTCAAGGGACTGTATGTGTGCAGGGCTGGTACTTCCTTTTTGGAAAATAAATGACGGCTTGGGACTCTCCACCTCGGCTCGGCACAAGTCATCAGTTCTCTGAAAGGTGCAGAGTCCACCCCTTGGAAAGGAAGGGACTGCAGCACCAGCAACTTGGCCAGGAGCAAGTTCAGCTTCTGCGTCGTTGGATGAGTGCACATATACTGTTGTCACTTGGCAGAGCTCCACAAGACCTGGACCTGATTGCTGACGGAATGACTTATGAGGAGTAGGAGGAGCAGGAGCATCAGGACCGGTAGATGATGGGAAGGACAGACAGCTCCCTTCAGATGAGGTGGTGGAGCCTTGACTGCCTGAAATGGGCCTGGGGGTGTCGAGTCAACCATTCAAGCACCGCTGGGTTGCTGGTTAAGACACGACCGCTAGATGACCCTGGGAGCTCAGGCCTCTCGCTGTGACTTCTGCTGCCTGCGACAGAAACATTTTGTCCACTGCCCATTCCCTTTGAAGGCCCTGTCACCTGTCTGTCTGACATACTGTATAATAAAATAATTAAATTAAAATTACAATAAAACCCCCCAAAACAGACAGTACACCAAACAAATTTCACCACTGAATGGCTAAACAACGCAATTACTCAGTCCCTACGGAAGATAATCTACAATTATCCATCAATTTTTCCCAAAAAAGGCTGTATCACAAAAAAATTTCACCACTGAATGGCTAATCGACGCAATTACTCAGTCCCTACAGAAGAAAATCTAAATTCACTAACCAATTTTCCCAAAGAAGGCTGTATCACAAAAACATTTCACCACTAAATGACAATATAAATTCACCGCACAATGGCTAATAAGTACTTATTTTTCCTATTTATAAACACCAACAATGGCTGTATGACAATGTCAATTCAACACAGAACGGCTAATAACACATACTTATTTTTGCTATTAATACAGCGCAACAATGTCTTTATGACAATGTAAATTCACTGCAGAACAGCTAATAACACGTACTTACTTTTCCCATTAATACACCCCAACAATGGCTGTATAACAATGTCGGTTCACTGCAGACCGGCTAATAAGACGTATTCTTTTTTCTATTAATACACCCAATTCACCGCAGAACCGTAAATAGGACGTACGTATCTATCCTATTAATACACCCCATAAATGGCTATAGTACAATGGAACTTCACCGCTGAACGGCAAATAATATTTTTTTGCGCCACTAATACACGCCAAAAAGGGCTGTAATTTTCTCACTTCACCTCTAGTGTTGATCACGAATATTCAATTTGCAAATTTTTATCGCGAATATAGGCACTTTGAGAAATCGCAAAGATGTAGAATAAAGTGCTATATATTCGTAATCGCGAATATTCAACTTTTTTTTTTCATCAGTAACCTCCCTTCTTGCTTGTGGGCCAATGAGAATGCTGCAATATCTTTGTCAGAGCTTAGCAACATCCCTAGCAACCAATAGGAAAGTCGCCTGCCCCTTACTATATAAGAAACTCCCCAGCAACCGTTTTCTGTTGTTTTTTTTTTCAGTTTTGAGAGAGAGAACAGTGTCATTGCTGTGCTCTGTGCTTTTATCTGGATCCTATTTCTTATCCAATTACATTAGATAGTTACTTAGCTCATATATATAATACAGATAGTTAGTGGAAGATAGTGAAAGTAGGTTAGATAGTGATATAGTGTAGCTAATAGGTTCCAGTACAGAGTGTTAGGTAGTGTGATAGGAATTACTGTTTCTCTGCTGTCCATACTTACATGCTACAGACATAGTGCTGTGATGTCACAACAATACTTAGTGCACCAATCAGAAATATCTACTCAGACCTGATAAAATGTGAAGTTGCATGCATTACGCAAAAAATCTGCGCATCATTAGTGCCAATTTGCGAAAATAATGACTAGAGATCACAAATTCTAGAATTCGCGAATTTATAGCGAATATTACGTGAAAAAGTCGTGAAATATTGCAAAAATGAATATTGCCTATGCCGCTGATCACTATTCACCACACAACAGCTAATAAGCCTGTTTTTCCCACTTATACATGCCAAAAAAGCTTTAAAACACATAACTGTTCTAAACTGCTGAACATCCAAAAAAGCTTTAAAACATATAACTGCACTGCTGAACGGCAAATAAGCCATTTTTTCCCACTAATACATGACAAAAAAAGCTTTAGAACAAATAACTGCACCGCTCAAAGGTTAATAAGCATTTTTTTCCACTAATACACCCCAAAGAAGGCTTTAGAACATATAACCTCACAGCTGAATGGCTAATAAGCCCTTTTTTCCCCCACTAATACACCCTGTGGGGTTTCGCCAGGGCTGGGACAAGGCCATTTGGTGCCCAGGGCGAAGATGGCAAACTGCGCCCCCCCCCCTTCCCCCCCGTTTTTAAGAAAGAATCAATGTTGTTTCAAAACAAGAATATACTTAAAGCAATAGAACAAAGGACTGTGGGACTTTGAAAGTCACAGACACTATAAAGTTCCCCCCCATCATCATGTGCCAGTATAAAGTCCCCCCAATCATCATGTGCCAGTTTTGTAATAAGCCCCCCCAATGTGCCAGTAACACTATTGTAAAAAAAAACAAAAAAAAAACACTTATACTTACCTAAGTGTCAGCGATGCGATGCAGCCTCTTCCTGTGTCCCACGCTGTAATGTAAGGCTCAGGCGGCACGATGACGTCATTGCGCTGGCCTCTGATAGGCTGCCGGCCTAGTGCCTGCAGCCAGGGGCGTACATAAAAATCACTGGGCCCCATAGCAGGAATCTAAATTGGGCCCCCATTCCCCTTTTATAGCCCCTCCCTTTGTTCCATGAACTATTCTTGCTGCTGCGTTTTATAATTTATGCCATCAGGGCCGGAATGGGATTACAAAACAGCCCTGGCACACAAAAGAGGTATAATAGATGCAGATGTATATTATATACAGCAGTGTACAGTTATGTGAGGTACGCGGTATAATAGATGCAGTGTGTACAGGTATATAGTATATTCCCTAGTGTTCTGATATGTGAGGTACAGGGTATAATAGATGCAGTGTGTACAGGTATATAGTATATACAGCAGTGTACTGATATGTGAGGTACGGGGTATAATATATGCAGTGTATACAGTATATACAGTAGTGTAATATGTGAGGTACGAGGTATAATAGATGCAGTGTGTACAGGTATATAGTAAATACAGCAGTGTATTGACACCTCGTACCTCACATATCAGTACACTGCTGTATATACTATATATCTGTACACACTGCATCTATTATACCTCGTACCTCACATATATAGTATATACAGAAGTGTACTGATATCTGTACACACAGCATCTATTATACCTCATACCTCACATATCAGTGCACTGCGGTATATACTATATATCTGTACATATTGCATGTATAATACTGTGTAATATATGCAGTGTGTGTGCATGTATGTGTGTGTGTATATATATATATATATATATATATATATATATATATATATATATATATATATACAGAGCAGTGTATTGATGTGACACATAGAAGGTATAATACTGTAGATGCAGTGTTTATAGAAATATGTGGTCAGTTATGCATTATAGTCACTGTGAGGTACATGAGGTAGTGGTAACTGTCTGAAGTAGTATACATGAGTGAGCAATGAGTAAAAACAGGGCATGGAGGGGGGGGGGGTTAAATGATGAAAAGTGGAGGACCTCCTCTTACCTCTCCATTCCAGTCTGTATGGATCAATACAGAGCTGCTTGTGAACTTTTAATACTTGCTGTTAGGGGTTGAAGGACCTGTGATGATGTCATCACAGGTCCTGGCAGATGTACCTTTGAAACCTAGGAACTACACCATTTTTGGTGCAGTTCCTTTGCTAGATTCTGCAGGACCTGTGATGTTGAAGATGATGTCATCACAGGTCCTGGCAGATGCACTGTTCTAACCTGGGAACTACACTTTACACTGTGCAGTTCCCTTACAGGACCTGTGATGACATCATCAAAGGTCCTTTAGCTTTAGAAAGGTAAACAGGAGTAATTAGGGGGCGGGGCCTCTCCTCCACTTCGGTGCCTGCCTGCAGCCTATCAGAGGAAAGGGAAGGGACACGCCTCTCCCTCCCCTGCACCTCCGCTGGCACAGACAGTTTACAATGGAGATGAGCGCAATGGAAGCGCTCATCTCCCTGTGCCCGGCGGCGGCTGCTCACTTGGGGGGGGGGGGTCATTTTAGATGGGGGGGCACAGCATGATGTAGGGGGGGCCGTGGCCCCCTCTGGCCCCCCCCCTGGCGACGCCACTGCTGCTGGCACTTCACCTGCGCCCCCCTCCTGTCCGCAAATGGTAGCGCCCAGGGCACCCGCTCCTTCGGCCCCTGCCTTGTACCGGCCCTGGGTTTCGCTCTGGTAGATAGGGTAAGTGGGCGCAGTACAGAGGCAAAATATAAGTTCTTAACTCAAAACGTCAGTGTTTATTCACACTCGAGGCAATTGCACAAAACAGCACGTGATTTTGCAGTCTTGGTGTTAATTCACACACAATGGAAAGTTCATATAACACAAGTCACCTTGCTGGCAGTTTTTTCCTCCAGTAGTCAAGAGCAGGCTTCAGGGGGCCTCTTTCCCCAGCATGCGGCTTTCAGCCCTCCAGCACGGCACCAAGCCTTATATCCCAAAACAGAGACATCTCTGCTGAGCCCAGCTGCCGATTTAAAGACAGCCAGGTGCTGCTAAAACCTGGACCGGCACTTAAACTCTGGTCTGGTATTTGACCTCACCTGGCTAGAAACCTGCCCAGCCGCACATGCTGGGAGGAAATACCTGCCTTGCCAGACACAACCCCTCACTGTGTCACAACCCCCAAAAAGGCTTTAGAATATATAACTGCACCGCACAAGGGCTAATAAGACGTAGAAATATTTCCTAGTAATACACCCTGTTAATGGCTGCATCTATCACACAGCACTTGCAATCCAATAACAAGAAAGGTTTGCTGGAATTAGAGGTATCATCTATTGCAAACCTGAAAGCAGCAGTGTAAAAGGCAATTTGGATCCCCAGTCAGTGTAGCAAGGTGTAATAGGATTGTTCCTATTACCCAGGCTGTAAATTCCCCTATTGAACCCTATTCTGCTTCAATACTGTGGAATAATTCCTCCCTATCCTTTCCCTACACTTCTAATGCTCTTTCCCTGAACTTCTATTCAGCAAAATAAAAGTTTTCAAGTCTTTCCTAGCACCTTCCCTAGCGCCTGCTGACATCTCTCCGTGCACTAAGTACACTGGAAAATGGTTGAATCCAAGACTGCTGAGGCTATTTATAGGGCTGTGACATCACAGGGCTGGCTGGCTGCTGATTGGCTGCTGATTGGCTGCATGCATGGAAATTGAATTTTTCCTGAAATTCGGATCAAATTCCACTTCATCAGCTTCAATTTAATCTCTAGTAGTAATAGAAACCATCCACCATACAACCCGGAAGGTAATGACAATCAGGATGAACCGGAAACAGGCTCAATGCAGACTTCACATCCAACATAGCCATGAGTGCTCCAGGGCCCACAGACCTTACAAGTGCAATGGCCCTTTCAAATGAAGCATAGGAGACAGATGTTTCTTTCTTAGAAATACTATGATTTACCGACAACCCTTTTGGAAACGTCAGGTGGTGAATAACCTAAAATTTACTGGGATCATGCTTAGGCACAACACCCAACAAAGAAAAAAAGAATGTTAGGAAAAGTAGGGAAAGCAAAAGTTCCCACTAATCTACCCAAACTAAACCATGGAGTTCTCCAGAAAAGATTTCAAGTTATCAGCAAAAAACAGACAACCCGAAAAGAAAAAAGGGAATGAAAAACCTGAACAAGAAACCAGCTTGAATTTCAGCAAAGGCCTATTTATTGGGATACAGGTTGAGCCAAGGGGACATCACAGCCATGATCACCGACATCTTTACCTTCAATAGACCCTGCCGGCTTGCTAGGGGCCTTTGTTGAATGGGAACAATGAGTAGCTGCATGAGGCATGCCACATGTACTTTTATTTGCAAAAGCCAAAAAACTTGCAGTGCCCTTCATTGAAGATGCATGCTTCTGGTCTATGGACAGTCAGTGAAAGGGGGTGATTTTTGGTGCCATCATGGAGCAAAGCCAAACAACGGTGGCTTTTACCCCCCAGTCGATATCCGGTGGCAACACAAGTCATCTACAAAATTCCTCAACATATCTCCACCATGAGCCACCACCATGCGACTTATAAGAGCTATAAATAGAGTGCATGTAAAAAAATAAATCAGAACAACTCTCTGAGTGTTGCCGGCTCATAACATATGCCAAAACCACAAACGCTTGAATCCAGTTTCCTATTGTACGAGCCACCTTAGATTCCCTATCAATTAAATGATCCAAATTGAGCCTATGCTCCTTATCCACAGTGTGCTAACCTACAGATTCTAAAGACCAGATATCCACATATTGGTTGTGCCAAAACATCAGGGACTTATCTCACAAAAGAAACCATCTATATATTCTCCAGTCTGTGCCTGTGCCTGAGGTGACGCACAAAGCTCCTGGGGCAAACCAGATCTAGTTGGGACAACAAAGCCTCAAAAGGGTATTCCTGTTACAGAAAGTTATCCCCTATCTTGTGGAAAGCAGGTAACTTTCTCTAAGTAGAATATGCTTTTAAGGGCTGGAACAATGTCTCTACCTACTAATCCCTGGGCCTCAGGCTCCCATTTCATTAAACTCACCAGTAGTGGACACAGCTGGAGAATCCGCAGGAGAAACCGTGGACAAAACCTCTGGAATCATGCCGGCCCAACTGGCCCTACTTGCTTGTTCTTCGGGACTCCAACCTGCCAGAGCAGCAGCTGCCAGAACTCACATCCAATGAACAAAGGACTTCCAATCGGATGACCTCGAATGATTGGACAACTGTCTCTGCCTGGAGGACTTGGAACGATGACCAGAGAACCTATGCCTATGACCAGGAGATCTATAATGGTCATGGCAGGCTGAACTTCGGGAGCCTGGAATATATGCATCACCCACTGGTTGGGCTACAGGTGGCTACAGTAACTGCGGTGCTATGGTACTATGAGCTGGAGCTTCAGTTTCTAGAGGTACAGGTAAGTTGTGATGAGCGGCAGGGGCAATATTCGAATTCGCGATATATCACGAATATTTAGGCAAAATTTTAGCCAAATATTCGTGATATTTGTGAAATTCTTTTCGATTGGGCTATTATGCGAGCACGCATGTACGTACGCATGCACTATTAGCTACATAAGTGATGAAAATAGTTGGCAGCAACTTTCGAGATGGTGAGGAAGAAGTCCTGATCACGGTAAGTAATTTTACATTACAGCACTGTTTTAGATTACAATTCCATGCATGTCATAAAAATAGCTTTATGTGCAGATAGAGTTTTTCAAAGTATTCGAGATCGTGCAAATCGCCACAAATGATTGGAATATTTTAGTGCAATACATACAACTTCACCTTTAATCAGGTCTGACAACATACAGTAATACTGATTGTTGAACTTAGTATTGTTTTGACATCACAGCACTATTTCTGTAGCATGTATGTATGGACAGCAGAGAAATCTCTCTCACATGCACATTTATTTTCCTGCCACACACTATATACCCCACACTACCCCGGCCACAGCCTTTTCATTCCCCTACCCTCTGGTAGGCGTCTTAGAGCCCTACAAGCCCGCACCACTAGGCTGAAGAACAGCTTTTACCCCAAAACAATCAGTCTCCTAAATGCTCGGAGATTATTGCCCCTTCCTAGGATAGAAACTACCACAGACTGAAAGTGACTGCTGCATTCATGAACCCATGATGATCTCTTGTCTGCAGTGGTGTCTGAATCAGTGTGTATATACAGGTTCTTCTCAAAAAATTAGCATATTGTGCTAAAGTTCACTATTTTCTGTAATGTACTGATAAACATTAGACTTTCATATATTTTAGATTCATTACACACAACTGAAGTAGTTCAAGCCTTTTCTTGTTTTAATATTGATGATTTTGGCATACAGCTCATGAAAACCCCAAATTCCTATCTTCAAAAATTAGCATATTTCATCCGACCAATAAAAGAAAAGTGTTTTTAATACAAAAAAAGTCAACCTTCAAATAATTAAGTTCAGTTATGCACTCAATACATGGTCGGGAATCCTTTTGCAGAAATGACTGCTTCAATACGGCGTGGCATGGAGGCAATCAGCCTGTGGCACTGCTGAGGTGTTATGGAGGCCCAGGATGCTTCGATAGCGGCCTTAAGCTCATCCAGAGTGTTGGGTCTTGCGTCTCTCAACTTTCTCTTCCGAATATCCCACAGATTCTCTATGGGGTTCAGGTCAGGAGAGTTGGCAGGCCAATTGAGCACAGTAATACCATGGTCAGTAAACCATTTACCAGTGGTTTTGGCACTGTGAGCAGGTGCCAGGTCGTGCTGAAAAATGAAATCTTCATCTCCATAAAGCTTTTCAGCAGATGGAAGCATGAAGTGCTCCAAAATCTCCTGATAGCTAGCTGCATTGTCCCTGCCCTTGATAAAACACAGTGGACCAACACCAGCAGCTGACATGGCACCCCAGACCATCACTCACTGTGGGTACTTGACACTGGACTTCAGGCATTTTGGCATTTCCCTCTCCCCAGTCTTCCTCCAGACTCAGTCCACTGCTTCCGCAGGTCCCCCAAGGTCTGGAATCGGTCCTTCTCCACAATCTTCCTCAGGGTCCGGTCACCTCTTCTCGTTGTGCAGCGTTTTCTGCCACACTTTTTCCTTCCCACAGACTTCCCACTGAGGTGCCTTGATACAGCACTCTGGGAACAGCCTATTCATTCAGAAATTTCTTTCTGTGTCTTACCCTCTTGCTTGAGGGTGTCAATGATGGCCTTCTGGACAGCAGTCAGGTCGGCAGTCTTACCCATGATTGTGGTTTTGAGTAATGAACCAGGCTGGGAGTTTTTAGAAGCCTCAGGAATCTTTTGCAGGTGTTTAGAGTTAATTAGTTGATTCAGATGATTAAGTTAATAGCTCGTTTAGAGAACCTTTTCATGATATGCAAATTTTTTGAGATAGGAATTTTGGGTTTTCATGAGCTGTATGCCAAAATCATCAATATTAAAACAAGAAAAGTCTTGAACTACTTCAGTTGTGTGTAATGAATCTAAAATATATGAAAGTCTAATGTTTATCAGTACTATACAGAAAATAATGAACTTTATCACAATATGCTAATTTTTTGAGAAGGACCTGTATTAAAACATTCAACCATAAATAAATAAATGAATTAATTTCAAAATACATTATATAAAAAATCAACAATCTACAAATATATCTATAAATAAATAAATAACTAAATTAAAAAAATCTAAATATCAATAAATAAATCAAGCTCAAAATACATGATTAAACTAATATGTCAATACAGAAATATGACAATAAATAAATAAAAAAAATTGCAATCGATAAATAAATTTAGTAATCTACAAAAACATGATTAGAATAATTCATTAAAATATAAATATATTATTAAATAAATATATTAAATAATTAAAGGTTCAATAAATAAAATAATATAGAAATACATGATTAAAAAAGGTAATCAATATATAAATATATCAATAAAGTAGTAAATAAATTAATTAAAAAATTCGTCCATAAATAAATAAATGAATAAATAAATATATGCATGATTAAATACATAAAAAGATTAAAAAGATTAAAAAACAACGTCGTTTTGGAGGGAGAGACAAGGAGAGGGATGGACAAGGGACCCTTCAGTGCCCTGAACCGACTGCGGGGGCCAAGAAGTCGCCTCCGATCCAGGAGTCTGTGGACTGACGCTTCCGCTTGTCGGCGACCACCCCACCTGCCGCGCTGAATGTCCGCTCAGATAGTACGCTGTAAGATAGTAAGTTGTACTACAGCCTTGCTTGCCTGGGTGTTTCTGCCCAGTCCTTGAGGGCCACCTTATGGAACATACTGTCATGGTGTGGAGTGGGGGAAACAACACACCGTACAATGTAAAAGGGATAGGGGTAGGAGCTAGACCAGGCTACCAAGAAAATGGAGCTCATCACCTCCTATAGCATCCCTAAATCTGGTTCTGAGGTTTCCAGTGTATGGGCCCTCCTACCTTAAAGGGTTTCTGTCACCCCGCAAAACTCATTTTTTTTTTTTTGGATAGTTAGATTGCTCATAGTGCGATATAGCAGAATATAATGCTCTTACTTACTTTCATGCGGCCGATTCTTTATAAAACGAACTTTTATAATATGTAAATGAGGGCTCTACCAGCAAGTAGGGCGTCTACTTGCTGGTAGCTGCTGTAGAAATCCGCCCCCTCGCCGTGTTGATTGACAGGGCCAGCCGTGATCTCCTCCTCCGGCCGGCCCTGTCAGTAATTCAAAAATCGCACGCCTCGCGTCATTCGGCGCAGGCGCTCTGAGATGAGGAGGCTCGTCTCCTCAGCACTCCCTCAGTGCGCCTGCGCCGATGACGTCTTCTCTTTCGGTGATGTCATCGGCGCAGGCGCACTGAGGGAGTGCTGAGGATACGAGCCTCCTCATCTCAGAGCGCCTGCGCCGAATGACGCGAGGCGCGCGATTTTTGAATTACTGACAGGGCCGGCCGGAGGAGGAGATCACGGCTGGCCCTGTCAATCAACACGGCGAGGGGGCGGATTTCTGCAGCAGCTACCAGCAAGTAGACGCCCTACTTGCTGGTAGAGCCCTCATTTACATATTATAAAAGTTCGTTTTATAAAGAATCGGCCGCATGAAAGTAAGTAAGAGCATTATATTCTGCTATATCGCACTATGAGCAATCTAACTATCCAAAAAAAAAAAAAAGAGTTTTGCAGGGTGACAGAAACCCTTTAAGGGCTAGCTCATACAGTTAGGAGAATAGGGCCAGATTTAGGGATGCTATGGGAGGTGACCAGCTCCCTTTTTTTGGTAGCCTGGTCTAGCTGCTACCTCTATCCCTTTTACATTTTACGGTGGGGGGTTTCCCCCACTCCCCACCGTGAAAGTATGTTCCATAAGGTGGCCCTCAAGGACTGGGCAGAAACACTCAGGCAAGGAGCAAAGCTCCAACACCAAGCAAGGCTGTAGTACAACTGCACCCAGCCAGCAAGCCACAGGTATATATCAAGCCCGCGGCCACACCCAGGAAACACCTTAATCCCCACTAGCATGAAGATTAACCCCTTGCTCACCAACCAGCAGGGAGGCAAACCTTAAAGGGGAAGTGCACATACAAACTGCCAACAACACGTTGCCACCGGCAACCAGTCTGCATGGCAACCGCATCATGGTCAAACACCAATATGACCGTGACATTCTGTGGCTAAAACCACCCGCACCAGTTGGAAGGGATGTCACTGGGGTACTGACAGGCGGTACCCCCTCCTCTTCCTCCTCCTCCATCCCTTCCAAAAGGTCCTGACCATGAGGAGGACTGAACTGCGATTCACTCTCCTGCATTACATCCCCTAAGATGTCCCTCTCACTGTCGCTTTCAAACAGGAGCAGGGTAGAATCTTGGGGGCTGGGGGTTGGTCCTGCAGGAGGCAGAGTGCTGCTGCTGCTCAGAGCTGGGGCAGATGACTCCATGCCACTGGCTTGGGCCACAAAAGCCACTACTGCCTCGGCGTCCTGAGTAGAAATGGGGTGGCTGCCACACCCAAAGAAATCACAAATGAGGTGGAGACCCCTGACACCTGCGCCCGCCTTTCCGTGGGTAGAGGAGCGCCCCCTTGCTGGCAGTGGTCCAGCACTGGAACCAACTTCCCTACTACGGCTGCCTGAACGCCCACGTGCACTCATACTGTGTTGTTTATATTATATATGCAGAACAAAAAATAAAGAAAATAATGAGGGAATTTTTATTGGGATTGGGACAATGGCGTAAAAATGAAATTAAATATAAAAGAAATAATAACACACTAACAGTAAAAGCCCTTTTTTTTCAAAGAAAAAAGCTGCAGACACTAATGCAGACAATAATCACAACACCAACTGGACCCTAATACACTAACAATCAAAGACTTTTTTTTTTTAAACAGAGGCAAGACACAAAGACTAAACCCTACACAAACTAAAACACTAACAATAAAGTTTTTTTAATTTTTTTCAAAGAAAAAAGACACAGACACTAATGCAGGCAATAATCACTACACCAAATGAACCCTAATACACTAACAATCTAAGACTTTTTTGGGTGTTTTTGTTTTTACAGATGCAAGACACAGAAACTAATCCCTACACAAACTAAACACTAAAACACTAACAATAAGGGACATTTTTTATTCAAAGAAAAAAGACGCAGAAACTAATGCAGGCAATAATCACTACACCAAATGAACCCTAATACACTAACAATCTAAGACTTTTTTGGGTGTTTTTGTTTTTACAGATGCAAGACACAGAAACTAATCCCCACACAAATTAAACACTAAAACACTAACAATAAAGTTTTTTTTGGGGCTTTTTTTTTTTTAACAGATGCAAGACAGAAACTAAACCCTATACAAACTAAACACTAAATGAAATACTTTTTTTTGGTGTTTGTTTTTTTTTCACAGATGCAAGACACAAACTAATCCCTACACAAACTAAACACTAAAACACTAACAATAAAGAACTTTTTTTTTGTTTCAAAGAAAAATTACGCAGAGAATAATCACTACACCAAATGAACCCTAATACACTAACAAAAGAGACGCAGACACTAATCAAAAAAAATATATATCCTAAAACACTAGGACTAAAATACTTTTTTTTATTTTTTATTTTTTTACTGACAAAGGACGCAAACACAAATCAAAACACAAACTAAAAACAAAAAACACTAGGACTAAAATACATTTTTTTCACAGAAAGATGAAACAGACAGCTAAACCCTACACTATCCTATATCCCTATCTAACCTAAAGTACATCCTGCCCTTGAAACTATCAGCTAAAATATTCCCTAACTAACCTACACTATCTAGCACTAACTATCTGGATTATATATTTCAGCTAACTATCTCTATAACCTACACTACACCCTGCACTGGAATCTATCTGCTACACTATGCCCTAACTAACCTATACTATCTAACACTAACTATATGGATTATATATTTCAGCTAACTATCTCTATAACCTACACTACACCCTGCACTGGACCCTATCAGCTATTCAGCTGCATAATTCCCTATTACAATCTAACACTAACTATCAGGATTATTTATATGCGATTTGGAATGTAATTTGAAAAAGCACAGCACAGTATTCAAGCTCCTCTCTCTCTCACATGAAACTCCACAAAATGGCTGCTGGGGAATGTCGGAATTTATTTAGTGAAGGGTTAGGCAACTTTACTATTGGTTACCAGGAATGTTGCTAAGCTGTGACAAAGCCTTCTCATTGGCCAACAAGCTAGAAGAAGGGAGGGATGATCATCTGATGTGTACTGTGTAAAAAAAAACAAATGAATATTCGTCATTATGAATATATAGCACTATATTCTTAATATTCGCAAATTCTCGAAGTGCCGATATTCGCTATAAAAATTCTTATTACGAATATTCGCACTCAACACTACAGGTAAGGAGATGGCCATATTAGCATTCATAGGCAATGCCTGATCTGACACCCAGCTGATATTCAATCAATCAAACAATCAAAATATGTCAAGAAGGTATGCACCAGCCACAATGTACCAGCTGGGGTGTCAGACTTTCCCAGTCCACAATGCATCTCAACAAAAAATGACACGGGACATTTTCAGTTTCATATGTATTTCAATTCATTGCCATAATATATCCTTCAATCCATAACTTGTAACATACATCTTAAATCCAATATTCCGTAGAAGTCCATAGAAAGTACATAGACACAAAAGCTTATCAGTTCAGATAGTCCATCTCTGAAAGGGAGTCCACATGATACTGGCTGAGACTGAACTGGAGGTGAAGCAATCAGCTACTCAGGAGAGGAGGAGCTGCTGGCCAGATTCCCCATTCCCTGAGTGTGAGGCACTTTAGCTAAAGGAAGCTGAGAGAGGGCAGGAAGGCCGGGAGCACATGGTGCACCGCACAGGGATGCAGGGGACGGAGCCACAGAATGCTTGGCCTGAATCACAGCTGCATTAAGCAGCATAACACTGGAAAGAGCACCCCCACACTGCTGCTTATGGCCATGATGCTGATGTGAGATAGAGGGTAGACTTGGAGTGAGTCACAGCAGAAGATGGGTTCACCGAGAGGTCCGCCTGCCCACAACAGCGGCTGTAAGAGAGAGCCGAGAAGCGGAGCAAGATCCCTGTTAATCCAGCCAGCATGTGGGACTAGAAGCCTTCACCCTCAGCTTGAAACCTAGTCTTTCGTCAGCCATACCTGGGGATGAAACTTATGTAAGGCAGCTGGGAAAAGAGGACTAATAAAGCAGGTAACATGGCCCATTATAACACCTTGCCAGACAGGGGGAGAGGGAACACCTCTAGATTCCTGCCATTGGAACAAGGCGGGGGGATATTGTGGTAGGCACAAAGTGAAGCACTGGCCTACATACAGTACAATCAAAACACCCTCTTGCCGTGTGCCCTGAAGTCAAAGTTAAACAGAAAAAGGGGGAAGGTGCTAAAACCAATACCAAAACAAGCTGCAGGACGTTAATCCCTTCACTGCTGCCCAGTGAATATCTCGTGCAGTCAGGTATTAGAGTTTGCTTGTTTAACAGGTGATATTGAGTGGCACATTTACTCAGGGCAATTATCAGGAATGACCATTGCTGGGAACTGTGGTTCCTGATAATTGCCCCAATCACTGGCCCATGAAGAAGGGCCTTAAAGGGGTTTATAACACCGATGACCTATCTTCAGGATAGCTCATCAGTATCTCATTGGTGGAGGTCACCCCGGCCATTCAGAGCACCATGGCCTCCTCACAGCTTACCAAGCACAGCACCATCCATTGGATAGCAACTGTGCTTGGTATTGCAGCTCATCCCCATTCACTTGAATGGGACTGAGCTGCGCATAGGTCATGTGACCGATGAACGTGATGTCACTGGCCTAGGAAGAGGCTGCAGTGTTCATCAAAGCTGAAAACAGCTGAACGGTAGGGGTGCCGAGAGTTATATCCCCATCGATCTGAAACTGATGCTCTATCTTGAGGCTAGATCAGTATTAAACACTTGGATAACTGCTTTAAATGAGTGGGACGAACCGCTAGTCAAGCTTCTGCTGTCCTCTCTTGGGTTTGTTAGCTTTCTGGATCAGTCACCAGTATAATATTCTTCCAAATTTCTCTCTTATACTGTACAGTCGTGGCCAAAAGTTTTGAGAATTAGATAAATATTGGAAATTGGAAAAGTTGTTGCTTAAGTTTTTATAATAGCAATTTGCATATACTCCAGAATGTTATGAAGAGTGATCAGATGAATTGCATAGTCCTTCTTTGCCATGAAAATTAACTTAATCCCGAAAAAAACTTCCCGCTGCTTCTTTACTTTAGAATAAATCACAATAAATCTGTCATTTCACAAGGCACTGTTTCTTCTTATCTTAATCCCTTAACTGCTAAAGTTGTAATTCATGGCACTTATGGGATGCAAAAAATAGACAGTGGAGTAAAGTTGTTACAATCCCTTTACTGATACATGTGGAAGATCAGATTTGCCATTGGGATGAATATGCAGTGAGCAGAGGATGGGAGTGGTAGTGGCCCTAATGAGATATTGTAGTTCCTCAGGCCTTCGCCCCTTGGGGTTAAGTGCTATAAAAAAGGACATCATGTGAAGGAACCAGGCAGAGATTATAGACAAAGAATGTCTTTCTTTACTGAGTGCAAAAACAGATAGCAGCACATCCAGTACAATCTCCCCTCCCAGATAATGGGGAATAGTGGCTGGCAGCGTGGCAGAAAATGACACTCAGATATTTGGTAGCCGACAATGTCTCTCTCTGGATTCTCTTCCCTGTGGCATTACTCTGACAACTGTGGCTGTAGGTACGGTATTCACTGCATGATGGAGGCTTCCAACTATGTCTATCCTGAACTGCGGTGATGGTGACTTAATGTATTTCCCACCACCTTGCAGCAGAGTCTTGATAGTGTCATGCCCTGCTCTGACTATGTGCGGAGGTCGGCCAGAATAGCAGCACATGTTTAGTTTTTTGTTTTGTTTTGGAGTCGTGCTAGATCCGCCTCTCTTCAGGTGCACTGGGTGGGGTCATTGGTTTAAATTTCACTCAGTCCCAGTCTTCTGTGTGGGTTATAGAAATCAGTCTGGCCTTGGAAGCAAGGAAGGAAGGATTGTCTGTTCCAGCTCAGATAAGATAAGTTTGGTTTCTGTTTTTGTTGTTTGCTGTCTAGGCTGTTTGTGTGTCGTCTGTCCCCTTCAGGTTCTGAGGGAGCAGGCTGCCCTATTCCCCTTTCACCATCTCACGGATTCTAGGGTATTTTCAGCCCAGGCACGAGGACACATTATTCCTACCTTCGAGGTCTGAATGTGGGCTTAGCAGGGTAGGGAGAGAAGTCAGGGATTTGCTAGAGGGTGACCTTTCCCCAGCTTCTCGCCTAGATACTTGTTTGTTGGTTTATCTGTGTATCTGAGATCCCGTTCGCCGTGACAGATAGCTTGATTGCTTGATCACTCTGCTGACAAAAATATTCCGTAGTTTACAAATCTTCTGTAGCTTAGGACCTTGCAAGCTCTCTGGGACAATGTTGTACTCCTAGATGAGATGCCTCTATGGTCCACATGGCCTGGAGGAGTGGGAGATGGATTGCATTCTCCCCCACTTCTCACTCTCTTCTGTATAGTGATCCTAATTAGCTCAGCCCCTCCTTTGGCAGCAAGTCGGAATCAGCCCACTCCTACCAAGAGGGGAGGAATGGAATGCTAAGTCCCATTCCTGTTCCCAACTACTGTTAACTGTACCCCATCTGCTGGTGAACACAGTGTATAGCATGTCATTACATTACATTGCATTTACAAACCACTTACAAATAGGACATAAGGTTTTATTTGATATAGACAACAATGACTATTTTGCAAAAATAAGGAACTCTGAAGCTGTCTATGGTGAATACTTTGAATAACCCTGAAAAAATAGTTCTTTTTAACCCCTAGGATACGGGAGGTTCTTTTTTGTTTTTCGCATTTTCATTTTTCTTCCCTGTGTTCCTGGAACCATAACTTTTTCATTTTTCCATTTACATGTCCATATAGGGGCATGTTTTTGCTGGACAAGTTGTACATTCTAATGCCACCATTTAAGGCTACTTTCACACTGACGTTTTGGTTTCCATTTGTGAGATCCATTTCAGGGCTCTCACAAGCGGTCCAAAATGGATCAGTTTTGCCCTAATGCATTCTAAATGGATAAGGATCCATTCAGAATGCATCAGTTTGCCTCAGTTCCGCCTCCATTACGCTCTGGAGGCGAACACCAAAACGAGGCTTGCAGCGTTTTGGTGTCCGCCTGACGATGTGGAGGCACACGAATCTGTCCTGACAGTCTGACACACAATGTAAGTCAATGGAGACAGATCCGTTTTCACTGACACAATATGGCACAATAGAAAACAGATCTGTCCCCCATTGACTTTCAATGGTGTTCAAGACGGATCCGTTTTGGCTATGTTACAGATAATGCAAACGGATCCGTTTTGAACGGATGCATGCGGTTATATTATCTAAACAAAAGTGTTTGTGCAGATCCATGACGGATCCGCACCAAACGCGAGTGTGAAAGTAGCCTAATATGGCATACAATGTAGTAGGTAGCAGGAAAAAATTCCAAATGAGGTGGAATTGGAAAAAATTGGGTTTTATGTGTTTTGTCCCTATGGTGTTCCCTATGCGGCAAAGCTGACCTGTGCCCTTCATTCTCTGGGCCAGTACGATAACAACGATACCACATATGTATAGGTTTTATATGTTTAAATACTGGAAAAATAAATTAAACTTTTACATTTATTTTTTTCTTTTTACATCACCATATTTTGGCCTCCATAACTTTTTTATAGTTACGGTATGTCTACTGATCTGTGTCTGGGCTCATTTGTTGCAGGATGATATGTAGTTTTATTGATACCATTTTGGAGTGTGTGTCTTTTTGATCACATTTTATTAAATTTTTTGGGGTAAGAGAAGTGATGAAAAAAATAGTGAATCGGCCATTTTGCTACTTTTTTCCGTTACACCATTAACTGTATTGGAAAACAATTTATTTTTATTTTGATAGTACGGGTGTTTTCAGATGCGGTGATGCCCATGATGTTTATATTTTTTATTATTTATGTATTTATTTTTTGTTCTGAGGAAAGGGGGGGTAATTTTTAATTAAAAAAAATTTCTTTATATATTTTTTTGCTATTTTTTTTAACTTTTTTTATTTCTATCTAGACCCTCTAGTTTGTTTTTTTAAGACTTACTATACTCCCATAGGAGTATAGTAAAATCTCTAATAGCTGCTTTCCTATGTTGGCCTGCCACCCGCTGGCCAACATAGGAACTGCAGCTCTAATACACTGGGTCCCTTCAGAGGAACTGGCATCCCTGATCATCACACGAGGGTGCTGGTCTGAACCCAGAAGCGTGCATTTCTGGGTTTTTAACCATTTAGATGCTGTGGTCGCACTTGACCACTGCATCTAAAGGCTTTATTGACTGCGATGACCATTATTGACGGTTGCGGACGTTAGCCGCGGGCCTCTGCTGTTTGAAACAGCAGAGACCTGCCGGCTATGGCGCCCGCTGCACTTGTGAGCTGGCGCCAAATTTAAAGACCCTTTTAGCGCCCTACATGTACGGAGCTGGTAGCAAAGGGGTTAAATTCACCCCTCCAGCCAGCACTATCTGTGGAGAACACACTCATCTGCCCCCTACCACTCCTACTCAATGGCTGCTGGTCTTCCAGTAATATAGTTGCATTTTAACATCTATATTATGTCTGCAAGTCCTGGCCTTCATTACCTGGGTATAGAAGTTGCACTGTGTACAAATCGCTGCTGGATGTACTACAACTTCCACCTTGCAATGATCCCCAGGAAGCAGTGCCCCAAGAAAGTACACATATTATCCCATTAGGGCCACTACCATTCCCATCGTCTGCACTGTCTCCTTAAAGGAGTTATTCCAATCCTTATAATGACCCCCAGAATGCCTGGGCCCCTCCTCTAGCGCATACTTACCTGCTCCCCTGTACCCGCATCCTTCTGGATCCCTGCACAGCCACCCACTGCATCTCCCCGTCGCGTGGATAAAAACATCTGGCGACAGGGGAGGGGGCAGCCAATAGCAGGTCGTGATGGTGACCCGTAGAGACGATCGAAATCAAAGTTGATGAAGTGGAATTCAATCCGAATTTCAGGAAAAATTTGATTCGCACCAAATCCGAATTTCCTCACGCTTCGTGCTAACGAATCACATTTTTAAAATGGCTGCTGCACATGTGAGGACATGGAGCAAGGAACTCTGGGAACAAGGGATCACCCATTATGCCATGCATGCAGCCAATCAGCAGCCAGCCAGTCCTGTGATGTCACAGCCCTATAAATAGCCTCAGCCATCTTGGTTTCTGCCATTTTCCAGTGTACTTAGTGCAGGGAGAGACGTCAGCAGGCGCTAGGGGCAGTGCTAGAAAATACTTCATTGTGCTGAAAAAAACTATTTACAAGTTCAGGGAAAGATTATTCAAGGTGTAGGGAAAGGATAGGGAGGAATCATTCCACAGCATTTATATAGAACAGGGTTCAATTTGGAACAATCCTATTACATCTTGCTGCACTGACTGGGGATCCAAATTGCCATTATACAGCTCTGTAATTCCAGCAAACCGTTCTTGTTATTGGGGAGCAAGTGCTGTTTGATACAGCCATTAACAGGGTTTATTACAAGAAAAATATTTCTACGTCTTATTTGCCCTTGTGCAGTGCAGTTATATGTTCTAAACAATTTTTTGCTTGTATTAGTGGGAAAAAAGGGCTTATTAGCCATTGTGTGGTGAAGTGCGAAAATTTCAGCCCATTTTGTCGTGTTTTAGTGGCACAATTTTTTTTTTTATTTGCCGTTCACCAATACAGTTATATGTTCTAAAGGCCTTTCTGTCGTGAATTAGTGGCAAAAGAAAAATATATTTGCTGTTCAGCGGTGCAGTTATTTGTTCTAAAGCCCTTTTTTGCGTGTATTAGTGGCACAAAAAAAAGTATTTGTCGTTGTGTGGTGAAGTGAGAAAATTACAGCCCTTTTTGGCGTGTATTAGTAAAAAAAAAAAGGCTTATTAGCCGTTGTGTGGTGAAGTGAGAAAATTTCGGACTTTTTTGGGATGTTTTCCTTTTAATTAATTTATCTGATCCAACAGTATGTCAGACAGAGAAGTGCCAGGCCCTGCACAGGGGAGTGGCAGAGGCCTAAATGTTTCTGGCGCAGGCACAGGTCGCAGCAGAGTAGGGGGTGTGGCAGCAGGAGTCGAAACGAGAGATCTGAGCTCCCGGTGTCATCTAGCGGTCGTGTCTTGACCAGCAACCCAGCGTTTCTTGAATGGTTGATTCTGTTTTGGACCCACTCCTGTTTTTTTTGGGCATTAGCAATACTGATGGATTACTGACCAAATGCGGATGCTCAACAGATAGGATCCGTTTTTTGGGGGTTATTGTTCTGACAGAAATAATCAGTGACGTCAACACAAACTTACTGCTGACACCAGTGGCGTACATAGAGAAGTAAGGGCCCCATAGCAAGAATCCAACCAGGCCCCACACAGAATGGTTTCCGCCTAAACCCCTTTTAATGACCCCTGGACCATTTTTTCCACTGCCTCGTTTGCTAAAAGTTGTTTCTTCAGAGGGTAGAATCCTGACCAAGTTTTCACCTCCAGTAGAAGAGGAGATAATCCCAACTACTACTGGGCCCCCTCTTGCCGTGGGCCCCATAGCAGTCGCATGGTCTGCCACTATGGTAGTTACGCCCCTGGCTGACACTCTTTCCACTCTGTCGGGGGGCTCTACTTGTATAAGCGTTTAATAGAACAGGTTCTGTAGACATCTATGTGGAATCATCTGCCGACGGTGTAAAAGGAGTGCGCTTCTTCTTGACGCTAACATCAACCTGTAAGGCTGAGTTCATAGTTATTTTGTAAGTTTTGGCCCCGTGACTGCCCAAATAAGTGAAGTGTGCAGAGATTCTAAGAGTGACGCCTGTCATCTGCATGTCATATGGACTCACAGTGTTATTTCACTACCAAAGCAGACTCCCTATGTCTGTTTCTGCAAAGCACAGTGTTCTACACCACTATAAAGGCTCTCTGCAGCCAGGAAATAGCCGTTTTTTAACGCGATTCACAGCGAATAAATTCGGATCAAACCAAATTTTTTCCAAAAATTCGGCGATCTGGACGAATCGAATTTTTGAGAAATTTGCTCATCTCTAGTGACTAGCCACCCTAGCAGTAGAGATGTCGCGAACATAAATTTTTCAGTTTGCGAACGGCTAACGGGAATTTCCGCAAATGTTCGCGAACGGGCGAACCGCCATAGACTTCAATAGGCAGGCGAATTTTAAAACCCACAGGGACTCTTTCTGGCCAAAATAGTGATGGAAAAGTTGTTTCAAGGGGACTAACACCTGGACTGTGGCATGCCGGAGAGGGATCCATGGCAAAACTCCCATGGAAAATTACGTAGTTGACACAGAGTCGGGTTTTAATCCATAAAGGGCATAAATCACCTAACATTCCTAAATTGTTTAGAATAACGTGCTTTAAAACATCCAGTGTGTGTATACGATCAGGTATGATGTTGTATCGATCAGGTAGTGTAAGTGTTAGGCCCGCTTCACAGTGACAGACCAAACTCTGACAGACCAAACTCCCTGTTTAACGCACCGCAAAGAACCGCAAACAGTCCATTTGCACAACTGCAAACTCCCCATTTGCACAAGGTTGGATACCAAGCTAGCCATGTCCCGTTCCTTGTCCTCACTGACGTCATTGAAGGTCTCTTCCTCCACCCAGCCACGTACAACACCAAGGGTCCCCGAAAGGTGACAACAAGCCCCCTGGGACGCCTGCTGTGGTTGGTCTTCCACCTCCTCAAAGCCACCTTCCTCCTCTGACTCCTCTTCTTCAGACTCCTCTCTCTGCGTTGCCGCAGATCCAGCAATCTACGACGACAAGGCTGCTTCTGGTGGTGATGGTGACTACAACTCTTCCTCTTCATGCTCATATATGGCCTGATCAAGCACTCTTCGCAGGGCACGCTCCAGAAAAAACGCATATGGAATGAGGTCGATGATGCTGCCTTGGGTTTGACTGACCAGGTTTGTCACCTCCGCAAAAGGACGCATGAGCCTACAGCCATTGTGCATGACCGTTCAGTAATGCGGCCAAAAAATACCCAGCTCCGCAGAGGCTGTTCTTACCAGTTTAATCTCTGTTTTGTCCCCTATCAGGGGCCGGTGTATGGAATAGATTTTAGGAACCGGGAGATGGAAAAAGATGCTTGGTCGGTCCTCTTACTTCCAATTTGGGGCACGGCGCGTGCGCCGTGCAATGTACTGTGCTACCCGATATGAGTGGTATGTTAAGTAGTACTATTCTTATCAGTTTAATCCCTGTTACGTCCCCTATCAGGGGACGTGTATCGAATAGAGTTTAGACAACCTCAAGGAGTTGTCAATAGTTGACACACTCATGACATAAATTTTATTCCTCTATGCGTGAATCTTGGTGTAGTGATGACTGTGCTCGTGTGCACGTTTGGGAGATTGCAGGCGATGGCGGTTTTTCAAAGCCTATGGTCGTGCTGAGGTAGTTCAGTGACAGTTAAGTGACCCAGAAAACAATGATTCTGCAGTGTGGGCCCATTGTTGGCCTAGTAGGCTTGAATGATCACCTTAGATGATCACAAAGAAAATTAATGTTTTTCTATGCAAAATTATCCAGCCGATCGCTTTTGGTCTGTTCACAATGAAGCAACGACCTTATCATCTGGGGTGTGCCAACATTGCCATTGCCAACACACTCATAGAGGTGATTGCTTCATTGTGATACGCAAGCCCCTTCACCACAACAAGGTAACGATCACGAAGGGGAATTGACACATGTATGTGCCTTTTTTTTTGTTTTGTTTTTGCAGCCACAGTGCAGCACCAGAGGCCAGAAAAATTAGGCATGTACACATGTCTGAAAAACTAGGTATTGTTGCAGCCGCTATTGATGTTTTCCAGGCAGAAGTGCACTAAAACATTGCGGCTTGAACTCTAATTGGTGGCGGAGAAGTCACGCAAGTCATCCGGTATGCAGAGATTAAATACAGCAGCGTGTGGACCATTTTTAGCCCAAGGCATCTCATCAGGCCTTTTTTAGTCAAATGCACCCCCCACTGTCAGTCCCTTCGGGATCCATGCCTCATTCATCTTAATAAAGGTGAGGTAATCTAGACTTTTTTGACCTAGGCGACTTCTCTTCTCAGTGACAATACCTCGAGTCGTTCTCTGAGGGTGGACCCCGAAGGGCTGTGGCGATGCGAAGGACTTAAAAAGCTCTGCATGTCCTCCATCAACAACACGTCTGTAAAGCGTCCTGTCCTTGACAGCGTGGTCGTGGTAGGAGGAGGATTACTTTAACCTCTTCCCCTGTTAGATTCCCGTTGTGCTGTGATATCACCCTTATACGCTGTGTAAAGCATACTTTTTAACTTGTTTTGGAACTGCTGCATCCTTTCCGACTTCTGGTAATTCGGTAACATTTCAGGCACTTTCTGCTTATACCGGGGGTCTAGTAGCGTGGCCACCCAGTACAGGTCGTTCTCCTTCAGCCTTTTTATACGAGGGTCCCTCAACAGGCATGACAACATGAAAGACCCCATTTGCAGAAGGTTGGATGCCGAGCTACTCATGTCCCGTTCCTCATCCTCACTGATCTCATTGAAGGTCTGTTCTTCCCCCCAGCCACATACAAGACCATGGGTACCAGATAGGTGACAACGAGCACCCTGGGATGCCTGCTGTGGTTGGTCTTCCTCTTCCTCAATAGTGTTGAGCACGAATATTCAAATATCAAATTTTTTTAGCGAATATCGGCACTTCAATAATTCGCAAATATTTCGAATATAGTGCTATAAATTTGATTTTTCGAATATTCATTTTTTATTTTTTATTGTTTTTTTTTCGTTCCCACTTACCAAAAGTAGTTCTTACCTGTCCTTAGGATTCCTGGCTTCCTGGCTGCTCCAGTCAGTGCCCGTTGCCGCTTCTGACGACTTCCGTGCTCATGGAGCGTCCCCATCACCATGGGAACGTCTCCATACTAGAATGTACTGTCGGATTAGAGAATTACGTTGAAATCGCAATTCGATGAATTCAAGTCAACTTCGCTTATTCTAGCAATCAAATAGGAAAGTTGACTACAGAGACAGCTAAGTTTAATTTGCTATGCGATTATATAACTTTTTTTTTTTTTTTTTTATAAATAGAATCATTATAATAATCAAGCATTTAACTATTCAAAAAATGTAATAGTTAAATGCTTGATTATTATAATGATTCTATTTATAAAAACAAAACAAAAACCAAAGTAATATAATCGCATAGCGAATTAAACACAGCTGTCTCTATAGTCAACCTTCCTATTTGATTGCTAGAATTAGCGAAGTTGACGAATAGGTAGCTAAAACGAAGATGTAGAATACTTCGTTATCTTCGTTTTGAGGAATATGACGAATATATTCGTCATATTCGCTAATTCTACCAAGCCAACCATAGTAAACCAGGTCCAAGTTGAAATAGCAATGCGATTAATTCAAGTTATAATAATCGAATTGCGATTTCAACTTAGCACTGCTATATTCCATATTCGTTAATTCTAGCCTAATATCATATTAGGCTAGAATTAACGAATATGGAATATAGCAGTGCTAAGTTGAAATCGAAATTTGATTATTATAACTTGAATTACGGTAATCGAATTGCTATTTCAACTTAGACCTGGTTTACTATTGTTGGCTTGGTAGAATTAGCGAATATGACGAATATATTCGTCATATTCCTCAAAACGAAGATAACAAAGTATTCTACATCTTCGTTTTAGCTACCTATTCGTCAACTTCGCTAATTCTAGCAATCAAATAGTAAGGTTGACTATAGAGACAGCTGTGTTTAATTCGCTATGCGATTATATTACTTTACTTTTTTTTTTTTTTATAAATAGAATCATTATAGTAATCAAGCATTCATCTATTCAATAAAAAATAAAAAAAGCAAAGTAATATAACCGGATAGCGAATTAAACCTAGCTGTCTCTATAGTCAACTTTCCTATTTGATTGCTAGAATTAGCGAAGTTGACGAATAGGTAGCTAAAACGAAGATGTAGAATACTTCGTTATCTTCGTTTTGAGGAATATGACGAATACATTCGTCATATTCGCTAATTCTAGATATCAAACCAATAGGAAAGTAGCCTTAAGTTAAAATCGCAATACGCGATTATTTAAATCGCATAATAATCGCGATAACTAGAATAATGACGAATATTCGATTTCGACGAATATGAAATGAATATTCTATCGAATATTCGCGAATTTCGTCAAAATCGAATATGGCACCTGCCGCTCATCACTACTCCTCAAAGCCACATTCCTCCTCTGACTCCTCAGACTCCTCTTCCAGCGTTGCCGCAGGTCCAGTAAGCGATGCTGATAAGGCTGTTTCTGGTGGTAATGGTGACCACAACTCTTCCTCTTCCTCTTCACGCTTATCTACGGCCTGATCCAGCACTCTTCGCAGGGCACGCTCCAAGAAGAAAACAAATGGGATGATGTCGCTGATGGTGCCTTCAGTGCGACTGACTAGGTTTGTCACCTCCTCAAAAGGATGCATTGCGCATGAGCGTCCAGTAACGTGGCAAAAAAATACCCAACTCCGCAGAGGCTGTCCTAGCACCCCGGTCATACAAATGCTCGTTGACGGCTTTTTCTTGTTGGAGCAGGCGGTCAAACATTAGGAGTGTTGAATTCCATTGTGTCGGGCTGTCGCAAATCAAGCACCTCACTGGCATGTTGTTTCGCCGCTGAATATTGGAAAAGTGCGCCATGGCCGTGTAGGAACGCCTGAAATGGCCACACACCTTCCTGGCCTGCTTGAGGACGTTCCTGTAAGCCTGGGTACTTATGCACAAAGCGTTGTACGATCAGATTCAACACATGTGCCATGCACGGCACATGTGTTAACTTGCCCAAATTCAATGCCGCCAACAAATTGCTTCCGTTGTCACACACCACTTTGCTGATCTCCAGTTGGTGCGGGGTCAGCCACTGAGCCACCTGTGCGTTCAGGGCGGACAGGCGTGCTGGTCCGATGTGACTCTCTGCTTTCAGGCAAGTCAACCCCAAGTCGGCATGACACTGTCGTATCCGGGATGTGGAATAGCCCCTGGGGAGCTGGTGGGGTGCAGTTGATGTGGAGCAAGTCACAGCAGCAGAAGAGGACTCAGCCGAGGAGGTTAGAGAAGAGCATGGAGTAGGAGGAGTAGAGGAGATGGCAGCAGGCTTGCCTGCAAGTCGTGGCAGTGTCACCAACTCCTCTGCAGAGCCATGCATTCCATGCTTGGCAGCCGTCAGCAGGTTTACCCAATGCACAGTGTACGTGATATACCTGCCCTGACCGTGCTTTGCAGACCATGTATCAGTGGTCAGATGGACCCTTGCCCCAACACTGTGTGCCAGACATGCCATGACTTCCTTTTCCACAATAGAGTACAGGTTGGGGATTGCCTTTTGTGAAAAAAAAATTCGGCCGGGTACCTTCCACTGCGGTGTCCCAATAGCTACAAATTTTTTGAAGGCCTCAGACTCCACCAGCTTGTATGGTAAAAGCTGGTGGGCTAAGAGTTCCGACAAGCCAGCTGTCAGACGCCGGGCAAGGGGGTGACTCTGTGACATTGGCTTCTTACGCTCAAACATTTCCTTGACAGACACCTGACTGTGGGCTGATGAGCAGGAACTGCTGAAGGTGAGAGGCGGAGTGGCAGGTGGTTGAATGGGGGCAAGGAGGACAGCAGTGGTTGACATGGCTGAAGATGCTGGACCAGGAGGAGGATGGTGGCTTTGAGTTTGTGTGCTGCTTGTACTCATCATGTGTTGATCCCATAGGCGTTTGTGATGTGAGATCATGTGCCTTCGCAAAGCAGTTGTACCTAGGTGGGTGTTGGACTTCCCACGACTCAGTTTCTTTTGGCACAGGTTGCAAATGGCATCGCTGTTGTCAGAGGCAGACACACAAAAAAAATGCCACACTGCTGAGCTTTGCAATGACGGCATTCTGGTGGTGGCAACAGCATGCGTAGATTGGCGTGCTGTCTGGCTGACCCCGGGTGCCAATACCTGCTGTCTGACTGTGCCACTAGCTCCTTGCGACGACCTCCCCCTGCTTCCAACTCGTCTCCTCCTCCTCTCTGTCTCCCCATCTGAACTTTTCCCCTGTTCTTCTTATCTTTGAGCGGGAACCCACGTGACATCCACGGACACATCGTCATCATCAACCGCTTCACTTGTATCTGACAACTCAGCAAAGGAAGCAGCAGCGGGTACAACATCATCATCATCACACCGTACGTCCATGTGTGTAATGCTGCCTGACTCAGACATATCCCTGTTATCTACATCCTCCATTTCTTCCAACTGATGTGTAAATAACTCCTCTGACAGATCAAGTGAAGCGGCTGTGGTGCTAGTGTTGGTGGTGGCGGCAGGTGGGCGAGTGGTAACTTGAGAGGTGCCCGAAGCTGAGCTGGAGGAGGATGGTGCGTCAAGGTTCCGAGCGGAAGCTGTAGAAGATTGGGTGTCCTGTGTTAGCCAGTCAACTATGTCCTCAGAACTTTTCGAGTTCAGGGTACGTGGCCTCTGAACACTGGGCATTATTCTAGGGCCAAAGGAAATCACAGCACCACGAACACGATGGCCCCTGCGGGGTGGCCTGCCTCTGCCTGTCATTTTTTTTTTTAGATTAGTGGTACTATGCGTGCAAGGTACTGTGCCACCCGATATGAGTGGTGGGCAGTGGGCACAGTACACTCTGTGGGCCTGACACACACTGGCAGGCAACTGCAATTATATTACAGAGAAAAAATTGTTTTACTGTTTTAACTGCAAGCTACTGTGCCACCAGATATGAGTGGTGGGCACTGGCAGTGGGCACAGTACACTCTGTGTTCCAGACACACACTGGCAGGCAACTGCAATTATATTACAGAGAAAAAAATGTTTTACTGTTTTAAATGCAAGCTACTGTGCCACCAGATATGAGTGGTGGGCACTGGCAGTGGGCACAGTACACTCTGTGGGCCTGACACACTTTGGCAGGCAACTGCAATTATATTACAGAGAAAAAAATTGTTTTACTGTTTTAACTGCAAGCTACTGTTCCACCAGATATGAGTGGTGGGCACTGGCAGTGGGCACAGTACACTCTGTGGGCCTGACACATGCTGGCAGGCAACTGCAATTATATTACAGAGAAAGAAAAAAAAAAAAGCAGACTGATGTACTAGCCCTAAAAAGGGCTTTTTGGGGTGCTGTCAGGATGCTGTCCTTACAGCAGATCAGATGAGTCTTTGAGGACTGGAGTGGACACAGAACACTGGCCAAGCTAACGATTTCCCTATTAAATCAGCAGCAGCAGCAGCAGCACTCTCCCTGCTCTCACTAACACTGCAGCTTCAGAATGAATCTAAGATGGATGCTGTCCTTGCTTTTTGATTGGAGGTGGGAGGGTCTAGGAGGGAGGGTATGCTGCTGATTGGCTGGAATGTGTCTGCTGACTGTGAGGTACAGGGTCAAAATTTGCTCAATGATGACGTATAGGGGCGGACCGAACATCGCATATGTTCGCCCGCCGCGGCGAACGCGAACAAGCGATGTTTGCCGGGAGCTGTTCACTGGCGAATAGTTCAGGACATCTCTACCTAGCAACGGCGGCCGTGCAGGGATCCAGAGGGACATGGGTGTCGGGTAGCAGGTAAGTATGCTCTAGAGGAGGGGCCTGGGCATTCTGGTGGTCATTATAGAGATTGGATAACTCCTTTAAGGGCTTGCTGCACACTGAAACAGTGGAACAGGGGGCCCTCATTTTCATGATGGGAGATAGGGGATAAGTGTTTGTCATGGGGCAAACCCTAATCATTTTGTTCTCGACAGGTCCTAGCTTGCTTTAGAAAACTGACATCTGTCGGGTTGTGTACACCCGGCCTATCCCACCTACCCTGGTGGATGTGGCATAAAATGGCAAAAAGTGGCAAATTTTTGTGCAAAACGTGGATTGAGAAAACGTTTGCCACTTTTGTATGTCAGCAGACCTCCAAAGAACCTTTAATAAATTCCATTCTCATCTGTGACAACATGGACACTCTCAACTCACCAGAACTACATTTTGTGTGAACCTATGTATGGACAGTATTTTCTTCTACATCTTTTGTGATTGTACATTTATTTATGAAC
This sequence comes from Bufo bufo, assembly GCF_905171765.1. NCBI lineage: Eukaryota > Metazoa > Chordata > Amphibia > Anura > Bufonidae > Bufo > Bufo bufo. The sequence goes on along the minus strand of NC_053391.1, from coordinate 135,162,277 downwards.
ACCAACAAGATAAGGAAGTACATTTATCTAAAGTAGACATTTCCTTTCATGCAGAAGTGTGACTGAGCCATAAATGTGACATCCATTTTTTTTTTTTATGGTTGATACGGGAAGAATGGGTCACAGCTTATGACATTTTTATGGTTAGATTTATTGGAATAAATGCTTATGGAGCACTTTAGAAAGCAAATCATTTAATTTGTGAATGCAGATTAAAGAATCTGAATAATGTTTGGATGCACAAATCAGTATCGGACAGCCACAGATAAAATACAGACTTTTGATCTATGTGTTGTATTCAATAAAGTTCATATACAAACTAAGTACATAAAGAATAGTGAATGTATAGTATATGATGTAGCAAAATTGGTTTGTAAAATGCTTTATAAACCAGGCATCACACGACAATGGATTTGGGGGTAAAATGGTCAAAAGAAATGCGGCCATAAGAAAAAAACTAAGAATGATAAGGCCTCACTCAGATGGTAGTAATACAGCTGCAGTTTAACATCTGCATTATGCCTGGCCTGACCATGATCTGTGATATCGTTAGTCTGGGTCATTAACCCTGCAGTTGGGCCAGTACTTACAGATGCATTATGATGCCTGAATGAGATTTTAACCCCTTAAGGACTGGGCCTATTTTTGTTTTTGCATTTTTGTTCTTCCCCACGTTCCAGCCATAACTTTTCAAATTTTCTGTTGACATAGCCATATGAGGGCTTTAATGCCACCATTTAATTTACCATGTCTTGTGTTGGAAATTGGGGAAAAAAATCTGTGGGGTAAAATTGAGCAAAAAAAAACACAATTCCGCCAAGGTTTTTGGGGTTTTGATATTACAACATTCACTGTGTGCTAAAAATGATCCTTATTCTGTAGGTCACCATGATTATGGCAATACCAAATTTGTATATATTTTTTTGTTTTATTACTTTCAAAACACGTAAAAAAAATTCTGTGCATCGCCATTTTCTGACAGCCATAGCTTTTTTATATTTCGGCCTACAGAGGTGTATGAGGGCATGATTTTTTTTAGTGCTGCTATTTTTGGGATATGTTCAATTTTTAAATCACTGTTATTAATTTTTTTGCTGGCGATAAGGTGACTAAAAATGTCAAATTGCGTGTTTTATAGTTTTTTCCGTTACACTGTTCACAGCACAGGAAATATATTTTAATAGTTTAGTACATTTTCGTGGCGTGATACCTGTTACGTTTATTTTTTTTTATTGGGGTTTTTTGATCCCTTGTCCCATACACCATAATAGAAATCTATTATGGTGAATGGGATTCTGACACGCTGCATGTTTAGCTGTGTCTTATGCATGTGATTACCATGACAGGCCTGGGAACCTTCAGCAGACCCCTGTCACGCCTTGCCCTGTGAATTTGCGGAGATCTGCCAGGCTGGCTGCACATGTTTGACTCATCTCTTTGTTTTGGTTTAAGTTGAGCTGGATCCACCTTCCCTCAGGTGTACTGGGTTGATTGTTAGCGAGGCTATTTATTCCTCCTTCTCCCAGTGACCTGTGCGGGTTATAGTTCATTCCTGTGGGCTTTGGATGTGTTGTGGATTCTCTGCTCCAGTTCAGCTCAAGAGAATTTCTCTCTGTTTCTTCCCTTGTTGTCTTTTGTCTAGGCCTCTAGGGAGACGCTTGCTTCCTCCTGCTTGAGGAAGCAGGTCGCCTCTTCCCCTTTCTCTTCTGCTCAGGGTTGTCCCAGGGTATAAAGACGTAGGCACGAGGGCATGTGCATATCGACCATAAGGGTATTTACATGTGCACAGCAGTATAGGGAAAGCTTCAGGGATCGCTAGGAGGGGACCCTTTCTCCCTAGCTTTTGGGCCTAGTCTATTGTTCTGTTTGTTTTCCCTGTGTTTAGTTATTTCCCTGCTGATATACTTTCCGTGACAACCCCAGGCTGTCATGGTCACTGATCGAAACCTGCGCATACTGCATTAAGGGGTTAAAAATGAAATCAAAGTGAGTTTCTGAAAGTGAGAAATCTCTTCAAAAGCAGAATACTGTCACAGTCGTTACCTTTGACTGTGACCTTCCGTTCTTGCTCATTCGGCGCTCCTCGCTGAAGTTCTGCTCCTGTGTGCTAATTTGTGGTTCTTTATGGGTTAACTCCCCTGTGTGCCTATTAGGAGTTAATCCTCTGTCTGCTCCATGGGTGTGGTCTCTCTGCTGCACCCATGGAACCTGTATATAAGGCTGAGGTTTCCTCAGTTCTGGGTCCGCTCTCCTGGTGTGTGTTGTCTGTCCTGGTTTGTACTCTCTCTCCCATGCGGCTGACCCATGGGATCTGTGTCTGTCTGTCTGTGCTCTGTGAGTTTCCCTACTTGTTCATTTACGTTCTCTGATGTCCTCTTTCCTGTCTTTCTGATATCTGATCTGCCTGTTATGTTTTAGTTACTTTGTGTTTATTCTGATGTCTGTGTTCAGCAAGCCTTTGCAGCAGAGTGGCATGACAAGGCCATGCAGTTTACTACTGGTGGAGCAAGTCCTTCTCTGCTCATTGCCACTCCTGCTCCCTTGCATGAACTCCTGCTTGTGTTATTATTTGCCCTGTTTTGTATTTACCTGTCTGTTATGTTTGCCTATGTGCCATCGGTACCTTCTGGTACCTGTTGTCCATTTGCTCCTGCTGTCACTGTCTAGGTCACGCTCCAGAGTGGACCCTGGCAACTTCCTGCGGCTAAGTCTATCCCTACCATCTAGGGCTCTAGTGAATACCAGGAGTTGCTTAGATACGCCCCTCTGGAGTATTACTAGACAGTGGCGCAGTGGGGGTTTTCTCCCACTGTGCTGACGGTACATAGAGCTCTTGTTTTGTTTGTGCAATAAACTCTTATTTGTCTGTACCTGATTTCCGTTCGTTTATTGCATGACGACGCGGTGGTCTCTCTTGGGACCTCCAACTCGTGACAGAATGAACAAGTGAACTTTCACAGAGTTTTTTTTGTTCTGTTTTCTGCTTATCTGTAATGTGTGTGCTTTTTGTATTTCCCTCTGTATGCTGCCTTTAGGTATCGGATTTGGTTGCCTTGGTGTACTGGCTGCGGTGTTCTCCGTGTATGCTGGTTGCCAGGGGCGACGTCCGGTTTAACCTTTTTGCTTGCAGTTCTGCCTACGGCCGTGTTTTCTGTTATCGGCGCAGGTATCTGCTTCTGGTCCTGGCCTCCGGAAGGGGGTGTCAGCATGTCTGACCAATCAGTTCTTGGCAGACATGCCATTCTCCGGAGGGAGAGTGGAGGGGGAGGTGTTATCACACTGCAGTTCACCATGACTTTTGTGGCCGTGTAGGCTGGCTGCATTCCTCTTGGCGTACTGGCTGTGTTTACTGTGTAGGCTGGTTGCTAGGGGCTGCGTGCTGGCTGCGGTTGTCTTATGTGTTCTGCTTGTGTACCTCTGTACCCCTTTGATTCTGATTTTCTTTTCCTGTCTGGTTCCTGTTCCTGGTCCCAATCCTCCGGAAGGGGGTGTCTGCATGTCTGGCCAATCAGTTCTTGGCAGACATGTCATTCACCGGAGGGAGAGTGGAGGGGGAGGTAACTTCTTGGTGCAGTTCACTTGACGTGTATGCCGTGTTGGCTGGCTATCTTCCCCTGGCGTACTGGCTGCGGACCCTCCGTGTAGGCTGGTTTTCAGGGGTTGGGCTGGTTGCGGTCGTCGTATGTGTTCCTGCCCTTGTACCTCGTCCCCCCTTTGATTTCTGTCCCCTTGCCTGGTTCTGTTTGGTTTGTTGCCCCACTTCTTCCCCTTACTGTTTGGGAGGAGAGGGGGCTTTGAGGGGTGGGAGTGTCAGTCGTTACCTTTGACTGTGACCTTCCGTTCTTGCTCATTCGGCGCTCCTCGCTGAAGTTCTGCTCCTGTGTGCTAATTTGTGGTTCTTTATGGGTTAACTCCCCTGTGTGCCTATTAGGAGTTAATCCTCTGTCTGCTCCATGGGTGTGGTCTCTCTGCTGCACCCATGGAACCTGTATATAAGGCTGAGGTTTCCTCAGTTCCGGGTCAGCTCTCCTGGTGTGTGTTGTCTGTCCTGGTTTGTACTCTCTCTCCCATGCGGCTGACCCATGGGATCTGTGTCTGTCTGTCTGTCTGTGCTCTGTGAGTTTCCCTACTTGTTCATTTACGTTCTCTGATGTCCTCTTTCCTGTCTTTCTGATATCTGATCTGCCTGTTATGTTTTAGTTACTTTGTGTTTATTCTGATGTCTGTGTTCAGCAAGCCTTTGCAGCAGAGTGGCATGACAAGGCCATGCAGTTTACTACTGGTGGAGCAAGTCCTTCTCTGCTCATTGCCACTCCTGCTCCCTTGCATGAACTCCTGCTTGTGTTATTATTTGCCCTGTTTTGTATTTACCTATCTGTTATGTTTGCCTATGTGCCGTCGGTACCTTCTGGTACCTGTTGTCCATTTGCTCCTGCTGTCACTGTCTAGGTCACGCTCCAGAGTGGACCCTGGCAACTTCCTGCGGCTAAGTCTATCCCTACCATCTAGGGCTCTAGTGAATACCAGGAGTTGCTTAGATACGCCCCTCTGGAGTATTACTAGACAGTGGCGCAGTGGGGGTTTTCTCCCACTGTGCTGACGGTACATAGAGCTCTTGTTTTGTTTGTGCAATAAACTCTTATTTGTCTGTACCTGATTTCCGTTCGTTTATTGCATGACGACGCGGTGGTCTCTCTTGGGACCTCCAACTCGTGACAAATACAAGTTTACAAACCTTAACCTTTATCCAATTTGCTCATTAGTTATTATTGATAGAAAAAGTATGTGAACCCTTTGGAATTACTTGGATTTCTGCAATGATTAGTAATAAAATGTGGTCAGATTTTTCTCTAAGCCACAATTATAGACCAATGCAATATCTAACTAAACTAATAACATACAAACAGCCATACAATTCACAAAATGTACTGGTCACATTTGTTTTTCCAATACAAGAGATGGTAAATTAACCGCCTCCGGACCGCCTAACGCAGGATCGCGTTCCGGAGGTGGCAACCTGGCGCAGAGTCGCGCATATATGCGTCATCTCGCGAGACGCGAGATTTCCTGTGAACGCGCGCACGTTCACAGGATCGGAAGGTAAGCGAGTGGATCTCCAGCCTGCCAGCGGCGATCGTTCGCTGGCAGGCTGGAGATGCGATTTTTTTTTAACCCCTAACAGGCATATTAGACGCTGTTTTGATAACAGCGTCTAATATACCTGCTACCCGGTCCTCTGGTGGTCCCTTTTGTTTGGATCGACCACCAGAGGACACAGGTAGCTCAGTAAAGTAGCACCAAACACCACTACACTACACTACACCCCCCCTGTCAATTATTAACCCCTTATGAACCCCTGATCACCCCATATAGACTCCCTGATCACCCCCTTGTCATTGATCACCCCCCTGTCATTGATCACCCCCCCTGTAAGGCTCCATTCAGATGTCCGTATGATTCTTACGGATCCACTGATACATGGATCGGATCCGCAAAACGCATACGGATGTCTGAATGGAGCCTTACAGGGGGGTGATCAATGACGGGGTGATCACCCCATATAGACTCCCTGATCACCCCCTGTCATTTATTACCCCCCTGTCATTGATCACCCCCCTGTAAGGCTGCATTCAGATGTCCGTATGTTTTTTACGGATCCACGGATACATGGATCGGATCCGCAAAACACATACAGGCGTCTGAATGGAGCCTTACAGGGGGGTGATCACCCCATATAGACTCCCTGATCACCCCCCTGTCATTGATCACCCCCTTGTAAGGCTCCATTCAGACATCCGTATGATTTTTACGGATCCACTGATACATGGATCGGATCCGCAAAACACATACGGACGTCTGATTGGAGCCTTACAGGGGGGTGATCAATGACAGGGGGGTGATTACCCCATATAGACTTCCTGATCACCCCCCTGTCATTGATCACCCCCCTGTCATTGATCACCCCCCTGTCAGGCTGCATTCAGATGTCCGTATGATTTTTACGGATCCACTGATACATGGATCGGATCCGCAAAACACATACGGACATCTGAATAAAGCCTTATAGGGGGGTGATCAATGACAGGGGGGTGATCACCCCATATAGACTCCCTGATCACCCCCCTGTCATTGATCACCCCCCTGTCATTGATCACCCCCCTTTAAGGCTGCATTCAGATGTCCATATGATTTTTACGGATCCACTGATACATGGATCGGATCCGCAAAACAAATACGGACATCTGAATGGAGCCTTATCGGGGGGTGATCAATGACAGGGGGGTGATCACCCCATATAGACTCCCTGATCACCCCCCTGTCATTGATCACCCCCCTGTCATTGATCACCCCCCTGTAAGGCTGCATTCAGATGTCCGTATGATTTTTACGGATTCACTGATACATGGATCGGATCCGCAAAACACATACGGACATCTGAATGGAGCCTTATAGGGGGGTGATCAATGACAGGGGGGTGATCATCCCATATAGACTCCCTGATCACCCACCTGTCATTGATCACCCCCCTGTCATTGATCACCCCCCTGTAAGGCTCCATTCAGACATTTTTTTGGCCCAAGTTAGCGGAAATTATATATTTTTTTCTTACATAGTAACATAGTACATAAGGCCGAAAAAAGACATTTGTCCATCCAGTTCGGCCTGTTATCCTGCAAGTTGATCCAGAGGAAGGCAAAAAACCCTGTGAGGTAGAAGCCAATTTTCTCCACTTTAGGGGAATAAAAAATTCCTTCCCGACTCCAATCATGCAATCAGAATAACTCCCTGGATCAACGACCCCTCTCTAGTAGCTATAGCCTGTAATATTATTAAGCTCCAGAAATACGTCCAGGCCCCTCTTGAATTCCTTTATTGTACTCACCATCACCACCTCCTCAGGCAGAGAGTTCCATAGTCTCACTGCTCTTACCGTAAAGAATCCTCTTCTATGTTTGTGTACAAACCTACTTTCCTCCAGACGCAGAGGATGTCCCCTCGTCACAGTCACAGTCCTGGGGATAAATAGCTGATGGGATAGATCTCTGTACTGACCCCTGATATATTTATACATATTAATTAGATCTCCCCTCAGTCGTCTTTTTTCTAAAGTGAATAACCCTAATTTTGATAATCTTTCAGGGTACTGTAGTTGCCCCATTCCAGTTATTACTTTAGTTGCCCTCCTCTGAACCCTCTCCAGCTCTGCTATGTCTGCCTTGTTTACAGGAGCCCAGAACTGTACACAGTACTCCATGTGTGGTCTGACTAGCGATTTGTAAAGTGGTAGGACTATGTTCATATCACGGGAATCTATTCCCCTTCTGATGCAACCCATTATCTTGTTGGCCTTGGCAGCAGCTGCCTGACACTGGTTTTTGCTGCTTAGTTTGCTGTTTATTAAAATTCCTAGATCCTTTTCCATGTCAGTGTTACCGAGTGTTTTACCATTTAGTATGTACGGGTGACTTGCATTTTTCCTTCCCATGTGCATAACTTTACATTTATCAGTGTTAAACCTCATCTGCCACTTATCTGCCCAAGCCTCCAATCTATCCAGATCCCTCTGTAGTAGTATACTGTCCTCATCAGTGTAAATTACTTTACACAGTTTAGTGTCATCTGCGAAAATTGATACTTTACTATGCTAGCCTTCTACAAGATCATTAATAAATATATTGAAGAGAATAGGGCCGAATACTGACCCCTGAGGTACTCCACTAGTGACAGTGACCCAATCTGAGTGTGTACCGTTAATAACCACCCTCTGTTTTCTATCACTCAGCCAGTTACTTACCCACATACAGATGTTTTCTCCCAGTCCGAGCATTCTCATTTTATATACTAACCTTTTATGTGGTACAGTGTCAAATGCTTTGGAGAAGTCCAGATATACGACATCCATTGATTCGCCGCTGTCAAGTCTAGAACTTACCTCCTCATAGAAACTGATTAAATTAGTCTGACATGACCGATCCCTCACGAAGCCATGCTGATATGGCGTTATTTGCTTATTTCCGTTGAGATGCTCTCAAAAATAAATAGGAGACAATCTATAAGAAGCAGTGTGCCACTGTTTTGGCACCTTTTAAAAAAAAATATATATACAGTACAGACCAAAAGTTTGGACACACCTTCTCATTCAAAGAGTTTTCTTTATTTTCATGACTATGAAGGCATCAAAACTATGAATTAACACATGTGGAATTATATACATAACAAACAAGTGTGAAACAACTGAAAATATGTCATATTCTAGGTTCTTCAAAGTAGCCACCTTTTGCTTTGATTACTGCTTTGCACACTCTTGGCATTCTCTTGATGAGCTTCAAGAGGTAGTCCCCTGAAATGGTCTTCCAACAGTCTTGAAGGAGTTCCCAGAGATGCTTAGCACTTGTTGGCCCTTTTGCCTTCACTCTGCGGTCCAGCTCACCCCAAACCATCTCGATTGGGTTCAGGTCCGGTGACTGTGGAGGCCAGGTCATCTGGCGCAGCACCCCATCACTCTCCTTCATGGTCAAATAGCCCTTACTTTCAACGTTTTCCCAATTTTTCAGCTGACTGACTGACCTTCATTTCTTAAAGTAATGATGGCCACTCGTTTTTCTTTACTTAGCTGCTTTTTTCTTGCCATAATACAAATTCTAACAGTCTATTCAGTAGGACTATCAGCTATGTATCCACCTGACTTCTCCTCAATGCAACTGATGGTCCCAACCCCATTTATAAGGCAAGAAATCCCACGTATTAAACCTGACAGGGCACACCTGTGAAGTGAAAACCATTTCAGGGGACTACCACTTGAAGCTCATCAAGAGAATGCCAAGAGTGTGCAAAGCAGTAATCAAAGCAACAGGTGGCTACTTTGAAGAACCTAGAATATGACATATTTTCAGTTGTTTCACACTTGTTTGTTATGTATATAATTCCACATGTGTTAATTCATAGTTTTGATGCCTTCAGTGTGAATCTACAATTTTCATAGTCATGAAAATAAAGAAAACTCTTTGAATGAGGTGTGTCCAAACTTTTGGTCTGTACTGTATATACAGTATCTATATTACACCAGTCTCACCACTGTTGGCAGATTGGGCTTAGTAGAGGGGAAATGGCCTCCCGTGGTCAGACAAATTACAGATTTATTATAATTTGCATCAGCTGGTCTAAGTTTGATTTTCTGGTGTACGGACTGTTAAGCCTCATTCACACGTCAGTGTTTCATGGACGTGTGCTGTACGTGTTCTCCACGGACAGCACACGTCCCCATTCATTTTAATGTGTGTTTAATCAGTGTTTTAGCACTGTCCGTGGGTCAGTGTTTTTAGCACGGATGCATGCTCTTTCGTCCGTGTTCACGGATCCATCACGTCCATTATAATCTATGGGTCCGTGAAAACCACGGATGCCATCCGTGTTTCACGGATCATTAGGAAGAGATGCTTTGAAAATTATTTTTCAGCTGTTCAGTGTCAGTAAAACACAGATGCAACACGAACAGCAAAAAACAGACACATGGACCCAACACGGATCCTTCATGGACAGCTTCACGGATGCATCACTGACCATCTGCTCACGGATTTGAGTACAAACATGTGAATGAGGCTTTGGGAGGTGTGGAAAATGTATTAAGAGGCCTTGCACATCTTACTCCAGCACATATTTTTTTTAAATTAAGATTGGCGTATAAAATGCCAGTTCTAATAATTTCCCCCATAAAGTTCCAGGGAAGTTCTGCTAATGAGATGTGAATATAACTAACTCTGCAACAAATGCATCAGATATGGGTAAAAAACAAGTTAGATGATGAATAAGGAATGAAGGCATTTTGAATTAGTGCATTGTGTATTTTATTTCTTGAATATTAGTCATCTGTGCTTTCCTCATGCATATGCATAGGTTAAGCTTACATAGTGCAAGTCACTGTAAATCCTTCTAGACAAAAGACATAAATTGCAGGTGCGTTATACCCAACATGGAACAATCACTGGTCATAACCTTGTTTGCATAAATATTCCCTGTTCATTCTCCCTTCAGCCAGAGGTCAGAGGATTCTTGTTGTCTTGAATATAAAATAGTCTGAATCAAGTAAAACCCGGGCAGACATCAAACCGGCTCAAGGCTGGAGGAGCATAAAGGTGCAGAATAGGGCACTGCTTTATTTATTACTTTGCAGCTGCAATCACAAATCTCTACTCGTGTTCCAAATACTCTTCTTCCCTCCTGGAAAGAATTAGGAGAGCCATGCAAAGTAACCTCTCAGCAAGTGATCACTCCTGCAGTTAGTCAAAAGACATAACAAAAGTATCAAAAAGCAGAGAAGTGAAATAATTTATATTTCTCTATAAGATGCAGGCACCGTAAACAGATTTCTCTCTGAGGTTGTGTCACGGATCATTAAGTATGGACCCACTGTGCGAACTAACTGATGTGATTGTGGGCTAAACCCTAGGTGTGGTATTCTGGTGCTCCCCTAAATTCACCCTTTAACCCCTGTACAGGGATCTGGACTTTGCTGCAGGAAAGCAACCAGGCTGCTACCTCTTGGGATAGTCCTAGTATAGTTGACCCCCAAAAGTGCTAGACACAGAAAATGCACTAAAAACACAGGTACAGTCTGAACGGTCACTTATGCTGATTATGTGGTTTTTGGCAGAACTTGACAGTAGGAAACATGGCTGGATGATTGAGGCATAGAAACTACACCACAATCACAGAAGCAGTCTGGGCAGTTTCTAATACTGGAACTGCAGATAATGGCAACACAGACTTGAAGACACTAGGAGCTTGTGGGTGGGTATAGTGGATGCAGGAACAAGTCGGGAACCAAGACTGCAGCACAGATAGGCAGACAGACTAGGAAAACTTAGCATGAACTGAAAGCTGAACTATGAGGAGCCAGAAGTACACAGGTAGGATGGGTACACAGCAGGAACACAGACGGGAACATCTGACTGGATAACACAAGAGATCTGCTGAAGCATAAGTCTTCCAAACACCTTTTCTGGTCACAGGGAACCTTAAGCTCAGACATCCTCTCCCTGGAGACGGTGCCTTAAATATCCAGGGAACCTCAGCCATTGGCTGGGGAAGGATTTGCAGATGTATGCACTGGTCCTTCAAGAGGCCACAGGTGAGTGCATGTGCCCTAAGGGAACAGAGACTGGAGCAATGGAGACAGCAACTTGCAGAGGACGCTGGGCAACATGGTGAGTAGCAGGGCAGGTTGACTTCTTACCCTTTTCATATACTTCAATATCATTCCAATGACTTTCTAATTACAGACAAGTTCATAGTCTTTACTTATGAGTAATGTAAGAAATGTTCATCGTAGTATATTTTCTGAGTGAATCTGTTACCGCTGAACCATTTCCTGTTAATTGGGCGTGATCCTTTAATTAGTTCTTAATCAAACCAACATGCTTTGTATATTTGGTACATACATATGACTATTTTGTTTGACTTTAAATTAAATTTAACTCCTTGAAAGTAATGTAATAGTGCTTCATCTAACATGTCAAACCATTTAATTGGTTTTTGTGTAATGTTCTTCCCTTCCTGCTGCACATGAACTGACAAAAAATGTCCTTTATATTTTCTAGGCTGGACCAGTGCAGCATACGGGTAGGTTACCCGACACTGCTAGATTGTAATGTGTATTTCCTTTTAAGCCAGTTAGGCCTGTTGCAGGCAATCCTTATTCCAGCCAGCAGAGGGAGCCCCCAGTTCAGTATAAATAGGCTAGGGCCTAGCCTAGGAAGGGAGTTGGAAGTTTCTAGAGTTAGTTCTGTGAGATTCAGGATTCATCAAGGAGTGCAGAAACTGCACTACTGGTGTGAAGGATCATTCCCACCCAGTTTTCCAGGTTAATTATACCTGAGGAACTCCAAAGATAGAGCCTGCCATCAGGAGGGAAGAAGACCTCTACCAAATCTTTGCTCAAGGGTTATCACCAGGATTTGGGTGTCTGGACCTTGAGGGTATTGCTGCATTGAGCATAAGAGGGAATCCCTGATCCTAGGAGGCCTGCCTGGAAGTTAGTCTTTTTGTAAGTAAAAGCCTGAACCACTGCTGTTAACTGTATGGTAAAGTGTGGAATAACTCTGGAACTGTATTCACTGGCTGTTCATCCGACTACAAATTCATTCAGTAAAGTTGACCTGTTATATGAATATCTGGACTGCTCCATTATTCCACCTATCACTACACGGTGTGTCACCGTTCAATTGACACTGGCGTCACGACATTTATTAACTGCCTGTTCCAGTATTGACCCGGATTGAAGACGACAGTGAATCCCAGGTTAGTGGGTTGCCCTGCACTACGACTCCCCGCTTACCTAAAGCTGCTATACCGACCCCCTGGGATACTGCATCGCCCTTTTTGGCGTCCCGAACAGGATACGCATGCTTCTGGAGTGCAGAGAAGTGTGAACTGTGTGCTTTAACTATTCCACCACCGTATTGCAAGGACTATACCCTTTATTTCCAAGTCGGTGGATTACAATTGTGCCTGGGAGGAATCGGAGGCGCTGTGCTGTGTTGCGCTACCCCCAGGAAAGGAAAATCGTGGTTGTGGATTACAATTTATTCACTTGTCAACAACCCTGCTTGCTGTCAGGGAATGGTGACCAAGATGGCCACCGGCCGCCTGGAGTAAAGTTTCCCGCGCTGCTGAGGACCTTCGTGGGCGGATCCCTTCAAAGACACAGAGAATCCCGCCCCTCTTCATCATCGCACCGCCGCGGCCCTGCTTCTTCTACGTCACCGCGTACTCAGGACGTCCGGAGTCTCTCGAGATTTGGCCTGCGAAAGCCCGGCGATACCAGTAAGGACTTGTAACCGGAGGGAAGGGGATAGTTCCGGCCCCTTTAGTCGCCAGCGGCCACATAGTAATAAGCTAACATGTCAGAACCGGGAGTGCCTGAGCAGCCGGCCCCGGGAGAGCTTGCGGCTCCTAATCATCCTATGGCCCCCAGCATGATGCCCTTTACCATGCCTTACTATTTTGGGGCCCCATGGTTTCCCCGCTATAAAAGAGAGACCCATACCCTAAGAGACTTTAAAGAAAAGTTGTTGGCATTATTCAAACTGTACCCCATAAATGACGACCAGCAAATGGAAATCCTGCTAGCACAACTGGAGGGAGCTGCCCGCAGAGAGGTATTATCCTGGCCTGCTGCTGAGCGGAGTACTCTAGAGCAGATATTCACCCGCCTCAGGGCCACTTTTGAAACAAGGACTGCCTCAGAGATAAAGATGCACTTCTTTGGCAAGAAACGGTGAGTCCCTCCGTGACTATGCCCTATCACTTCAGGAGGCTTTAGGGGCTGTAATCCAGATAGATCCCAAGGAGGCTGATAATCAGGACCAGACCCTGAGGGAACAATTTATCACCGGGGTGTCTAGTGAACGAATAAGGACCCAATTAAAGATGCTGTCCGCCCAGCACCCTAACAGTACCTTTCTGAATTTTAAAGAACTGGCTATAAAAATTCTGGGGTCAGCAGTATCTACGGAGTTGAGCACCCCACCTGAGTCATCAGCCTGCAGGCCAAAACCGCTTATCACTAACCAAGCTGAGGCCGGTCAAGCTGTTCAAGCTTCAGCTACCGATACTATTGCCATGCTGACAGAGCAGGTAAATCACCTCACTAAAAGTCTAGAGAGAGTGTGCAGAAAGATAGAGGAATGGGAAAAACCCATAATGTCAGAGGAAGAGTTCCTGTCACCTCCTAGGCCGTTCCCACCTCCATACCAAGAGACTCACCCCAGGGATCCTGGGAGGCGTAATAGAGATCGTTCCAAAGATCGCAAGCGGCCCGTGTGTAAATACTGTAAAAAGGTGGGACACACAGAATCCACGTGCTGGCAGTTAAACGGGCTACCCTCGAGGCTGAGGACCACCCCTCGGGAGGTAGAACAATAGGTCCAAAGGATCCAAGTTGGATGCCCCGGTATGTGGGATCCCATCCTAAAATCAATATAGAGATCAATGGGGTCCCCTTTGAAGCCCTATTAGATACTGGGTCCCAGGTCACTACCATTCAGCTGCCCGCATTTGAAAAGTTCTGGGACACCAACCAGTTAACCCAGCCGCCTGAATCCTGGGGAGAGATTATCGCCAGCAATGGCAAACCGGTAAAGATTCATGGATACTGGGAACCCACCCTGCAGGTGGGAGAAGTAACCTTGCCTCAACAGGGAGTGATAGTAGTACAGGCCGGCGACAGAGGAGGACATCCTGTCATTCTAGGCACCAATGTCTTCAAAAACTGTTATTCTGAAATACTTGCCGTATTACACCAGACTTTGCCCACTGCTTCCTCTGCATCCAAGAGGGTGATTCAGAAGACTATTACTGTGTTAAGTGCTCAGCAGAGGTTTGCTAATGGAAAAGGAGAAATTTGTACTGCCAGGATCCGTGATATTAAGCCTGTGACTTTGCCTCCTAATTCTCAAACTCTCTTATGGTGTCGTGCTATCCTGGGAGTCCAAGGCCAAGATTATCCAGCCCTAGTGGAACCAATCCAGATGGAGAACTACCCCTATGTGAGAGCTGCCAAGTGCCTGGTGAACGTCTCCCAAGGTAAAGTACCTGTCCGTCTGATTAACCTGAGTGATCATCCTGTTGCGCTTACTAAGCATTGCCGTGTTGCCCAGCTTTCTCAGGTGTCCTTCCAAGACATAATTCGTCTTCCAGTGACAGAAAAGCCGCCAGCTGCAGGCAGTGGATGTCCGTCGGTGACCCAGCCACAAGTGCCCTGGTGGGGAGAGCTCCATATAAGGGACGAGACTACCCCCCAACATCAACAAGAAGGGATTCTACAGCTTGTCAAAGAGCACCACCAGGCCTTCAGTAAGCATGCTACTGATTATGGAGAGGTTAGTGCCATACAACACACCATACCTACTGGCTCTCATCCTCCTATCAAGGAGAGATACAGACCCTTACCGCCTACTTCATATCAGACTGTCAAGGAAATGATCCAAGAGATGAAAGACTCTAATGTAATCCGGGACAGCCGTAGCCCGTGGGCGGCACCCCTGGTCCTTATAAAGAAGAAGGACGGTGGTATCCGTTTCTGTGTGGATTATAGGAAAATTAATCAAATAACCCACAAAGATGCATACCCACTGCCCCGCATTGAGGAGTCACTAACTGCTCTGGGCTCCTCCGCCTATTTCTCAACATTGGACTTGACCAGCGGCTACTGGCAAGTACCCATGGCCCCTGCAGATAGGGAAAAGACTGCTTTCACCACTCCCATGGGCCTGTTCGAATTCAATTGTATGCCATTCGGGCTATGTAATGCCCCAGGGACTTTCCAGAGACTAATGGAGCGGTGTTTGGGCCACAAAAACTTTGAAACAGTGCTGCTGTATCTAGATGATGTCATTGTATACTCAAAAACATATGAGGACCATCTGAAACATTTAGCAGAAGTATTTGAAATCCTTATCAAATATGGCTTGAAAGTAAAGCCATCCAAGTGTCACTTGCTCAAACCTGCAGTAAAATACCTGGGGCATGTGGTAAGCGCAGAGGGCGTGCAGCCTGACCCTGATAAGCTAGCGGCTGTCCGTAATTGGCCGGTCCCCACTACCGTCAAAGAGGTGAGGGGTTTCCTTGGTTTTGCAGGCTACTATAGACGTTTTATCCCCCATTTTGCTCAAATAGCTGATCCTATCCAGGAACTCTTGAGGGGGCAACCCAAGAAAAGTCCTAGAACTCCTGTGCCCATTGAGTGGAATGAGGAAAGAGAGATAGCGTTCCAATTGTTAAAAAAGAAACTGACCGAGCCTCCTGTGTTAGGTTATCCAGACTACAGCAAACCATTTCATCTTTATACCGATGCTAGCAAACGAGGCCTGGGAGCTGTGTTGGCCCAGATTCAAGAGGGAAAAGAAAGAGTGATAGCTTATGCAAGCCGCTCCCTGAAAGGAGCTGAGAAAAATGACCAGAATTATAGTTCCTTCAAACTAGAGTTCCTGGCATTAGTGTGGGCAGTGACGGAGAAATTCAAAGATTATCTAGCCGCCACCCCGTTCATTGCATTCACTGACAATAACCCTCTGGCGCATTTAAATACAGCTAAATTTGGGGCCTTGGAGCAGAGATGGGCCTCTCGCCTCGCCAACTATGATTTCTCTGTAAAGTATCGTGCTGGACGTACTAATGAAAATGCTGATGCTTTATCCAGGCTTCCCACAGAGACAGCTCCTGATGATGGACGAGATGCTTGGGAAGATGTAGAGATGCCGGCCTTCTATAACAAATTTGCTCAACAGGATCAGGCTCGAGCTACCCATGACAGAGCCGCAGCCCCTTCACCCTCCAGTAGGCCTGAGCCCAAAGAGGAAAGGTGGGTGAAACTACAGTCTGAAAGTAGAGTGCTGGGTGAGTTGTTGGATTTTATTACTAGTGGCAGAGCCCCTGAGAGGATTAGGCGTAAGAGTGCAGATCCAGAGCTCATCAAACTGTGGAGACAGCGCCATCAGCTCTTTATACAAAAAGGCCTATTGCTACAGAGAAGCCTAGACCCAGTGTCCAACGAAAGAGTGCACCAGATTCTCATACCCCGACGAGATGCAGGTATGGTGTTGGAGATGTACCACAATCAATCTGGTCATTTTGGAGTCCAAAAGACTGAGGCTAATATCCGCCAGCGGTTCTATTGGGTGGGCATGAGAGAAGACATTGAGAAGTGGTGTCGGGAGTGTACAGCCTGTGCCTTAAAACGGAGTGAGCACCACGACCAGAGGGCACCACTGAGACCCATTGTAAGTACCCGTCCTCTTGAACTTGTCGCCATCGACCATGTGAAGCTGGAGCCTAGTCGCTCAGGGTATGCTTATGCCATGACTATTATTGACCATTTCACTAAGTTTGTTGTAGCGGTGCCTGTGAGAGACCAGACGGCCAAGACTACAGCCGAACTGTTCTGGAAACACTTCCTCCTGCCCTACGGATGTCCAGAAAAGATCCTCACTGATCAAGGACCTGCTTTTGAGTCCCATCTGTTCCATGAACTGTGCCGCTTACACAACTGTAAGAAGATCCGGACAACGGCCTACCATCCTCAAGGTAATGGATTGTGTGAAAAAATGAATCAGACCTTGATAGAGATGCTGAGGGCCGTGCCTCCTGAAACCAGAGGAGATTGGCCCAGTCTGTTGCCACAGCTCATGTACACGTACAACCATACCATCCATTGTTCCACTGGGTATACCCCTTTTTATTTGATGTTTGGGCGCCAAGGGACATTGCCTGCTGATCACTCCTTGGACATACACGTACCTGATTGCATCAACCCATTACCTAATACCGACTGGGTTGCTGAGCACCAAAGGCGATTGAATACGGCCAAAGCCATTGTTCAGGAAGGTATGGATTATGCTAGAGACCGACAGCAGAGAGACTATGATCAAGCAGCCCATGCAGAACCCTTGACAATAGGGGCTGTGGTGTGGTTAAAAAATAACCGCCGTACAAGTAAACTGGACAGTAAATGGGAGCAGAGTCCCTATGTTGTCACTGCAATCCAAAATGTTGGGACCCACACTTATGAGATCACCCGGGAAGGCAGGGGATCCCAAATTGTGCACAGAAACCGGTTAAAACTCTGCCTGACGCAAGAACACAGTGCTGAGAGTTCTGGATCTGAATCACCTGTGTCAGAGCCATCAATACAGCCCGAGGATCCTATGCAGGCTGTCAGTAATCTAAGGTATGACCCTGATCCCATGCATTGGCTCCTGACACCATGGTTGAATTTGTTGGTGCCCGCTCCGGTCCCTACTGTATCTTCACCTCCAGAAGAGCCGGTTCAAGATGCCCCGGATCCAGTCCCCCTTCTAGGGGATCTAGTTGTTCCTGTTGTGCCTGACCAGGGTCTCACTGATGGAGACCCTCCTGTTGCTCCTCTCTCTTCTACCTCGATGTTAAGGGAAGAGGATACCCCTGTGTTGAGAAGGTCCACCCGGATGAACAGGGGACGTCCGCCAGTCCGTTTAGGGGACTTTGACTATGCTGGTGGTGTCTCCTCCCGAGCAGTTGCTACTGGAAATAGCTTGCTTGACGTTTGTGCGCAAGAATGGACTCCTCCACGTGAGCCCTTGCCTGTTATACACCCGCAGGAAACCCCTGGGTAGTTCTGTTATTATCCTGCAACCAAGAAAAATGGACTAACCTGGTTCACCTTAAGTCCGCTGTGCCAGGTCAGCGGCCGTGTCTAAGAAGCAAGAAGACGCCCCTTTTCCTTGCGTCATTTGTTCATTAAGTTACAAATGTTATATTTTCTGTGTGAAATAGTTATTTATCATATTTATAATGTAATGCTTAAATTATGTACCATTTTATGCCGGTTCAGGAAAGTGTGTGTGAGTACGAGGCCTTACTCACGTTAAAGTCTGGGGGTGTGCAGCATACGGGTAGTTTACCCGACACTGCTAGATTGTAATGTGTATTTCCCTTTAAGCCAGTTAGGCCTGTTGCAGGCAATCCTTATTCCAGCCAGCAGAGGGAGCCCCCAGTTCAGTATAAATAGGCTAGGGCCTAGCCTAGGAAGGGAGTTGGAAGTTTCTAGAGTTAGTTCTGTGAGATTCAGGATTCATCAAGGAGTGCAGAAACTGCACTACTGGTGTGAAGGATCATTCCCACCCAGTTTTCCAGGTTAATTATACCTGAGGAACTCCAAAGATAGAGCCTGCCATCAGGAGGGAAGAAGACCTCTACCAAATCTTTGCTCAAGGGTTTTTACCAGGATTTGGGTGTCTGGACCTTGAGGGTATTGCTGCATTGAGCATAAGAGGGAATCCCTGATCCTAGGAGGCCTGCCTGGAAGTTAGTCTTTTTGTAAGTAAAAGCCTGAACCACTGCTGTTAACTGTATGGTAAAGTGTGGAATAACTCTGGAACTGTATTCACTGGCTGTTCATCCGACTACAAATTCATTCAGTAAAGTTGACCTGTTATATGAATATCTGGACTGCTCCATTATTCCACCTATCACTACACGGTGTGTCACCGTTCAATTGACACTGGCGTCACGACATTTATTAACTGCCTGTTCCAGTATTGACCCGGATTGAAGACGACAGTGAATCCCAGGTTAGTGGGTTGCCCTGCACTACGACTCCCTGCTTACCTAAAGCTGCTATACTGACCCCCTGGGATACTGCACCAGTTTTGGAAAGTGCAATTGAATGTGGAAATGTACATTTTCTAGACCAGATGTTAGGGGCCAGTTGCCTGGTGCTACAGATACTGTAGCTCTGAATAGCTTTTAGCCAGAGTGTGTTTCATTTATTGAAAGCCTAAGTGTATGCTTTTTAGATCAACCTAGTCCCATAGGCGTGCACAGCCTATTGCATTAGGGTGTGCACCCTAAAGCACTAACACACAAGCCACGCACACGTGTTTACATATATATATATATATATATAGGTGCTCACAATGCCCCTCTATCATGGGTTGCAGGTCCCCACAATGCCCCTCTATCATGGGGGGCAGGTCCCCACAATGCCTCTCTATTATGGGGTGCAGGTCCCCACAATGCCTCTCTATTATGGGGTGCAGATCCCCACAATGCCCCTCTATCATGGGGTGCAGGTACCCACAAAGCGCCCCAATCAGGGGGTAGTGGTCTCCACAAAGCCTCTCTATCAGGGGGTTCAGATCCCCACAAAGCCCCTCTTTCACTGCCACTTTATCAGAGGGTCGGGGTCACCCACTTCAGCAAAGCAAGTCACCATTTCCACATGACTACCCTCGAGACTATAAGAACAGCCTGGCTGCAAGGTGAACCCCAACTTCAGCGCTCACTCCGCTTCAGCTCCCACTCATTGCAGTCAGAGGGGTGCACGCCACGCACTTACCTGCTGGGGACACACCTGCTCCGGGCTCCCTCTTACTCCACAACTAGAAAGTTTGCCGGACGTCCATGCTGCCGGCCGGGTCTGTAGCGTCACTCACCCCAGGGGCTGAAGGCGGAGACTGGATGCGGCCCGTGACTCCCGCTAGCTTAGCTTCTACTGGTCTGTGTAAAGATGGCGGATGAGGACGGGATCCACTCTAGTCAATGGAACGGTGACGGGAGGCCAGTGGCGCAAAGAAAGTGATTTATAAAAAATTAAAAAGTTTCACAGCCACCGGGCCTGATTAGGGTGTGCCCAGGCACACCCGGCACACCCCGTGCGCACGCCTATGCCTAGTCCTACTATACAAGAGCAGATACGGTCCAAGATATTTTCCCCAACCTTTCAATCCAGAAGACCATGCAAAGAGTTAGGGACTAGTGGCTTTTCTGTGCTAAAATGTATGGAGACCAGTCTGTGATTTAGTGTCTGCCTCCCAAGTTGCTATCCAAAGTTCACTGGAAACCCAATGCCTAGCTTTTGCTTGCCCAGTAGAGGAAGTCACGTTGCAAGGGTCTGATGAATCTGATGTCTACACTTCCTACTCCCAGACCAGACTCCCAGGTGGAATAACTATAAGAACAGTCAAATTTGTAAAAGCATACACACAGTGAAGAAAACTTACATAAATACCGAGGTGTGGTGTATCATAACAGCACAAACATTCAGCTAGAATGATAAAAATTCCATAATATTTGTTTATTTTGAACAATTCAGGGTCACCACTCCTCGAATACTTCCACACCTTGGGCATTTAAACTATACCACTTCTAACTTCAATCCAGTGGCTAGGGCAGCGCTAAAGCCCTCCCATCAGTGTCGGTGATGTCACTGGGCTCACTGCTAGGCAGGAGCCTCTGCCTAGCTTACTATATGGAGAGCCCGGTACGTAACCGGCTCTCCATAAAAAGCTTTTGCCCTGTGCAATTCAGCACAGGGCAAAGGAGAGCATCGGGGCATGAAATGCTCCGATGCTCATATCAGGGGAGCTGTCTGGATGAAAATGGGGGTATGTCCGGGTTCAGGTCTGAACCCAGACAACCCCTTTAAAAAGGTTCTTCGGTTTCATAAAGACATATTTTTTTTTATCTGCCCAAACGCTGCATATTTTTGCCCCATATACCCGTTTTTCATGTCAGCACTTTCCATCCTCTTTTCTCATCATCACTGGATCCTGGCAGAACTACATTTTTTCAGCTGCATCCTGCTGAGTTTTCTAACAAAACCCAACATGATTTACGCTGTAATGTTTCACAGGGCTTGCTTCACTTAACATGGAGAGGGGAGGTGTAAGAACCCTGAGGCATAGCTTAGCTAGAAAGTCCCAAAGTCTCTTAGCATTCATTAACCCTTTCCACAGTGCCCTGCATATTTTCATAGCTAAGACAATAAACTGCCAGACGATATAGTCCACAAAAGTGGTATCCAAGTCAACAAGTTTTACCACCATTAAAACATAGCCTTTATTTTAGTCACATTAAAATTAAAATAACCCCCCAAATACATGAAGAAAAGATAATTACTGATAGCGAAAAAAAATTAAAATAATAAATGGTGAAAATAAAGAAAGTAGTTTTGCGTAGGTGTAGACTGATTAATTTCTGGGACACTGTCCCTAAGTCTCACCCTATTCTTGATACCCTGCCTACAAAACGGAATGGCCATCCTGATAGTGGGCGATCCCATATCAGGAACCTCCTAAGTGCCCCTAGGATGGCTCTGATAAAGGGATAGAAAGCCTACTAATATAAGTTGGCTGATAGATTAACATAAGTACCAAAAATAATAAACACAAATCAAATATTGAACCACCATAGATATAATGTCCGCCACAGTTAGCATATCAATTCCTTAAATAGGATACATCAAAAGAACCACCAAAATGGTGCCCTGACTAATGATGACCTTGTCTCAATGCATTTCGCCCCTTCAATCTCAGGGCTCATCAGGGGACATCGTTTCATTATTTGATAGGAGAATATGAGTAAATAAATAATATCTCCACACTTTTGTGGACTATACTTTCTGGCAGGTTATTTTCTTAGCTATGAAAATATGCATGGCACTGTGGAAAGGGTTAATGTTTTAATAGTGGTAATCTGTGAATACACAGTGCCATGCAAACTGTGCAAATGAACAGGATTTATATAATAACAAACATAAAATGCATGTAAAAAGCATTAAACAGTATAAATCAATGCAAGCTAACCCTTTAAAGGCTATGTAAACCTTTGGGGGCAATATTTTTTATTATTGCATTGTACTTACTTTAAACTAAAATAATTTTTTTAAAATATGGAGCCCTTTTTTCTGTACAGAGCTGAAATGCTCTAGTAGCATCCTTTAGATATTCTGTCTTTTTCATCAGACCAGGAGCTGACGGACTCCTTGTCTCTGTTCTTTTACATCCTAAACACTTATTGTAGCTTAGTTTTTATCTTAGGTGTTTATGATCTCTCAGTAGTTTAGAGATAAGGTTTATTAGATGACCGTCACAAAGTGAAAGTGTGATTCACACACAATAGAATAACAGTTAACTATTTTAGCCAAAAATAAGTAAAATGAAATCATAAACAAATTGCCTCTGGCAATGACAGACTTCTCATCAAACGGGGTTTTCAAGCTCAAACAGTGCTTTATTGTGTCACTTTAAGCAGTACAGAGGATCACCCAGTTACCCTAACTGGGTGAGGCTCCAGCACCAACACCACAAATACAAAATAAACACCTACCCATCTAGGCTCTACCTAATACATAGGTCTCCCTAACTCACATCTAAGATGCAGTTCACACAAGGGGGGAGATCTGGCCTTACTCAGCCATACGGTCCAGCACCCTCCTGGCTCTGACCACACCAGTACCTTGGGGCGATGTGGTCCAAGAGTCCCACTGACTCTGAACATGTGACACCTCTTTCCTCAGGCGTGGCTGAGCCCCCCCAAATTTAGTCTTCCTCAGCCTGGTAGCCCCACAGCCCTCCTGGCTGGGACCCCACAGAGCCTTTGCAGGCTTCCTTTTCCAAAATCCTCTCCAACCTGAGCATTGTTTCTCACTTTTAAATGAGAACCATGGACATGGGCCACCTGTGAAACCCAGAGTGGATTGTGGGGAAAACACAGCAAACCATACTATGCATCTCCTCTAATATGTTTCCTGCACCATTCTAGGAGACACATACCTTCCTTCATATATGAGGCCTGTCACTGCCTCACAGTATACACAGCCTTTAAAGTGAAATAAAATAAGGAGTTAATAACTTTGCATAGGGGAAACCGGATTCAAATGTCGAGATTTCAAAGTATCCCTGCTCTAGGGCACTACACAATCACTTTAGGTTTCGAAATATAGGGAGATATGGTATACCATAGAGAAACTTGGCAGAGTGTCACGTGCAGGAGGCCCAAGGCAGACCTCCGGGACGTCATGCAAACAGGACACAGGCAAAACAGACCAAGGAGCCACAGAGAACTATATTAAGTGTAATGAAAGCACATGACAGTAAGCAGGTTAGGCAATAGCACTACCACAGAACCAAGTGCACTGGCAGACCAGAGGCAAAACCCAGAAAGCAGAGAGACAGTGAGCCCTGTTCTTCACAGAGCCCCTGGTGATGGGGATGAACTGGTCGCACATCCAGAACGGTCCCGGTACACTTGGCCCCTACCTGCAGAGAACCAGGCTGAAAGACAAAAAACTGGAACCCAAGCAAACACAGGACATGGAACAGACAACAAGACAAACAGGAACCAGCAAAGAAGCAGATGCCTGGACCCCAAGCAGAATGAAAGCATGGCGGTCTCAGGCAGAGCTGCACACAGACTAGAGATTCTACACAGACTAGAGATTCCCCCTCCGGGGAAGCCAGGGACCCTCTCACGAAGGCAGGACAAACATGGGATAGAAACAGACCAGAAAGGAACTACAGGCAGACAAGAAAAGACAAGGATCAGAAGCAGTAGGCACTGGCAGGCAGGACATAGGACAGAATACATCAGAAGCAGTTTAGTACTGCCAGGCTATCAGATGCAGTAGAGCACTGCTAGGGTACATATCATACAGGACAGGTACAAAACATCATAACCACAACAACACCACAGAACAGGTACAACAACACATTACCAGGTGACACCACAAACAGGGGGAGATGTCAAAGACCCCCTGGGTCAGCAGCAAGGGGCTACACCCAGTAAGGCACAGGAAAGACTGACCACAAGCCCCACAGCTCACAGGTAGATATATCTGCTTAATGAGGGCACCTGAAAGCCACACTCAGGCACAGATCAGGGGAAGTTAACCCCTTCAGAACAGGAGTACAGAACTACAAAACACACAGGCTGCAGTACAGGATGTTGCCCCTTGCAACCAGCATACACAGAGTCCACCACAGCCAGTACACCAGAGTACAAACAACCTGTGTCACAGTGACAAACAGAAAAACATCCATATTCAGACCCTGTTCACACACCACACAAGGCCACAGCCACCACGCAGTCCCAAGCAAACAGCATACACAGGAGTCAGCCTTCAGCCAGTAGGCGATGGAACCTTCATCCAGCCTACACGGCACCAGAGACAGGAAATGCACAGAGATACAGACACAAGGAGTACACACATTCATGGGCATAGTTCACACAAGACACCGCAGCCAGCATGCAGCCTCAAGCAACCAGCATACACAGGTTTCGGCCTGCAGCCAGTACGCAAGAGAGCATGCAGCCAGCCTACACGGCCAAAACTGTCACAGTGAACCACACCGTGACACAGAGACATATGTGGATTAAAATGTCTCAGTGAAGTTGTTGAAACCTGGGCTTGTATACCGTGTTTTTTTTATAGAAAAGTGTTTAACCAGTTAGAGATACACATGTTATTGTGGCATCCTTTACGTAAGGAGTCAATCAGCCAATGATCGTATAGCACCATTTAAACATTTAATATCCATTAGTATGGTAGCTAGGCAGATATTTAAAAAATAGGTAACTTGACATCTTCCATACGTGGATAAAACTTTGACCTTAATTAATGCTGAAGGGTAAAAGGGAACTTGGTATTTGCAATGTGGTTTCATGTCTGCGTTGTGGTTAGAATCTGCAAACTGTAGACATAAGAGGAAGTGCTCCTAGGCAATCTAAAAGTTGGCTCTTCGACATAAGAGACATATTTTGATATACAGTATATATTTATATTAACGCGTTCATTACTTCAGCACTAACTGCTCTCTTTTCTCTTGTTCAAAAAGCCGACACTATGCATTGTGGATGCCAGGGACAGTGAACACCAACATGTCATGGAGGTACATTCCATCCGAGGGTGGGTGTTACCTCACCCTGGAGCAGGAAGACTTTGGATGTTTCTTAACTCAATTCCCTCACAATCCGCGCTGCTCACCATCTCCGGTACACCTGTGCTCTGACACTACTCATATAAATGATTAATAGTTGTCAGTTGTAACGGTGGTTGTTGACCGCCGATTTTCCCCTACTCACCACTGCGTGTTCAGGTGAGCACTGTCCTACTTGACCGCCTCCATCATTGTCTATGTCCAGCTACATTGCGGGGCAGATAGCGGTGGTGGTCAGCTGCCAGTGTCTACCTATTTACTGCTGCAGTCTTGGGCCCTGTCCTTGCAGGCGTCATCCTCCCTGGACACTGCCACCATGGTTTCCTTCCAGCCCCAGGCACAGCATGCCTTCCAGCCTGTTCCCTGTAGCACATTTGTTTAAGGGCCGGTGAATGTCACCGCCTGTGATTTAAGGTTTAAGTACATGTGACTTGTGCTGACCTTTTGACCAATCCCAGACTTCCTGCACTAATATAAGGGGTCCAGCCCTCTTCCCAGGTGCCTGAGCGTCAAACATCCTTGTGTCCTACTAAGGTTGCTTTCGTATGTGCTTGTGTTCCTGAACTCCTGACCCGTGCTTGTCTTCTGGAACTAGTGGCTTTCAACGTCTTTAGAGGAGGTGGGCCATGTGGCACAGTGGGTCCACACCTGCTGGTTTGTGACATCAGTCTCCACAATGTTTCATAATCTGAAGGAGGAGCGTGCACACTTAGAGGTAGGGTTGAAAACCGTTCGGTATCTCAATGGCATGGCCAGTATTTTAGTGGCCCTGCCGGTGACGGTATTTTCCTTACAGGACTGCTACTAATGAGTGCGTCCATTGCGGAGCGCTCATTAGTGCAGTCTTTACCTCCCCCTCCCCCACTTGTGTTAATAAAAAAAAAAACACTCACCTCCTCCATGCTCATGCTGCTGACTGGAGGACAGGACCTGTGAGACATTACGCTGGAGCGCAGGTCCTGTCCTGAGCTTCCAGTCAGCAGTTAGCCTTCTCAGCGGCGCAAGCAAATTGAGGAGGTGAGGGTGTTTTTTTATTTTTTTTGCAGAGACAGAGAAGAGGGCACTAATGGGGGCATTATTCTAACTGGGGGCACTAATGGGAGCATTATTCTAACCGGGGGCACTAATGGGGACATTATTGTAAATGGGGGCACTAATGAGGGGCATTATTGTAACTGGGGGGAACTAATGGGGGACATTATTGTAACTGGAGGCACTAATGGTGGCATTATTCTAAATGGGGGCACTAACTGGGGGCATTATTCTTGCAGAGGGCACTAATGGGTGGCATTAATTCTGAGGTGCACTAATGGGGGCATTATTCTTACTGGGGGCACTGATGTGGGCAATATGTTTACTGGGGGGCACTAATGGGCCCATTACTTTTACTGGGGGTCACTAATGGGGGGCATTAATTCTGGGGGACACTGATGGGGGCATTACTATTACTGGGGGCACTTATGGGGGCATTATTAATTTGTTGGGGAAGGTGGCAACCTACTTAAGAGGCCTGTAGGCAGTGGCGTTCCTCTCATAGAGGCAGATCACACAGCTGCTATGGGGCCCCTAAGGAAGAAGGGCCCGCAGTGAAGGATAGACCCGCCCCCTAATTAACTTCAATGCTTCAATGGCTCCCATCCAGCTTCTGTCAGGAATTCCTATTGTCTGTGGAAAATGCTAAAGGACCTTTGATGATGTCATCCCAGGTACTGTAAGGGAACTACACAAAGTATAGTGTAGTTCCCAGGTTAGAACAGTGCAACTGCCATGAGCTGTGATGACATCATCTTCAGCATCACAGGTCCTGCAGGATCTAGCAAAGGAACAGCACCAAGAATGGTGTAGGTCCCAGATTTGAAATGTGCATCTGCCAGGACGTGTGATGATATCATCACAGGTCCTTCAAGGTTTAGAATTGCACAATGTGCTCTGCATTGATCCATTGAGACTGGAAGTAAGAGGAGGTCCTCTACTTTTCTTTTCATTTGCCCCCCACCCATGCTCTGTTTTTACAAATTGCTCACTCATACGGTATATAATACTGCAGACAGTTACAATGAACACTACCTCATGTACCTCACACACATTATATATTCTAGTTATACAGAGGGGCCATAATATATAATAATTATACAAGGGGGCCATTATATATTATACAGAGGGGCCATTATATATTATAGTTATACAGAGGGGCCATAATATATAATTCTAATATATAATGGCCCCCCTGTATAATTATTATATATTATGGCCCCCCTGTATAATTATTATATATTATGGCCCCCCCTGTATAATTATTATATATTATGGCCCTCCCTGTATAATTATTATTTATTATGGCCCCACTGTATAACTATAAATTATAGTTATACAGTGGGGCCATAATATATAATAATTATACAGGGGGGGGCCATTATATATAATAATTATACAGGGGGGCCATTATATATTAGAATTATACAGAGGGCCCATTATTAATAGCCTCTCTGTATAACTATAATATATAATGGCCCCCTGTATAATATATAATGACCACTATGTATAATATATGATGGCCCCCTTGTATAATTATTATATATTATGGCCCCACTGTATAACTATAATATATAATGGCCCCCTGTATAATATATCACGGCCCCTCTGTATAATATAAAATGGTGCCCATTCTTTCTAAATATACTGGCCTTCTTTGTATCTTTTCTGCTCACCTCCATAGTGCCCCCAGTACTTACATAATAAAAAATAATAATAATAATACTCACCTCTCTTCATCACTTCTTGTAGTCTTTGCTTGGGCGTCCCGGCGCAGGTGGTCAGGAACACATCACACTGCCCTCATGCGCCGCGCCATCACGTCATCGTGTCATCTCGCGAGACCCAGCGCAGGAGGTCTCGGTGATATAATCGCGATCTCCTGGAGTCCTGCGCCGCTCTGCTGCTTCTTAAAGCTTCAGGCCAGGCGGATCGGAGGGGATGGGAGCCATAGGCCTTCTGCCTGGCGCTCCCTACAATTTGGCGCCCGGGGCAACGGCCCCCCTGGCCCCCCCACGCTACGCCCCTGTATATATATATATGTACAGTGCTGCCCATAATTATTGATATCCCTGGCAAAATTTGACTTAAAGTTACTTTTATTCAACCAGCAAGTAATTTTTTGACGGGAAATGACATATGTGTCTCCCAAAAGATAATAAGACGATGTACAAGAGGCATTATTGTGGAGGACGCCACTTCTCCAGATAAGGCACACAAAAGCTCGCTTGGCCTTTGCAAACGCTCATCTGGACAAAGAAGAAGACTTATGGTCTTCTGTGTTATGGTCAGATGAAACAAAAATTGAATTGTTTGGTCACAATGATGTTTCCTTCATTTGGCGTAAAAAAGAAGAAGCCTTCAACCCAAAGAACACCATCCCCACTGTCAAACATGTTGGTGTGAACCTAATGCTTTGGGGGTGTTTTTCAGCCAATGGACCAGGGAACCTAATCACAGTAAACGGCACCATGAAAAAAGAGCAATACATGAGGATTCTCAACGACAACATCAGGCAGTCTGCCGAGAAACTTGGCCTTGGGCACCAGTGGACATTTCAGCATGACAATGACCCAAAACACACAGCAAAAGTGGTGAAGAAATGGTTAGCAGACAACAACCTTAACGTTTTGGAGTGGCCCAGCCAGAGTCCAGACTTGAATCCAATTGAGAAACTGTGGAGGGAGCTAAAGATCAGGGTGATGGCAAGAAGACCCTCCAACCTGAAAGATTTGGAGCTCATTGCTAAAGATGAATGGGCAAAAATACCTGTGGAGACATGCAAAAAGCTGGTCTGCAATTATAGGAAGCGTTTGATTGCTGTAATAGCCAATAAAGGCTTTTCTATTGATTATTGAGAAGGGTATTAATAATTTTGAACTGGACACTTTTTGCTCAAATGTAAATAAAAGCTGAGAAATGTTTTTTTTTCCCACAATAATGCCTCTTGTACATCGTCTTATTATCTTTTGGGAGATACCTATGTCATTTCCCGTCAAAAAATTACTTGCTGGTTGAATAAAAGTAACTTTAGGTCAAAATTTGCGAGGGGTATGAATAATTATGGGCAGCACTGTATATATATATATATATATATATATATATATAGAAATAACAAAAAGGGCAGCACTCCAAAAAGTAAAAGAAGAAAAAATCTCTAATTACCCATGTGGGACAAGCGACGTTTCGGCTCAATTTATATTATACAGAGGGGCTTGAGAAAGGCTCACACATTGAGCCGAAACGTCGCTTGTCCCGCATGGGTAATTAAAGATTTTTTCTTCTTTTACTTTTTGGAGTGCTGCCCTTTTTGTTATTTCTGTCTATTTGGATTGGCTTTCATCCACGCTGGGCCAGCTGCACCCGCATTTTTTTCTTTTTCTTTGACGGTGCTGCCACTGAACTTTTTTGCTCTCTCTCTCTATATATATATATATACGTATATATATATATATATATATATATATAAGCGATGAAAAAAAGGGCAGCACTCCAATAGATAAAAATAAAAATAACTTTATTTACCCATAAGGCTGTTGCAACGTTTCGGCTCTTACACAGGAGCCTTCCTTAAGCAGGAGGAGCTTGAGGAAGGCTCCTGTGTAAGAGCCGAAACGTCGCAACAGCCTTATGGGTAAATAAAGTTATTTTTATTTTTATCTATTGGAGTGCTGCCCTTTTTTTCATCGCTTGCATTTTACTGGATTGGCTTATATCCATACTGGGCTTTTTGCACCCTTCATCCATTTTTTCATCTGTGACGGTGCTGCCATTTTTTTCTTTTTTTCTTTTTTATATATATATATATATATATATATATATATATATAGATATGTTTTGCAGTGCACTAATAGGTAAGGTATGAGGTATAAATTACACCTCGTACATTGTTGTACATACTATATATCTACTATACCCATTGCATTTATTATAGGTATATGTGTTTATTATACAAGCAATGTATGTGGGTATATATATATACAGTACAGACCAAAAGTTTGGACACACCTTCTCATTCAAAGAGTTTTCTTTATTTTCATGACTATGAAAATTGTAGATTCACACTGAAGGCATCAAAACTATGAATTAACACATGTGGAATTATATACATAACAAACAAGTGTGAAACAAATGAAAATATGTCATATTCTAGGTTCTTCAAAGTAGCCACCTTTTGCTTTGATTACTGCTTTGCACACTCTTGGCATTCTCTTGATGAGCTTCAAGTGGTAGTCCCCTGAAATGGTTTTCACTCCACAGGTGTGCCCTGTCAGGTTTAATAAGTGGGATTTCTTGCCTTATAAATGGGGTTGGGACCATCAGTTGCGTTGAGGAGAAGTCAGGTGGATACACAGCTGATAGTCCTACTGAATAGACTGTTAGAATTTGTATTATGGCAAGAAAAAAGCAGCTAAGTAAAGAAAAACGAGTGGCCATCATTACTTTAAGAAATGAAGGTCAGTCAGTCAGCCGAAAAATTGGGAAAACTTTGAAAGTAAGGGCTATTTGACCATGAAGGAGAGTGATGGGGTGCTGCACCAGATGACCTGGCCTCCACAGTCACCGGACCTGAACCCAATCGAGATGGTTTGGGGTGAGCTGGACCGCAGAGTGAAGGCAAAAGGGCCAACAAGTGCTAAGCATCTCTTGGAACTCCTTCAAGACTGTTGGAAGACCATTTCAGGGGACTACCTCTTGAAGCTCATCAAAAGAATGCCAAGAGTGTGCAAAGCAGTAATCAAAGCAAAAGGTGGCTACTTTGAAGAACCTAGAATATGACATATTTTCAGTTGTTTTACACTTGTTTGTTATGTATATAATTCCACATGTGTTAATTCATAGTTTTGATGCCTTCATAGTCATGAAAATAAAGAAAACTCTTTGAATGAGAAGGTGTGTCCAAACTTTTGGTCTGTACTGTATATATAGTTAAGGCTGTGTACAGCCTGTAATTGTGGGAGGAGCGCCCGTTCCTTGCTTGGTCTGTACCTGTTCCGTGACGCCACTTCCGGTCGTATCCTCCCGTGACTCC
Source organism: Bufo bufo (assembly GCF_905171765.1). Lineage (NCBI taxonomy): Eukaryota > Metazoa > Chordata > Amphibia > Anura > Bufonidae > Bufo > Bufo bufo. The sequence continues at coordinate 135,130,960 of NC_053391.1, read as the reverse complement.
ACTTCCGGTTCGGGTCCCCGTAGTTCCAGAGCGCGGCGCCTTCGGTAAGTGGTGGCTGCGGCATGGCCAGGCGGACGAGGCCTACCGGCGGCTGCGAGCGCTTCTCCCCCTGCATCGCCTACCTCCTTCTCCCCCTGCATCGCCTACCTCCCTGCAGTCGAGGTAGGCGCCCGGCCCTCGCGTCGGGGTTCCGGTCGCAGGGCATACACGGCATCCTCAGTCGCCTCCGCCTCCAGGCACTGTGCTCTACCGGCGCAGGCGTCACTGACAAGGGGCGGTTCGGCTGTCATAAGAAAACAAAACATATATTGTGTTGTTAAGGATCTGGTTATCCATGTGTCGGTATTGTCATAGGTCTGGCGTTTCACGGTGTCACGCCGGTGGCATGTTCCCTGTTCGGCTCTGGCATCTGGTTCCCAGTCGCAAGATGGCAGGCATCCCCTGATTCGCTCAGGTGCCATGTTTCCCCGACCCACGCGGGTGCAGGTATTCCCTGATTCGCTCAGGCCTGTGCACTCCCCGTTTCGCTCAGGTCCAGTATATTTCCTGAGTCGCTCAGTGCCACGTATCCCCTGATTCGCTCAGGTGCATGTATTTCCTGAAATTACTCTGGTGTAATTTATCACGAAGGGTTTAGGTGCAATACATTTCCATAACGCTCTGGCGTCATGTATTCCCCGAATCATTCAGGCATCACGTGTTTTTTCTCCTGATTCTCTAGGTGTCATGTATTCCCTGAATCGCTCACATGTTACGTGTTTTATTTTCATGTTTATTTTTATTTTTCCCTGGTTTATTTAGGTGTCCGGTATTCCCTGAATCGCTCAGGTGTCCAGCGTTTCCTGAATCTCTCAGGTGTTATGTATTCCCGGAATCGCTCAGGTGTCCAGTGTTCCCTGAATCGCTCAGGTGTCATGTATTCCCTGAATCGCTCAGGTGTCATGTGTTCCCTGAATCGCTCAGGTGTCCTGTACTCCCTGAATCGCTCAGGTGTCATGTGTTCCCTGAATCTCTCAGGTGTCATGTACTTCCTGAATCGCTCAGGTGTCCTGTACTCCCTGAATCGCTCAGGTGTCCTGTACTCCCTGAATCACTCAGGTGTCATGTATTCCCTGAATCGCTCAGGTGTCATGTATTCCCTGAATCGCTTAGGTGTCATGTTCTCCCTGATTCGCTCGGGTTTTGTTTTTGCTACCTCTTCCAGGTCGGTTTTTTCCCAGGTTGCATATTTTTCCTGAACAGTCTGGCTATGTATTCCCCTGATTCACTCAGGTTCAGGTTTGGCCTGATTCGCTCAGGCTTCTGTTTTTTCCCTGGTGTCCGTCATCTTCATGAAGGTGTATGTAATTGCCTGCTTCGCTCAGGATTCCATGTTGCCTGAACCGTTGAGGATTCAATGTATCGCCTGAATCACGCAGGTTCCATGCATCGGCCTGGAACGCTCGGGGGTTTTTCAGCAGGGTCCGGCTGGTTCCTGGTTACCCGGTTCGTGTCCTACATGTCTGGGTTCCTGTTTTCCGCAGGTCTTGTTGCATGCGGCGCGACTTCGGGCTCTGATTCTGGCAGTCCAGGGTCACCCAGCAGTTGGCCATGGCGCCCAGGCTGCATCCTGGTTCTCCGTCGCTTCTTTCCAGTGCCACCAGATCGCACCTCTCTCCTGGTCTCGTACCAACGCAAGCTTATTTTTCATGTAAGCAGGGCCTCAGGCCACCGGAATTTCGATCCATCCTCAATTGTGTCGCAGGGCTCCTCCGTGCCCGGTCACTCCACGGTGCCGGGTTTCAGGTAAGATCCAGCCGAGTGGCGGCATTACGCTCCTCCGCAGCTCAGAGCCTTCCTTCATTCATCACGAGCCTCCATTCCTAGGTCTTCAGTATCGCCGGAGAGTTGGCAGCGCTGTCCGTTGATTCGGTTAGGTTGCGATCCTTTCTATACCATGTTCATTTCTGTTTCCTTTCCGCTCGCCCGGTCACTCGGCCACCGCCCAAAAAAAAATAATAAAAAAATATAGATATATATATTTTTTGGGGGGAAGTCTTTTCTGATGCACTCGGGTGTGGGTTTTCCTGAATCTCAGGTTTCATGTATTTCCCTGGTTAGCTCAAAAATTCACGTATTTCCCCATTCACCCAGGTCTTATTCCCCTGAGTCGCTCGGGTTTTATGTATTTCCCCGAGTCGCTCGGGTTTTACGTTTCCCTGAGTCGTTCGGGTTTTACGTGTTCCCTTGATCGCTCGGGTTCATGCATTTCCCGTATTTTCCCTGAATCACTCAGGTCAGGTATTTTCCTGAATCGCTCAGGTTTATGTATTTCCCTGAATCGTTCAGGTTTTGTATTTTCCTGTCTCTTTCAGGTTGACTGTATTTCCAGGTGGTATGTTTTTTCCTGATTCACCCAGGTTACGTATTTCCCTGAATTGCTCAGGTTTTGTATTTTCCTGTCTCTTTCAGGTTGACGGTATTTCCAGGTTGTATGTTTTTTCCTGATTCACTCAGGTTACGTATTTCCCTGAATCGCTCAGGTCTTATTTCCCACAGGTTGTACGCATTTGCCTGAATCGCTCAGGTCTTTTTTCCCACAGGTTGTTCGCATTTGCCTGAATCGCTCAGGTCTTTTTTCCCACAGGTTGTACGCATTTGCCTGAATCGCTCAGGTCTTTTTCCCCACAGGTTGTTCGCATTTGCCTGAATCGCTCAGGTCTTTTTTCCACTGGTTGTACACATTTGCCTGAATCGCTCAGGATCCGATATATATTTGCCTGAAACGCACAGGTTTTTTTTCCAGCAGTATCCAGTGGTTCCTGTTTACCCGGTTCGTGTTCCGCATGTTTGAATCCCTGATTGCATTGGATCCGGGTTCATCACGGGGATTTGGACATGGTCATCCATTATCTCGACAATTGTTGTTACATCATGTATTGTACTCTGCTCCCACTCAAGCTGCATTCTCCTGTTCATTGCTACATCATGGTTTTGCTCAATCTCACCTGGGCAGTCTGCACCCTGATTCCTGATCATCGAGGGGCCTCAGGGCGTCCCCTGGGGCGGGGCTAGTTGCTCCAGCTTTTCGCCAGGCTTGAAGTCCCCGTGGCGGCCGCCAAGCTGGCTAAGATCCAGGCCGCCGTTTCATCCGCGGCTTCTTCCAGGGTCCTGTCCAAGGGGGAGCTCCAGTCCCTGTTAGGGTTCCTCAACTGTGCATTTAAGTTCATGCCCCAGGGCAGGTCCTTCACTTCCCGGCTCCTCTGTCTCCTCCCGGCAGCTCCGGACCGGGTCTCTAACGTTAACTTTCATATTTTCACGTTCTATATTCAGGGGGCACAGTAGGTGGCGGCCGACGCCCTGTCTCGTTTTAATTACGGTATCTTCTTTCAGGAACTTCCAGAGGCAGACCCAGTCGGTATTCCAGCTTCGCCATTCAGCTCCCTCCTGTTGGGCTAGGGCCCCTGATAGCATCCGCCCGGACCTTGGTCCAGCATTCGCTAGCCGCCAACACCGCCAGGAATTATGACGCCGGGCTCAAAGTCCATAGGCAGTTCCTTGACACCCATCCACGGGGGGAGGTGGATGAGGTCACGTTTATTATGGCAATTATGGCCCATTGCCACTCCCACCGCCACCTGTCATTCACTCCATCAAACTGTATTTGGCCGGCATTCAGCTCCATCGGATGCTCGGTGTCCCCTCTGCCAAATCCATTTTTCTAATCAGGCCATCAAAGCCACCCTTAGGGGCATTCCAAGGGTCAGCACGGCGGTCCAGGTGCGCAGGCAACCAGTCTCAGGCGAGCCATTCTGCAGATTGTCCGTAGACCTTGACGGTCTCCCTTTTGGGCACTCAGCAAGCATCATCACCAAAGCGGCCATGTACCTGGGGTTCTATGGATTTCTTAGGCCTGGGAGTTCACCTGCTGCGCAGTCAACTGGGCGACCCTGCTCAGGCGGCATCTTGCCTGGCATTCAGACCATTTCATACTGTCCATCCCTTCTACCAAGACTAATCAGGCAGGTCCTCCCACCGAGGTAGAGTTCTTCCCCACGTCCAATTGTTGGTGTCCTATCAAAGTGCTCAATGAGCTTCTGCCATCACTGTCGCTCCTGATAAACGGTAGGACCTTTCTTCTGCCCTGTTCGTCTACAACATCCACATGCTGGCAGCAGGGTTGGGGTACAACCCTAGCGCGATATCCGGGCACTCCTTCCGCATAGGGGCCGCTTCCGCAGCATCCAGTCATCAGGTGCCGGCGCACGTCATCCGCAAGATGGGTCGTTGGCGGTCGTCTTGCTACGCAAGGTACGTTCCCAATCCGCAGGTCAAAATCTCCAGAGCCTTTTGTTCATTTGCTTTATAGGTCTCATGATGCTCAAATAAATACTTGCACCCTACACCGTGCCAGTACTCATGTTTTTGCCCACATATTTAGGCCTTACCTCGTCTCTGGCTCCGGGCACACTCCAGCCAGATAGGTCAGGGCAGTACGTTGGCATGACTATTCTGTTACTCGCTCAGCTCCTACCACAAATAGTTAAGGCTGTGTACAGCCTGTAATTGTGGGAGGAGCGCCCTCCCCTACTTAAACCCCTCGGTCCAAGCAGGAGGGCGCCCGTTCCTTGCCCCTCCCTCCTGTCCCTTTTCTTATTCAATCCTCCTTGGGTGGCCACATATTTAGGCCTTACCTCGTCTCTGGCTCCGGGCACACTCCAGCCAGATAGGTCAGGGCAGTACGTAGCATGCCTATTCTGTTCCTCGCTCAGCTCCTACCACAAATATATATACACTGCTCAAAAAAATAAAGGGAACACTTAAACAACACAATGTAACTCCAAGTCAATCACACTTCTGTGAAATCAAACTGTCCACTTAGGAAGCAACACTGAGTGACAATCAATTTCACATGCTGTTGTGCAAATGGGATAGACAACAGGTGGAAATTATAGGCAATTAGCAAGACACCCCCAATAAAGGAGTGGTTCTGCAGGTGGTGATCACAGACCACTTCTCAGTTCCTATGCTTCCTGGCTGATGTTTTGGATGCTGGCGGTGCTTTCACTCTAGTGGTAGCATGAGACGGAGTCTACAACCCACACAAGTGGCTCAGGTAGTGCAGCTTATCCAGGATGGCACATCAATGCGAGCTGTGGCAAGAAGGTTTGCTGTGTCTGTCAGCGTAGTGTCCAGAGCATGGAGGCGCTACCAGGAGACAGGCCAGTACATCGGGAGACGTGGAGGAGGCCGTAGGAGGGCAACAACCCAGCAGCAGGACCGTTACCTCCGCCTTTGTGCAAGGAGGAACAGGAGGAGCACTGCCAGAGCCCTGCAAAATGAACTCCAGCAGGCCACAAATGTGCATGTGTCTGCTCAAACGGTCAGAAACAGACTCCATGAGGGTGATATGAGGGCCCGACGTCCACAGGTGGGGGTTGTGCTTACAGCCCAACACCGTGCAGGATGTTTGGCATTTGCCAGAGAACACCAAGATTGTCAAATTTGCCACTGGCGCCCTGTGCTCTTCACAGATGAAAGCAGGTTCACACTGAGCACATGTGACACACGTGACAGAGTCTTGAGACGCCGTGGAGAACGTTCTGCTGCCTGCAACATCCTCCAGCATGACTGGTTTGGCATTGGGTCAGTATTGGTGTGGGGTGGCATTTCTTTGGAGTGCCGCACAGCCCTCCATGTGCTCGCCAGAGGTAGCCTGACTGCCACTAGGTACCGAGATGAGATCCTCAGACCCCTTGTGAGACCATATGCTGGTGCGGTTGGCCCTGGGTTCCTCCTAATGCAAGACAATGCTAGACCTCATGTGGCTGGAGTGTGTCAGCAGTTCCTGCAAGACGAAGGCATTGATGCTATAGACTGGCCCGCCCGTTCCCCAGACCTGAATCCAATTGAGTACATCTGGGACATCATGTCTCGCTCTATCCACCAACGTCACGTTGCACCACAGACTGTCCTGGAGTTGGCAGATGCTTTAGTCCAGGTCTGGGAGGAGATCCCTCAGGAGACCGTCCACCACCTCATCAGGAGCATGCACAGGCGTTGTAGGGAGGTCATACAGGCACAGGGAGGCCACACACACTACTGAGCCTCATTTTGACTTGTTTTAAGGACATTACATCAAAGTTGGATCAGCCTGTAGTGTGTTTTTCCACTTTAATTTTGAGTGTGACTCCAAATCCAGACCTCCATGGGTTGAAAAATTTGATTTCCATTTTTTTATTTCTGTGTGATTTTGTTGTCAGCACATTCAACTATGTAAAGAACAAAGTATTTCAGAAGAATATTTAATTAATTTAGATCTAGGATGTGTTATTTTTGTGTTCCCTTTATTTTTTTGAGCAGTGTATATTATATACAGCAGTGTACAGATATGTTAGGTAAGACGTAGAATAGATGCAGTGTGTACAGATATATAGTATATACAGCAGTGCACTGATATGTGAGGTACGAGGTATAATAAATGTAGTGTGTACAGAAATATATTATATACAGCGGTGTACGGATATGTGAGGTGCGAGGTATAATATATGCAGTGTGTACAGATATATAGTCTATACAGCAATGTACTGATATGTGAGGCACAAGGTATGATAAATGCAGTATGTACAGAAGTATATTATATACAGCAGTGTACTGATATCTGAGGTATGAGGTATGATAGATGCAGTCAGTACAGATATATAATATATACAGCAGTGTACTGATATGTGAGGTACAAGGTATAATAGATGCAGTGTGTACAGATATAAAGTATATACAGCAGTGTACTGATATGTGAGGCACATGCTGTAATTTATACCTCGTACCTGTCAATACACTGCTGTATATACTATATACCTGTTTTATACACCCAGTCCGGCCCTGATGGCATACAGTAAAACACACAGCAGCAAGCACAGTTCATGGAGCAAAGGGAGAGGCCCAGAATGGGTAATGGGATGTGTTATAAAAGGGGCATGGGGTCCAAATTTAGATTTTTGCTATGGGGCCCAGTGAATTCTATTTACGTCCCTGCCTATAGGTAACTTATTCGGGAAGCTTTCCTAAGACAATGGGAAATCTTCAATATTTACAAAGCCATTTTTTCAGTAACCCTGAAACCCACCCTGTTTTGTGGGATTGAGACGACATGACTAAGGGTAAGATCCTTTCCCCTATAGGTGGCATGGTTCCAGGGGTAGAGACAAGTAGGACATAGTTCTAGAGGATATTTCCATATTACGCATCTCCTTAAGTAACACTTTATTATATTTGACCAATTCATTGTCCCAGTCCTTACTCAGAGCGTCCATTTGGGCAGCTCCTATAATAATGGTAATGAATCTAATGAATCTTATTATTAGTGATGAGCGAGCTTTGGAACCAAACTCGGGTTCGGTTCTGACTGGTACCTCAGAATCGCACCCAAGTTTGGTTTTTAAGTTTTAAAGTGGTTTTCGACTTTAAAAATCAATTACTGAAGTTATTCAATGAAGTCACACGCGACTTCGCGAATAACTAACTTCGGCTCATATAAGCCCATACATTCTAATACTGTTTGGAGACGGATCTCCGTACAGTATTAATTTGAAGTTAAGAATGAAGCAACTTCAGATGAACCATCCAAAGCTCTCATCACTAGTAATGATCAATCAAATGGCTCCTGCACTTGTAATGACTGGTGTGGACCCATGTTTGTCTTCCTTTGAACTTGACTGAAGTTGATGTCGTCAGCTGTATCTAATCTGGATTGTCACATCTGGGCTCTAAGGTTTTCCTCACTTGCCTTTTGAGGACTACCCAATCACCTTGCTCCAGATTTTGTGCTTGCAAGTTGCTACTAGGGTCTGGATTGGAAAAACCAAAATGCTTATGAGTCAAATTTAGTTCCTTTAGTTCCTTTTGAATAGAGTCCCGTCTTTGGACTAAAACTAGTTTTCTTTACCAGCTTTGTTCCAACACTGTTTAACACATAGTAACATAGTACATAAGGCCGAAAAAAGACATTTGTCCATCCAGTTCGGCCTTTTATCCTGCAAGTTGATCCAGAGGAAGGCAAAAATAAAAACTGTGAGGTAGAAGCCAATTTTCCCCACTTTAGGGGAATAAAAATTCCTTCCCGACTCCAATCAGGCAATCAGACTAACTCCCTGGATCAACGACCCCTCTCTAGTAGCTATAGCCTGTAATATTATTACACTCGAAAAATACATCCAGGCCCCTCTTGAATTCCTTTATTGTACTCACCATCACCACCTCCTCAGGCAGAGAGTTCCATAGTCTCACTGCTCTTACCGTAAAGAATCCTTTTCTATGTTTGTGTACAAACCTTCTTTCCTCCAGACGCAGAGGATGTCACCTCGTCACAGTCACAGTCCTCAAGATAAATAGATGATGGGATAGATCTCTGTACTGACCCCTGATATATTTATACATATTAATTAGATCTCCCCTCAGTCGTCTTTTTTTTAAAGTGAATAACCCTAATTTTGATAATCTTTCAGGGTACTGTAGTTGCCCCATTCCAGTTATTACTTTAGTTGCCCTACTCTCGACCCTCTCCAGCTCTGCTATGTCTGCCTTGTTTACAGGAGCCCAGAACTGTACACAGTACTCCATGTGTGGTCTGACTGGCGATTTGTAAAGTGGTAGGACTATGTTCTTATCACGGGCATCTATGCCCCTTTTGATGCAACACATTATCTTATTGGCCTTGGCAGCAGCTGCCTGACACTGGTTTTTGCAGCCTAGTTTGCTGTTTATTAAAATTCCTAGATCCTTTTTCATGTCAGTGTTACCGAGTGTTTTACCATTTAGTATGTACGGGTGACTTGCATTATTCCTTCCCATGTGCATAACTTTACATTTGTCAGTGTTAAACCTCATCTGCCACTTATCTGCCCAAGCCTCCAATCTATCCAGATCCCTCTGTAGTAGTATACTGTCCTCTTCAGTGTTAATTACTTTACAGAGTTTAGTGTCATCTGCGAAAATTGATACTTTACTATGCAAGCCTTCTACAAGATCATTAACAAATATATTGAAGAGAATAGGGCCCAATACTGACGCCTGAATGACTAGTGACAGTGACCCAATCTGAGTGTGTACCGTTAATAACCATCCTCTGTTTTCTATCATTGAGCCAGTTACTTACCCACATACAGACGTGTTCTCCCAGTCCGAGCATTCTCATTTTATATACTAACCTTTTATGTTGTACAGTGTCAAATGCTTTGGAGAAGTCCAGATATACGACATCCATTGATTTGCCGCTGTCAAGTCTAGAACTTACCTCCTCATAGAAACTGATTAAATTAGTTTGGCATAACTGATCCCTCATGAAGCCATGCTGATATGGCGTTATTTGCTTATTTCCATTGAGATGCTCTAAGATAGCATCTCTCAGAAAACCTTCAAACAGTTTACCCACAACAGATGTTAAACTTACCGGCCTATAGTTTCAAGGCTCTGTTTTTGGACCCTTTTTGAATATTGGCACCACATTTGCCATGCGCCAATCCTGTGGGACATTCCCTGTCAGTATAGAGTCCGCAAATATCAGAAATAAGGGTCTGGCTATGACATTACTTAATTCCCTTAGGATACGGGGGTGTATGCCATCCGGTCCTGGTGATTTGTCTATTTTAATCTTTTTATGTCGCTGATGTACTTCTTCCTGGGTCAGACAGGACACTTTTAATGGGGAATTTATTTTTACATTCTGCATGTCATCTAACAGTTTATTTTCGTCAGTGAATACATTGGAGAAAAAAATATTTAACAGCTTTGCTTTCTCCTCGTCGCTCTCTGCGACTCCCCCTTATTACTCTTTAAAGGGACGACACATTCAGATTTATACTTTTTTACATTTATATAATTGAAGAACATTTTAGGGTTAGTTTTACTCTCTTTGGCAATTAATCTCTCGGTCTCTAGTTTGGCCGCTTTTATTTGTTTTTTACATGTTCTATTTTTTTCCTTATAGTTTTTCAGTGCTTCCGTGCCACCCTCCTGTTTTAGTGATTTATATGCTTTCTTTTTGTCAATTATTGCTTTCTTTACAGTTCTATTTATCCACACTGGTTTCTTTTTGTTCCTTAACCTTTTATTCCTATACGGTATGTACCTCTCACAATGAGATTTTAGGATGCTTTTAAAGATATCCCATTTTGTGGCTGTATTTTTATTTTTGAGGACTTTGTCCCAGTTAGTTAGGCCTATGGCCTCTCTTAGTTGGTTAAATTTAGCTTTTTTGAAGTTTGGTATTTTTGTTCCTCCCTGTAGAAACGCTCTTTTGAATGATAATTGGAAGGTTATTACTTTATGGTCACTATTTCCCAGGTGTCCCCCAACCTGCACGTCTGTTGTTCTGTCAGGCCTATTGGTTAATACTAAGTCCAGTATAGCCGTCCCTCTAGTCGGGTCCTGAACCAGTTGGGAGAGGTAATTGTCTTTAGTTATTGCCAAGAACCTGTTTCCTTTATGAGATATACAGGTTTCAGTTTTCCAGTCTATATCTGGGTAGTTGAAGTACCCCATAATAACCACCTTATTATGATTTGCCGCCTCGTCTATCTCGTTTAGTAGTAGATTTTCTGTGGACTCTGGTATATTAGATGGTTTATAGTAAACTCCTATTAGTAATTTATTGTTGTTTTTAGCTCCATGTATCTCTACCCACAGTGACTCCACATGTTCATGTCCCTCACTTATATCTTCACGGAGTGTGGGCTTTAGACAAGACTTTACATAAAGGAAAACCCCTCCCCCTCTCCGGTTTTGACGATCCTTTCTAAACAGACTGTAACCATGTACATTAACTGCCCAGTCATAGCTATCATCCAGCCATGTCTCAGTTATTCCCACTATGTCATAGTTCTCCTCACACATCACTAATTCCAGCTCCCCAGTTTTATTAGTCAGGCTTCTGGCATTAGTATACATACATTTGAGAGGTTTATGTATATTTTTTATCCTACACCTTTCCTTCTGAACTGTTCTAGTCCCTCCTTCCATTCCTCCAGGATGTTTTTGTCTTGTCTGTCATTTTTGTTCAGCCTGGCATATAACCATACATTCTCTCTAAACCAAATTAATCTTATGCTCGGACAGTCATGGGTGGGGACAGCACCAATGCTGCAAGGGAATGCTGTAGTTCCTCTTCCTGCGTGTCCATCCACCCATGAGTGAGCCACAGTCAGATGTAAGTGGGTTTGCATGGGGCATGGTGCAGGATAAGGACGACAAGGTATACAGCATATATATATATATATATTTATATATTTAGTGGTATATATAGTGGCAGTGGAGCTGCCAGAGGGCCATATGAGGGCCATTAAAATGGTGCATCTCACGCTGAGGAAGCTGGGTAAGAACAAGAAAGGCAGGGAAAATAGGGTTTTTCCTCTGTGTGTAATGAATGTAATTAGCAGCCAGCTGAGGAGCTCAGGTAAATGTGGGCCGGGCTCCTCGATCAGGGCTCCCAGTCTGAGGAAGAAGCAGGCTGCGCAAAGGCCTCTTGGAGCCAGGACCCTCTAACCCTGTGTGGGGTAAGCACTGAGTGGTGTTTTAGGGAGCTGGGTGGTGGACCCGAATCCCGATAGAGAGGGAAAATACTGTGTAGTCAGTGGCCAGATGGCCGAAGATTTATGTTTATAATTTATGTTTGGACTGCTGTAAAAGTGACAATAAAGCAGGTTGTGGCCAGTTTGCACCAAAATCTGCAGTATTGGAGCGGCTTCTTGAGGGCTACCAACCATCTAAGGTGAGAAGATAGCAATCCTGGAGAGCCAAGTGACCCTGACTTGTCACATAATATATATATATATATATATATATATATATATATATATATTATGTAAAAGGGGAGCATGTTTAAATATATTCACTAGTCTCTTTGGAGAAGTTTAACTTGGATGATGTAAAGCCAGAGATGTTATTGCCTAACTCCTTGGATGTTTGCTAATTGGCTATGTATGTTTGCTATTTGGTAAGCCTCACAAAGGAACCTGAGAACTACTTGTCTCTATTTGGTTACATGGATGTGATTGGTGAGGCCCATCGGGTTTATGGGGTTAGTGTGGCTCAGATATTATAGGTCATCATTTAGGCCTGCCTCATGAGACAGCACTGATGTGGTGGATCATGATACATGGTATGACATGGAGCTGTGTGCTCCCTGAATTTCATTATCATTGCAGGGTGGATCGCCCCCAAGTATGGTCTGCTGTTGGAAGCAACAGTAGGAGGGAATGATTTAGGTCTTAGATCATCCAGTTTATTAAAGGGGTTCTGCAGTTTGTTTAAACTGATGATCTATCCTTTGGATAGATCATCAGCATCTGATCGGCGGGGGTCCGACTGATCAGCTGTTTGAAAAGGCAGTGGCGCTTCAGGAGTGCCGCGGCCTTCTCACTGTTTACCGCAGGCCCAGTGACGTCACGACTAGTATCAATGGCCTGGGTGGGGCTAAGCTCTGTTCACTTAAATGGAGCTTAGTCGCGCCCAGGCCAGTCCTGGAGAGCTGCTGCCTTCTCAAACAGCTTATCGGCTGGGGTCCCGGGTGTCGGACCCCCGCCGATCAGATGCTGATGATCTATCCAGAGGATACTGTTTCTGTTCTTTCGCAGAATTGTTGTGGTGTGGCCGGATATAGTGGCTCGTTTACAGTGGCATTATGCCAGGTTGGTTGACCACTTTAATAAGGCAAGGATTAAGGCGAACAAGAAGTGTTACAATTTGTGGCATGGAATGGTGGTATAGTGGTTCGTCAGAGAGATTACTTTCTAGTATGTACTTCGCATTAGAGGCTTTCTGCTGGTATTTTACAGTGAGACTCAATTATAAGTATGGTGACCTTTTGGTTAGTAGTAATATTTAATGAACTATCTCTAGTTGGGCTAGGACTAGGTTCTACATGGCTGGGTATTCTATAGTCTTAATATGCTTGTCTTGATGTAGCTCTTTCCTATTTGGTTGCTTCTTGCTAATTCCTATGCTAGAGGTTACATATTGGGCCACATTTGCTACTTTCCTAAAGTAAGATCAAGTAAACTTTGACAGTCTTAAACTGTGCCAGTATAAATAATGTAGTTTGAGACTGGCACTCCTCCGTATGGGATAAATATCAGTCGTAGCAGTATTTATCTGGGTGATTCACAAGATTTAATATATCACATAAGGTACAATCTTAATATTTAATAAATACAAACATATATTGAGACTCAATAATAATTGCTGCAGCAACAATATTGTTAAAAATCCTAAAAAATGCCTAAAAAATAAAATCAAATATATCCAAACAAACGTCCAAAAGGAAGGGGAACCATAAATCCTAGGTCAGAGGTAATAGAAAATGTTCTTGCACAAACCCAGATAGGCCCCGACGTTGTAATATGATTTATCCAATCAGTATCCTTCCCAGTGACGTAGGGATCGCCATAGCAACCATAGCAGTGGCTATGGGGCCCTACGCCACTGGGGGCCCGTCCAGACCGCATTCAGTTTTTTTTTTTATTAACACACAGACAGCGGTGCCCCGGCAGCGTCTGTGACAGTTTATTTTCAAGTTAGTTAAATATCGATTATGTTCTTAATGTTCAGGGCCCCTTCACAGCAGCGGCGGCGGACCAGGCCCCCTCGCTAATGTGATCTAATCTTACTGTCTCCTAAAGTCTCCTGATGTGTCTGGGATTCGAACCCACAACCTCCAATGTATCAGTGGCAAAGCATTTACCCTCACAGCCATAAAGGCTGCATTGCAACTGATTGGAAAAATATAAGACTTCTACTATTATAGCTGGCTAAGTGTACATCTATACACATGACAGCTGCCCCAACACACCCAGCACTGCTATATCTCTATATGACAGCTGTCCCAGCACACTCAGCTCTGCTATATCTCTATATATGAGCAGCTGTCATGTGTATAGATGTACAGTCGTAGCCAAAAGTTTTGAGAATGACACATATATTAGTTTTTACAAAGTTTGCTGCTAAACTGCTTTTAGATCTTTGTTTCAGTTGTTTCTGTGATGTAGTGAAATATAATTACACGCACTTCATACGTTTTAAAGGCTTTTATCGACAATTACATGACATTTATGCAAAGAGTCAGTATTTGCAGTGTTGGCCCTTCTTTTTCAGGACCTCTGCAATTCGACTGGGCATGCTCTCAATCAACTTCTGGGCCAATTCCTGACTGATAGCAACCCATTCTTTCATAATCACTTCTTGAAGTTTGTCAGAATTAGTGGGTTTTTGTTTGTCCACCCGCCTCTTGAGGATTGACCACAAGTTCTGAATGGGATTAAGATCTGGGGAGTTTCCAGGCTATGGACCCAAAATGTCAACGTTTTGGTCCCCGAGCCACTTAGTTATCACTTTTGCCTTATGGCACGGTGCTCCATCATGCTGGAAAATGCATTGTTCTTCACCAAACTGTTGTTGGATTGTTGGAAGAAGTTGCTGTTGGAGGGTGTTTTGGTACCATTCTTTATTCATGGCTGTGTTTTGGGGCAAAATTGTGAGTGAGCTCACTCCCTTGGATGAGAAGCAACCACACACATGAATGGTCTCAGGATGCTTTACTGTTGGCATGACACAGGACTGATGGTAGCACTCACCTTTTCTTCTCCGGGCCAAGCCTTTTTCCTGATGCCCCAAACAATCGGAAAGAGGCTTCATCGGAGAATATGACTTTGCCCCAGTCCTCAGCAGTCCATTCACCATATTTTCTGCAGAAGATTAATCTGTCCCTGATGTTTTTTTTGGAGAGAAGTGGCTTCTTTGCTGCCCTTCTTGACACCAGGCCATCTTCCAAAAGTCTTCGCCTCACTGTGCGTGCAGATGCGCTCACACCTGCCTGCTGCCATTCCTGAGCAAGCTCTGCACTGGTGGCACTCCGATCCCGCAGCTGAATCCTCTTTAGGAGACGATCCTGGCACTTGCTGGACTTTCTTGGACGCCCTGAAGCCTTCTTAACAAGAATTGAACCTCTTTCCTTGAAGTTCTTGATGATCCTATAAATTGTTGATTGAGGTGAAATCTTAGTAGCCACAATATCCTTGCCTGTGAAGCCATTTTTATGCAACGCAATGATGGCTGCACGTGTTTCTTTGCAGGTCACCATGGTTAACAATGGAAGAACAATGATTTCAAGCATCACCCTCCTTTTAACAGGTCAAGTCTGCCATTTTAACCCAATCAGCCTGACATAATGATCTCCAGCCTTGTGCTCGTCAACATTCTCACCTGAGTTAACAAGACGATTACTGAAATGATCTCAGCAGGTCCTTTAATGACAGCAATGAAATGGAGTGGAAAGGTTTTTTTGGGATTAAGTTAATTTTCATGGGAAAGAAGGACTATGCAATTCATCTGATCACTCTTCATAACATTCTGGAGTATATGCAAATTGCTATTATAAAAACTTAAGCAGCAACTTTTCCAATATTTATGTAATTCTCAAAACTTTTGGCCACGACTGTACACTTAGCCAGCTATAACAGTAGAAGTCTCATATTTTTTCAGTCAGCAACAAGGCAGATCTTATGGTCTTGTGGTTAAGTGCTTTGCCTCTGATACAGAAGGTCGTGGGTTCAAATACCAGCAGAAACTTTTCTGAAATACAAGCACTGACTCCATATATGGACATACAGGGCGGAACACAGGAAGAGGCTGACATGGAGGTAAGTAGAAGTGTTTATTATTTTTTTTTAATATCCGACTGTTACTGCCATGGGGGGAGCGGGGGGCACTTGATACTGGCACATGGGGGGAGGGGGGTTGGCACCTGATACTGGCGTCTGGGGGGGTTGGCACCTGATACTGGCACATGGGGGGGGAGAGGCACCTGATACTGGCACATGGGGGGGGGGGAGAGGGGTTGGCACCTGATACTGGCACCTGGGGGGGGGGTGAGGGGGGGTTGACACCTGATACTGGCACATGGGGGGGAGAGAGGTACTTGATACTGGCACTTTTTTGGGGGGGGGGAGATGGCACTATGATACTGGGACATGGGGGGAAGAGAAAGGCACTTGATACTGGCACATGGGGGGGTTTGGCACTATGATACTGGCACATGGGGGGTGGGAAGGAGAGAGGCACTTGATACTGGTACATTGGGGGAGAGATGGTACTATGATACTGGGACATGTGGGGACGACGACAGAGGCACTTGATACTGGCACATGATGGGGGGGCATCTATGGGGACACTTACTGGCACATTATTGGGGGGCATTATGGGGGACACTAGGCTGGCAGCCTATCAGAGGCCGGACACTGATGGGCATCTACTGGGGCACTATATATGGGGCATTTTATACTGGTACATTATGGGGGGCACTAGCAGGAAGGGGGGGAGAGGAGCACTATGGGGGAATTTACTGGGGGCACTATATAGGGGTATTTTATGCTGGGACATTATGGGGTACTATGGGGGCACTATGGGGACATTAGCTCAATTGGGGGCATTACAAGGGGGTATTTTTGCACTGTCACATTATAAGGAGAATTATTACTACTGGGGGGGGGGCATTATAGTGGGCTTTATTACTCCCCCATGGTATGACCCCCTAGTAGCAGCACCAGCCTCTCCCTGCTCTGCTATCCCTCTGCCCCTTCTCCAAATCCTTATTATGAAATCTTTCTCATTAGGATAAAGCACAACATCAGTCCTGCCGAGCCCCCGGCCAAGTGTTGAAGTGGTGTCCGAGATCCCAAAGGGTCAAGTAACTGTAAGTTTTCATATGAAATATGTTTATGTTATACACATATAGTATCCACTGTGCCACACAATATACAGTATACCGCTACACTGTGCCAAAGGAGTGGGGTTTACACAGGAGGAGGGAGGTGCGAAGCGCGCTGGAGGGGCCCTTACAAATATTTGCTGTGGGGCCCAGTCACTTCTAGTTACGCCCCTGATCCTTCCTATATCTCTGTTAGTCTCCTTTGACCTAGTAATGGGCTTGGTTTTCTTATAAAGAATATGACAAGAAAATCGTTCAGTAAATCGTTCTTCAATGTTCAGTAAGTGTCCGATTTAAAGACAAAAAAGCATCTGGTTTTTACTTGTACACCTCGGGGCCTATCTGGGTTTGTGCAAGAACATTTTCTATTACCTCTGAGTCTGACCTAGGATTTATGGTTCCCCCTCCTTTTGGACGTTTGTTTGGATATATTTGATTTTATTTTTTAGGCATTTTTTAGGATTTTGAACAATATTGTTGCTGCAGCAATTATTATTGAGTCTCAATATATGTTTGTATTTTATTAAATATTAAGATTGTACCTTATGTGATATATTGAATCTTGTGAATCACCCAGATAAATACTGCTACGACTGATATTTATCCCATACAGAGGAGTGCCAGTCTCAAACTACATTATTTATACTCCCTTTTGGTTTGATTTGAGTGAATCAATCGAGACTAGAGCACCCATTCCAGATCTGTCAGAGGGGTGAGCTTTTTGTCTATACTATATACTCTCTTAAACTGTGCCAGATTTATCAAAGTGGCTGATGCTGGATGATAAATCTGGCATACCTATAGACTGTCTAGTCTAAATTTAAAACACTGGGCCCCAGGAGCCTCAAGTTGCACTTCTGGCACACAGAGTACCTATGGCTCAGTACTAGTGTTGAGTGAAGCAAAGCATTTGAAGCAAAATTTGGTCCAAAGTTTAGGAAAACTTCAATTAGCAACGAATCCAAATTTCCTTGCGCTTAGTGGTAACAAATCATTTTTTCCTAAAATGGATAAGAAGCCAGGAATGCAAGATTACCCATAATGCTGTGCAGCCAGTCAAACTGCAGACAGCCATCCCCTGTGATGTAACAGCCCTATAAAACACTCATCAAGCACTGTCTCCGCCATTGTCCTGTGAGATGGGCATAGGGAGACATGTGGCAAGTGCTCATATGCTAGGGACAGTGTTGCTGAAAACGATTATTAGAATATTGGAGATGGAGACTGGAGGGAGAGTGCAGGCTGCTGCGTCCGTTTTATTTATTTATTCCTACATCCAGTATCGGACTGGGGTCCCTAGGGCCCACCAGTAAAATTTATTTTGGGGGCCCACCGTAAGGATAGATTCAAATATTACCTGCTCACACAGCAGTTAAATGCTACCAGATGATTGAATATGGGGGTCCTGCAGCAACTTTGAGAAGGTAGGTCTTTAGGAAAAGAGGACACTGGCCAACTTTCATCTCTACCTAGAAGTCATCTCAGCTCTGATCGTGTCTATAATAATAAACTCGGGAGTTTCTTTAATCTATCAAGTTTTTATATGAACATAGGCTGGTGGAGGTGCTGTACATTGAATATATGTATGTAGTGCAGTCAGTCTTCTGTGTTATGTGCCACTTGTGCAGGGGGTGGGAGACTAGGGGCCCATCTTGCTCAGAGGCCCACTGGGGGATTTACCTGTACCCCTGTGGGCCAGACCCAGTCAGCCTACATAAGCCGTAAATATAATTCAATTCCAATAAAATGGAAGTCTTTATTAATTTGGTGCCAGCGTGCCAACCAATCCCATCCAATCTGCACCCCTTAGGGTCTTCATTATTCAATGAAGGGCAACTGCAGGCTAATCTGCCACGTGGTTCTTCACCACAGCAAGGCCGCTCCATGTTGTAGTAACCTAAGTTAGAGTAGCCTGGGTATACCTGATTTATAGTGATTCATGACAAATTAATTTATAACAAATCAAATTTCTTGGCTAACTTAGGCAAAGTTGCCAAATCAAATTTTTCCAAACTTCACTCATCTCTACTCAGTACTATCATTCACCACATACATGAAGCCTAACTGTTCAGGTATAAGTAGCATTTTGATATGAAATCTGAGAGTAGAACTACGGGTTTAGGAGTTTGTTTCATATGCAACATAAAATATGATTACACAATTTATAATGTGTTCATCATTGTGGGAAGGTGAATTATTCAAGAACCAAGTTAGAACATCAATCAGAGAGCGTTTGTTGATCAGTTCATATTCATTGCTATAACAACCCTGTCTTCAGTACAATTGTTTGGCTGCAACTCCGTCTATGTGTACCAGCCTACCAAATGCTGAATTTGTCAGACCTGCCTTAAATGGGTAGTGTGATTTCACTAACCTCGCTTTTACTGTGTAACTCTTTTTTTTTTTTTTTATCATTGGGTTTTCAAATTGTTTCCAATGTCTAATGCTAGAGATTTAGCTGCATTACGTAAATGTGCTTTGGGTGTTCTAGAAATAGATTCTGTTCTGCAGAGCAGCAATATTGACCCAGGATTCTCGGGGCAAGCTTTATTTGTTCTATTACAAACCCGCAGGATCAGAATACAAAACAAAATACTTGGCCTTGATACTTGGTATGTAACAAAGGACATATTCAAGCATGGCTGCTTGAATGAATCACGATCAAACAAGGTCTGTCTCACGGGCAAACTATACTCCTGC
This sequence comes from Bufo bufo, assembly GCF_905171765.1. NCBI lineage: Eukaryota > Metazoa > Chordata > Amphibia > Anura > Bufonidae > Bufo > Bufo bufo. The sequence goes on along the minus strand of NC_053391.1, from coordinate 135,111,525 downwards.
CTCTAATATATCTACGGACCCAAATACTGTGGCAATATCTTATCATGTCTGCAGAGAACAGTAAAAAGCCAGTGCAACTGGGAAGAATGTCATTTTTTTATATTTAGTCAATTTTCAAGGACATTACATGTGCAATGCAGTGGCAATGGCCATGGCCCCCTTTGTAATTGATGGTGGTACCCAGGTGTTGGAATGGCCAAGTGGTTTCGGGTGGCCTAGAATGTCCCTTAATGTTTTGTATGAGTGTCACGGTGCTCCTACCTGGATACGGCTGGATCCCAGGCTTTGGCTCCGAAGCAATAAAATAGGAGGTAGTAATTAAGGGATGAAAGAAGTAACTTGAGTCCAGACCTTGTATGAAGTTCAATAGCAGCTTTACTTGAATAAACGTTCATCAAAAACAGTCTTTAAACTTTGTCCCAGCAGGATTTGGCATAAAACTCTGGCAGGCAAACTCAACTATGCTACATCTGTTGCCCTCTGACTCTGCTGTACCGACAGCCTGGCTGTATAACTCAGCTTTCCTCTTTAGGCTGCAACTTCTCTCTTTCTTTAGTCTGCCTCTATATTAGGCTAGGGAACTTTTCCTCCTGGCTCCTGAGGCTCTGAACTGTGTCCTCCATATCCAGCAGAGCTGAAGGTGCTCTGGCTGACTTGGCTTTTCTTGGCCTGGGCACATTCAGCAGAGATGTGCCTAGCACACCCTCCTTACCCTAGCAGGGGGTAAGCTAGACTGCTCCTAGAAACTGGTCCCCACCCTTCCTGCAGGAAGTGGGACTCGCCCACTCCTCGACAGACAGGTGCTAGAATGGAATGGAAAGCTCCATTCTACCTAACTGTAGCTCTGCCATGGCATATTACATTTGAACATAACAGTTGCAAACAATATTAGGAAAAGGAATGCACAGTGTAGTGGACCTTAAATTAATACACAAAATTACATTATATTAGCCCATTATAGATAGTAGCGGGGTGAAGAAGTGGTAATGCCACTCTGGGGCATTACATATGTACAACAAAGCTGGCTGTCTGATGGCTCTTTCTCCATTCCCTCTCTCTCCTCTCCTGAATGATCTTCTAAGCTGACCAAATCAAAGTTTAAAGGGGTTCTCCGAGATTTTGATATTGATGGATTATCCTGAGGATACGTCATCAATATCACATTGGCAGGGTCCAACTCCTTACACCCATGCCAATCAGCCATATGAAGAATCTTGGGCAGTCAGTGAGCACTCAGGCCTCTTCCTAGACTATGTAACATCACACTTATTGGTCACATGGTTTAGGTGCAGCTCGGCCCAATTCAAGTGAGTGGGGTTAAGCTGCAATATCAAGCATAGCCACTATCCAGTGGACGGCACCGTGCTTGGTAAGATGTGAGGAAGCCGTGGTGATCACTAGAGCTCCGATGAGCGCTGCAGCTTCCTCAAACAACTGATTGGCTGGGGTGATGGGTAACCTCTGCTGATCTCATATTCATGAGTAGAGCTGAGTGAATTTTTCAAAAATTCAATTTGGCCGGTTTGCCGAATTTTTTGAAAGAATTCGGTTCAGTCCAAATTTATTTGCAGCGAATTTCGTTAAAAAACAGCTATTTCCTGGCTGCAGAGAGCCTTTATAGTGGTGTAGAACACTGTGCCTTGCAGTAACACACAGGGAGTCTACTCTGGCGCTCTTGAGAGCATTCCCACATGTCACAGGGGAACAGGTGGAAGGTGAAGGCAGAGGAGTGGCAAGAGGTCGCCAACGCAGCTGTGTCACGGCCAGCTCATCTGAGGGCAGGGTTAGCATGGCATATGAGGCGGTGAGCGGGAAGGCCGAAGTTCCGCTGTAGCGCAGACAGGCGAGCAGCGGCAGGATGTGAACGGCGGAAGCGCGCACAGACGGCCCGCACTTTATGCAGCAGCTCTGACATGTTGGGGTAGTGGTGAATGAACCTCTGCACCACCAAGTTCAGCACATGCGCCAGGCAAGGGATGTGCGTCAAACCGGCTAGTCCCAGAGCTGCCACGAGATTTCGCCCATTATCGCATACCACCAGGCCTGGCTTGAGGCCCACCGGCAGAAACCACTCGTCGGTCTGTTGTTCAATACCCCGCCACAACTCCTTTGCGCTGTGGGGCCTGTCCCCCAAACATATGAGTTTCAGAATGGCCTGCTGACGTTTACCCCGGGCTGTGCTGAAGTTGGTGGTGAAGGTGTGTGGCTGACCGGATGAGCTGGTGGAAGCAGTGGAGGAGGAAGCCGAGTAGGAGGAGGAGGCTACAGGAGGCAGAGAATGATGCCCTGCGATCCTAGGGGGCGGAAGGACGTGCGCCAAGGAACTGTCCGCCGGGGGCCCAGCCGCCACTACATTCATCCAGTGTGCAGTTAGTGAGATATAGCGTCCCTGGCCGTGCTTACTGGTCCACGTATCTGTGGTTAGGTGGACCTTGCCACAAATGGCGTTGCGCAGTGCACACTTGATTTTATCGGACACTTGCATGTGCAGGGAAGGCACGGCTGTCTTGGAGAAGTAGTGGCGGCTGGGAACCACATACTGCGGGACAGCCATGGCCATCAGCTGTTTGAAGCTGTCTGTGTCCACCAGCCGGAATGACAGCATTTCAAAGGCCAGCAGTTTAGAAATGCTGGCGTTCAGGCCAAGGGCTCGAGGGTGACTCGGGGGGAATTTGCGCTTCCTCTCTAAGGTTTGAGATATTGAGAGCTGAACGCTGCTGTGTGATATAGTGGAGACGCTAGTTGACGGTGGCGGTGGTGGTGGTGTCGGTGGCACATCCTCTGTTTGCTGCTCGGCAGGTGGCAACATTCCTCTCGAGGCGGAAGCCAAGGCAGCAGCGGTAGAGGGAGCAGGGGGAGCCTCAGCGAGTGCCTGGTTTTTAAGGTGTGTACCCCACTGCAGTTCATGCTTTGCATGTAGATGCCTGGTCATGCAGGTTGTGCTGAGGTTCAGAACGTTAATGCCTCGCCTCAGGCTCTGATGGCAGAGCGTGCAAGTCACTCGGGTCTTGTCGGTAGGACATTGTTTAAAGAAGTGCCATGCCAGGGAACTCTTTGAAGCTGCCTTTGTGGGGCTGGGTCCCTGTTGGCGATGTCCAGTAGCAGGCGAACTCTGGGGGCGGCGGCTCGTCTGCTTTGGCCCCCTGCTCCCTCTTTGGCTTCGCTGTTGTCTCGGTCTCACCACTACCTCTTCCTCTGAACTGTGAAAGTCATCGCCACGACCTTCAGTCCATGTGGGGTCTAAGACCTCATCGTCCTCTGCATCGTCTTCCACCCAGTCTCCCTCCCTGACCTCCTCCTGTTCAGTCTGCACACTGCAAAAAGACGCGGCAGTGGGCACCTGTGTTTCGTCATCATCAGAGAGTCGGTGACTCTGCTGTGGTGGTATTCCCATGTCCTCTTCATCTGGAGACATAAGTGGTTGTGCGTCAGTGCATGGTATGTCTTCCTCCACTGGGGAAGGGCTAGGTGGACGCCCCTGGGAAACCCTGGAAGCAGAGTCTTCAAACAGAAGAAGAGACTGCTGCATAACTTGTGGCTCAGACCGTTTCCCTGATATGCTTGGGGGTGATGTGACAGACTGATGGGCTTGGTTTTCAGGTGCCACCTGTGCGCTTTCCGCAGAAGACTGGGTGGAAGACCATGTGGTGAACGTGCTGGAAGCACTGTCGGCCACCCAATCGATTAATGCCTGTACCTGCTCAGGCCTTACCATCCTAAGAGCGGCATTGGGCCCCACGAGATATTGCGGTACATTCTGCCGGCTAGTTGAGGGAGTTCGTTCCCTACTGTGTGCGCCTGGGGCCGAACGGCCACGTCCTCTACCAGCAACAGAGGCTCCACGGACACCACCACGACCGCGTCCTCGTCCCTTAATAGTATTTTTCTTCATTGTTGCGATTCAACTCGCACCACAATGAAATATATTATTTTTTATAAGCAAAATCCCCTCACTGGAATACTTTCAGTCTTTTGACTGTATGGATTACAGATGGAATGACTGTTATATGTGAGTACCGCTTTCTTTGACAGATTCTAGTATGGGTACATATATGTTTTCCCAACCCCAGCACATTAGTTTGCTAATTCCAGATGTATGAAACGCAGGCCTAACTGTATCTAGTATATTGAACGCCAGATAAACTAACTTGGCCTTTTTTAAATAAAAAAAAAATCCCCTCACTGGAATACTTTCAGTCTTTTGACTGTATGGATTACAGATGGAATGACTGTTATATGTGAGTACCGCTTTCTTTGACAGATTCTAGTATGGGTACATATATGTTTTCCCAACCCCAGCACATTAGTTTGCTAATTCCAGATGTATGAAACGCAGGCCTAACTGTATCTAGTATATTGAACGCCAGATAAACTAACTTGGCCTTTTTTAAATAAAAAAAATCCCCTCACTGGAATACTTTCAGTCTTTTGACTGTATGGATTACAGATGGAATGACTGTTATATGTGAGTACCGCTTTCTTTGACAGATTCTAGTATGGGTACATATATGTTTTCCCAACCCCAGCACATTAGTTTGCTAATTCCAGATGTATGAAACGCAGGCCTAACTGTATCTAGTATATTGAACGCCAGATAAACTAACTTGGCCTTTTTTAAATAAAAAAAATCCCCTCACTGGAATACTTTCAGTCTTTTGACTGTATGGATTACAGATGGAATGACTGTTATATGTGAGTACCGCTTTCTTTGACAGATTCTAGTATGGGTACATATATGTTTTCCCAACCCCAGCACATTAGTTTGCTAATTCCAGATGTATGAAACGCAGGCCTAACTGTATCTAGTATATTGAACGCCAGATAAACTAACTTGGCCTTTTTTAAATAAAAAAAATCCCCTCACTGGAATACTTTCAGTCTTTTGACTGTATGGATTACAGATGGAATGACTGTTATATGTGAGTACCGCTTTCTTTGACAGATTCTAGTATGGGTACATATATGTTTTCCCAACCCCAGCACATTAGTTTGCTAATTCCAGATGTATGAAACGCAGGCCTAACTGTATCTAGTATATTGAACGCCAGATAAACTAACTTGGCCTTTTTTAAATAAAAAAAAAATTCCCTCACTGGAATACTTTATGGCTTTTCACTGTATGGATTACAGGTGGACTGGTATTAGTAGGGGTGACACAAGCACACCCAAGTCCCTGATGTAGGATTTCTATGGCACAGACCACTATTACAAGTGATTAATGGACGTTGGGAGAGATTGTGCTGCAGCACTAGTCCCAAGATGGCCGCCGCCTATCAGCCCAGTAACATGTGCCACAAAATGGTCTGCACAACCTTTAAAAAAAATAGCCTTGGACTGTGCTGCTAAATCGCTATTGGTCTGAATCCCAGGTGTAGATGTCTGACTTGTTTGGAGCTTTGGAATGCACACTGTGGCAGCTTCTGCTGCAGCACTACAAGTCGCAAAATGGCGGCCGGCGGTCAGCCCAGGTACATGTGGATGGAAAAATCACTCTGGCCACTCTAAAAATAGCCAATCCCTATCAAAAAAGCAGCTCAGCTGCAGTTGTTCAGATGAATCACAGGTGGAGGAGAGAAATTTGCTTCCAGTTATTCAATTATCCCTGCCTATTCTCGCCCTAGCATCAGCTGCGTCTATCCCTGTTCTATTCACATCGGGAGTGAGCACGTCCCGACGTGCGCACAAGCTTATAAAGAGGCTGAGTCACATGCTGCACTTGGCCAATCACAGCCTTGCCAATAGTAGGCATGGCTGCGATGGCATCTTAGGGCAAGTAGTATGATGCATGTTGATTGGCTGCTTTGCAGCCTTTCAAAATGCGCCAAAATACATGCCGAACGACGAACCCGAACCCGAACTTTTACGAAAAAGTTCGGGTCCGTGTCACGAACACCCCAAAATTCGGTACGGACCCGAACTATGCTCGAACTGTTCGCTCAACACTACTGATGATGGAACTGGTACTGCTCCTGCCACCCCACCCCTCCCCAGCAGTCATGGCAGTGGAACGTGAGTGCAGAGGGCCCCCCTGGTCAGAACTGCGAGAGGATGGACGATAGAGCAGATAGGCAGCGGCCAACTGACTTCATAGGATGTCTATATAGTAGTTCAGTTTGTCCTCCCTCTCAGCGGGTGTAAATAAGGCCCCCATTTTGGACTGGTAGCGAGGGTAGAATAAGTTGGAGAGCCAGAAGTTATCCCTCTGCCGAATGTTGACAATTCGGCTGTCACTACGCAAGCAAGTGAGCATGCATCGGGCCATTTGTACAAGTGACTCGGAGGGACTCCCCGCCTCCATCTCCACTGCATACTGCCACAGTGTGTCTGGGTCCTCTGCCTCCTCTTCCTCATCGCCCTGTAGCTCCTCTGGCTGCTCCTGCTCCTCCTCTCCTGTCAACTATGTAGTAAAACCACCCATTTCGCTACACATTGCTTGTGCTCCAATGTCCTCCAGTTCAGCCCCCACAGGGCTCATGTGGCCATGAGATGTAGGCACCATGTCTCCAGTCCCCTGACTAGCCAGATTTACCAGCATCTGTTCCAGGACATGAAGCAGTGGAATGACGTTGTTCATCCCGTAGTCCTGGGAACTGACAAATAACATGGCTCTTGTCCGCTTGGATCATCAAGAAATTGTTTATGGCCTTTCTCTGCTCGTAGAGTCGGTCCAACATATGGAGGGTGGAACTCCAATGGGTGGAAACATTGCATATTAGCCTATGTTGGGGGATGCAGTTCTGCCACTGCAGCTCAAGGAGGGTGTGCTTTGCGGAGTGTAAGTGTCTGAAGTGCATGCAAAGTTTCCCGGGCATTTTTAGGATGTCTTGCAGATCGGTGGAAAACTTCAGGAGCTGCTTGAAAACTAGATTGAACATATGTGCTATGCAGGGCGCATGGCTCAGCCCTCCTTGACGCAGTGCCGACACCATGTTTTTCCCGTTGTAGGTCACCATGGTTGCGATTTTCAGTTGTCACGGAGAAAGCCAGGATTCGATTTCTTAATGAAGGACCCAGAGCAATTCCTCCCCTGTGTGACTTTGTTTGCCCAGGCAAATGGGGTGCAGAACAGCGTAACACTGCTGTGCCCTACACATGTGGCATGCTGGATGGGCACTGTGAATTGTCCTGCAGTGGAGGTTGAGGACACGGTGAAGGATGAGGAGGCAGAGGTGGACATTGTCGCAGGACCAACGGCGTGAGAACGTGGAGGCAGAAGCGGCATCACCTTGGCAAGTTGCTGGTGTGGCTGTGCAGGAACCACATTTACCCAGTGTGCCATAAAGGACATATATTGTCCCTGATCGTAGTTACAGCTCCACACGTCGGCGCTACTGTGCACTTTGGCAGACACCGACAGGTTCAAGGACTGGCCCACCTTCTGTTCTACATGTGTCCTCCTCGGCTCAGCACAAGCCATCAGTTCTCTGAAAGGTTCAGAGTCCACCACTTAGATAGCGAGGGACTGCAGTACCAGCAACTTGGACAGGAGCACATTCAGCTTCTGCGCTGTTGGATGCGTGCACGCATACTGTTGTCTCTTGGCAATCACTTCGGTGATTGATTGCTGACAGAATGACTGACAAGGAGTAGGAGGGCGAGGAGCAGGAGCATCAGGACCAGCAGATTATGGGAAGTATAGACAGCTCCCTTCAACTGAGGTGGTGGAGCCTTGACTGCTCCTCGTGCCACTGGGTGATGTAGCGGTTGCTGCAGCAGGCTGGACCACCACATCGAAGCCACGGTTCTCCCAGGCCACTTTATGGTGATGCTGCATATGATGATGCAGGACCGTGGTGCCAACATTGACACCCTGGCCATGCTTCACCTTCTGCCCACAGATTCTACATATGGCCATGGTCACCTCCTCCGGCGGCTTAACAAAAAACTGCCACACCGTCGAGTAGGTGATTTTACCCCCAACACTACGCACTGACTAACTGCTACCGCAGCTGCCTCCGTGAATCCATGCACCGCTACTTCCCAGGAAGGTAGGCTCCTGCGAAGCGGGTGGTCTACCCAGGGCACGTTGGCTGCCGACCTCCCACTGCTGCCACCCTGCTGACTCCCGGCCACGCTAGCAACTTGCTGGCTCTGCTGCTGCCTCATGCGCAAGTTGCCTCCCTCTTCTCCCGATGATGATGATTCGCCTTCGTCACCCGGCTCCCAAGTGCAATGAGCTACATCATCATCTTCAAGTACTGTCTGCACGTCACTGATGTCCTCCTCAACCGTCACTGGGTCAGGAGCCTGACCTCTCGCAACACCAGCTCCCACACCACTCTCCTCATCACTACTTGGACATTTAGTGGAGGAAGCGGTGGATGTCTCCTCCACATCTTGGCTGGCCAGTAGCTGCTGATTGTTCTCTAGCAGCTCGTCCTCACTGTATAGTGGAGCTGAGCCCACAACATACAATACTTCTCTGTGGTTGTGTCTGACAAACCCACTGACTCTTGGCTAGGGGTGTCTGATGTCATTTGCGACAAAGTCGAAGATTAAGTCAACCATTCAAGAACCTCTGGGATGCTGGTCACGACATGACCGCTAGCTGACACAGGGAGCTCAGGTCTCTCGAAGTGACCCCTGCTGCCATGGCCCCTTACTCTGCTGCGACCTCTGCCTGCGCCAGAAACATTTTGGCCTCTGCCTCTCCCCTGTGCAGGGCCTGGCACTTCTCTGTCTGACATACTGTTAGATCAAATAAACAAAAAAAAAGGAAATTAAAACACCCCAAAAAAGTCTGTAATGTTCTCACCTCACCACACAACGGCTAATAAGCCCTTTTTTCCCCCCACCAATACAAACAAAAAAGGGCTTTAAAACATATAACTGCAACGCTGAACGGCAAATATATATTTTTCTTTTTACACTATTACACACCACAAAAAGCTTTACAACATACAGGGAGTGCAGAATTATTAGGCAAGTTGTATTTTTGAGGATTAATTTTATTATTGAACAACAACCATGTTCTCAATGAACCCAAAAAACTCATTAATATCAAAGCTGAATATTTTTGGAAGTAGTTTTTAGTTTGTTTTTAGTTTTAGCTATTTTAGAGGGATATCTGTGTGTGCAGGTGACTATTACTGTGCATAATTATTAGGCAACTTAACAAAAAACAAATATATACCCATTTAAATTATTTATTTTTACCAGTGAAACCAATATAACATCTCAACATTCACAAATATACATTTCTGACATTCAAAAACAAAACAAAAACAAATCAGTGACCAATATAGCCACCTTTCTTTGCAAGGACACTCAAAAGCCTGCCATCCATGGATTCTGTCAGTGTTTTGATCTGTTCACCATCAACATTGTGTGCAGCAGCAACCACAGCCTCCCAGACACTGTTCAGAGAGGTGTACTGTTTTCCCTCCTTGTAAATCTCACATTTGATGATGGACCACAGGTTCTCAATGGGGTTCAGATCAGGTGAACAAGGAGGCCATGTCATTAGATTTTCTTCTTTTATACCCTTTCTTGCCAGCCACGCTGTGGAGTACTTGGACGCGTGTGATGGAGCATTGTCCTGCATAAAAATCATGTTTTTCTTGAAGGATGCAGACTTCTTCCTGTACCACTGCTTGAAGAAGGTGTCTTCCAGAAACTGGGAGTTGAGCTTGACTCCATCCTCAACCTAAAAAGGCCCCACAAGCTCATCTTTGATGATACCAGCCCAAACCAGTACTCCACCTCCACCTTGCTGGCGTCTGAGTCGGACTGGAGCTCTCTGCCCTTTACCAATCCAGCCACGGGCCCATCAAGACTCACTCTCATTTCATCAGTCCATAAAACCTTAGAAAAATCAGTCTTGAGATATTTCTTGGCCCAGTCTTGACGTTTCAGCTTGTGTGTCTTGTTCAGTGGTGGTCGTCTTTCAGCCTTTCTTACCTTGGCCATGTCTCTGAGTATTGCACACCTTGTGCTTTTGGGCACTCCAGTGATGTTGCAGCTCTGAAATATGGCCAAACTGGTGGCAAGTGGCATCTTGGCAGCTGCACGCTTGACTTTTCTCAGTTCATGGGCAGTTATTTTGCGCCTTGGTTTTTCCACACGCTTCTTGCGACCCTGTTGACTATTTTGAATGAAACGCTTGATTGTTCGATGATCACGCTTCAGAAGCTTTGCAATTTTAAGAGTGCTGCATCCCTCTGCAAGATATCTCACTATTTTTGACTTTTCTTAGCCTGTCAAGTCCTTCTTTTGACCCATTTTGCCAAAGGAAAGGAAGTTGCCTAATAATTATGCACACCTGATATAGGGTGTTGATGTCATTAGACCACACCCCTTCTCATTACAGAGATGCACATCACCTAATATGCTTAATTGGTAGTAGGCTTTCGAGCCTATACAGCTTGGAGTAAGACAACATGCATAAAGAGGATGATGTGGTCAAAATACTCATTTGCCTAATAATTCTGTACAGGGTGTATAACTGCACCACTTAGCGGCAAATATATTTTTTCTTTTTCCAATAATACACGCCACAAAAGGCTTTAGAACATTCAACTGCACCGCAGAACGGCAAATACCGGTATATTTTACTTTTACCACTAATACACGACAAAAAGTGCTGTAGTTTTAGCACTTCACCACACAACGGCTAATAAGCCCCTTTTTTCGACTAATACAAGCCAAAAAATGCTTTAGAACATATAACTGCACCGCACAAGGGCAAAAAAGACAGAAATATTTCCTTGTAATAAACCCTGTTAATGGCTGTAACACCCCAATAACAAAAACGGTTTGCTGGAATTACAGAGCTGTATAATGGCAATTTGGGTGCCCAGTCAGTGCATCAAGGTGTAATAGGATTGTTCCTATTACCCAGGCTGTAACCTCCCCTACTGAATCCTGTTCAACATAAATGCTGCGGAGTGATTCCTCCCTATCCTTTCCCTACACCTTGAATAATCTTTTCCTGCACTTGTAAATCGTTTTTTCTAGCACTGTCCCTAGCTCCTGCTGACATCTCTCCCTGCACTAAGTACACTGGAAAATGGCAGAATCCAAGATGGGTGTATTTATAGGGCTGTGACTTCACAGGGCTGGCTGGCTGCTGATTGGCTGCATGCATGGCATTATGGGTGATCTTGCGTTCCCAGAGTTCCTTGCTCCATGTCCTCACATGTGCACCAACGATTTTAGGAAACAATGCGATTCATTACCATGAAACGCAAGGAAATTTCGGCTTCGGTGCGAATCGAATTTCTCCTGAAATTCGGATCGAATTCCACTTCGTCAACTTCGATTCTTTCATCTCTATTGATGACCTATCCGAAGGATAGGCCATAAATATGAAGATCCCAGAGAACCTCTTTAACCTTGATTTGGTCATAAATCAGCTTTGAAGAGAGGGAGGGTGGAAACCAAGCAGACAGCCAGACTGATGGATTTCACTGTGAATAGCATACTGCAACTTGTAGCATATGACTGCAGAAGCCAAGCAAAGCAATATTTTTAATATTTTAAGCTACAGGGAAAATCTGCTTTGTTATGGTGATTATTCTTACTGCTATGGCTGTATTGGGTCAAGTTGGGTCCACAGCACCGGCATAGTAGTGGCATCCCAGCGAGTCACATAAATACCGTAAAGGAAGAGAAGCAGCACTTCTGTTCTGTTGTATCCATAGCACTCGTTGAGTCCTAGGGTCGAGATTTATCAACACTTTAAGGGTACTTTCACACTAGCGTTTTTCTTTTCCGTTATTGAGTTCCGTCACAGGGGCTCAATACCGGAAAAAAACAGATCAGTTTTATCCTAATGCATTTTGAATGGAGAGCATTCTGCTAAGTATGCATCAGGATGCATCAGTTCAGTCCCTCTTACATTTTTTGGCTGGAGAAAATACCCCAGCATGCTGTATTTTTCTCTCCGGACAAAAATCCTGAACACTTGCTGGAATGCCGGATCCGGCATTCATTTCCATTAAAATTGAAAAAAATAAATACCAGATCCGGAGAGACGGATTCGGTATTTCAATGCATTTGTCAGACGGATCCGCATCCGGATCCGTCTGACAAATGCCATCCGTTTGCTTCCGGATTTCCGCACGGAACTGCCTGCCGGAATCCTCTGCCGCAAGTGTGAAAGTACCCTTTCTTCACTTTTGTGGTTTTAAAATGTCACAAATTTAGGCACACACCATATTTGCACCATAATTTGCTTATTGCTTTGCTAAAGGATAGGGCTTAGTGGGAGGGGACACACCCTCTGCTGTCCACCGGATTTACTATCATTTACGCCAGAAACTGGCATTAAGTATACCTCAATTTTACGTCAGCCCCTAGCTGTTTATTTGAGTTTCTGGAGCATGGTGGAGGAATAGTGATGTAACTAATTTTTTAACGGGCATCTGTCTCACTTCAGCATACAAGAGATCAAGACTGGCATAGGGAATGTCATTCTTGATAAATCTCTAAGATTGGAGAAGACAGAATAAGCTTTCACTGGTTATGTATTTTCTCCAGGGTCCCCAACTATCTCTAATAGAAGAGGACTCAACATTCACCTGCCCAACTGCTTGGGCAGACGGCTAAAGCCTGTGCCTTAAATAATGTGGCGTTTAGGGACCTAATTAACAGGTGGTCCATGACCAGGTGAGTCATTTTGAATTGCACCTGAAAGTAGCTATGTCTCCTGAATGCACAACCCTGTGTCTGAACAGCATATTACAGATAAAGGTGCATTCTTCCCGACATACTGTAGATAGGTTTAGAGTAGGTCCTGCCTGACTGAGGCCACCTGGGCACTGGTAGACGGGCACAGATGTGTTTTGATCAAAATATATTGGCTGAGAGCCTCAGATTTTATCATATCAGTTAGGGCTTAGTCCATTTATAATGTTTGCATCTGTTGTGTTAGTGCATTATTTTCAGTGATCTTACTTTTATAAATGTACCCATGCACATCTGCATTTTTACTTATTACTTATTACATTGTGCAGGATGCTTTGTATCTTTCTGTGATTTTTTTTATTAGTTTGTAGTGTACTCTTAAAGGAGTGGCACCTTCAAGTGTGAATGGGCTTCTATTGTCTTTGGAGCAGCATTTTTTGTGCACTTTTGCCCCTTCAATCCCATAGGCGACCTTGATTAGGTGATACATATAGCTGTACGTGCTCCTCATCACATCGGTTGCTGGATGCACATAGAGGTAACTAGGAGCAGCACACTATATGTGCAGGGTCTGCTCTCCTGAATATAGATGCTCAATGGCATAGGTAGGTTTAGAGTAGGACCTGTCTGACTGGGACCACCTTGGCGCTGGTAGGTGGGCACAGATGTGTTTTGATCAAAATATATTGGCCGAGAGTCTCTGATTTTATCATAGCAGAGTGAGGGCTTAGTCCTTATATAATGTTTGCATCTACTGTGTTAATTCATTATTTTCTGTGATTTTTGCATTCTTCCCTTAGCAAAAATGGTTCAAAAAAGTTGTAGTTTGGCTCATAGAAGTGATCACAGAATAAGGATGACTCCTAGAGCTCATGCACACAACCGCGGTCCACTAAATCCTTGTGAGGTCCGTGTTACATCCGTATTTTTTGCAGATCCATTGCAACAATACCAAAATGGACAAGAAAGGACATGTTCTATTGTTTTGTGGAACAGACTTGTGAACATATGGATATGTAATGCACATAGAGTCATTTCCGTTTGTTTGCAGCCCCAGTTCTGCATACAGGCTGCTCTGAGCTGTGAGAACACGTTAAATTCTTACAGACAGACCAGATAGCTGTGTGCTTTTGTGTCCTTGCTCTAGTGATTAATGCTGTTCCCAAGATCTGCATCTTGCCAATAATGTGACCCAAGGGGTATTGTTCTTTTAGAATATATCGGGTCTGCATATTGTGCATTGTGGCTATTGCATGAAGCATTGTCTTACTCTATAGAACAAACTATGTAGAAGTAAGATTTCATCTATTTTACTGCACTTAAGAATTTGTTTTCAGCTATCTTCCCAAGTGCAGCGACTGAAATTGTTTTATTCTCAGTTCACAGCTATCTGTCCTCCGTTCTTCAGTTCTATCTCTCACCTGACACAGCTGTGGTCCTTGGCCCCCTCCCCCTTCCCCATTTTAGCACAGCTGTTCCCCCTCTCTCTCATGTGCTGTGTTTAAGCATTAGGAATTCTGTGTCCAGGGAATTTCAGCTGGGAGCCAACAGCAATATGTGTCTTGGCCAGTGCATGCATCTCTGCAGCCAGGTGAGGCACCGATCCAGTCCCAACCGCCAGGAGAAGCCTGAAAGTGTAGTCTGTGGTATAAATATCAGCAGAAAATAAATAGCAAGGCTACAGTCACAGACGGACCCTGTCTGCCAGGGACACAGGACAATCACCTCAAAGTCATCTTGATAGATGAATTGTGTTCTTGTACTGTAAGTGTATAGGACCAGGAACTTTAATCACTGTGATTTGAATTAAGCATTTGCCAGGTACTTATAACACTGAAGTGCTCTTGTCTATTAGTCCATCTATCTTGTTATTATACAAATAAACTGCCACTACATAATTTTTTCTCTATTATGGGATTGCAAAAAATGTCTCAGACTGACTGATGAAAAATATGAAGGCACTGTGACATAGTGAAAAGGCAATGTATGCCTAACATTAGATAAAGAGGCATAGCTACAGGTGGTGCAGGTGTCCCACCTTGGCCCTGGTGCATGTACAGTCGTGGCCAAAAGTTTTGAGAATGACACAAATATTAGTTTTCACAAAGTTTGCTGCTAAACTGCTCTTAGATCTTTGTTTCAGTTGTTTCTGTGATGTAGTGAAATATAATTACATGCACTTCATACGTTTCAAAGGCTTTTATCGACAATTACATGACATTTATGCAAAGAGTCAGTATTTGCAGTGTTGGCCCTTCTTTTTCAGGACCTCTGCAATTCGACTGGGCATGCTCTCAATCAACTTCTGGGCCAATTCCTGACTGATAGCAACCCATTCTTTCATAATTACTTCTCGAAGTTTGTCAGAATTAGTGGGTTTTTGTTTGTCCACCCGCCTCTTGAGGATTGACCACAAGTTCTCAATGGGATTAAGATCTGGGGAGTTTCCAGGCCATGTACCCAAAATGTCAACATTTTGGTCCCCAAGCCACTTTGTTATCACTTTTGCCTTATGGCACGGTGCTCCATCGTGCTGGAAAATGCATTGTTCTTCACCAAACTGTTGTTGGATTGTTGGAAGAAGTTGCTGTTGGAGGGTGTTTTGGTACCATTCTTTATTCATGGCTGTGTTTTGGGGCAAAATTGTGAGTGAGCCCACTCCCTTGGATGAGAAGCAACCCCACACATGAATGGTCTCAGGATGCTTTACTGTTGGCATGACACAGGACTGATGGTAGCGCTCACCTTTTCTTCTCCGGACAAGCCTTTTTCCAGATGCCCCAAACAATCGGAAAGAGGCTTCATCGGAGAATCTGACTTTGCCCCAGTCCTCAGCAGCCCATTCACCATACTTTCTGCAGAAGATCAATCTGTCCCTGATGTTTTTTTTGGAGAGAAGTGGCTTCTTTGCTGCCCTTCTTGACACCAGGCCATCTTCCAAAAGTCTTCGCCTCACTGTGCGTGCAGATGCGCTCACACCTGCCTGCTGCCATTCCTGAACAAGCTCTGCACTGGTGGCACTCCGATCCCACAGCTGAATCCTCTTTAGGAGACGATCCTGGCGCTTGCTGGACTTTCTTGGACGCCCTGAAGCCTTCTTAACAAGAATTGAACCTCTTTCCTTGAAGTTCTTGATGATCCTATAAATTGTTGATTGAGGTGCAATCTTAGTAGCCTCAATATCCTTGCCTGTGAAGCCATTTTTATGCAACGCAATGATGGCTGCACACGTTTCTTTGCAGGTCACCATGGTTAACAATGGAAGAACAATGATTTCAAGCATCACCCTCCTTTTAACATGTCAAGTCTGCCATTTTAGCCCAATCAGCCTGACATAATGATCTCCAGCCTTGTGCTCGTCAACATTCTCACCTGAGTTAACAAGACGATTACTGAAATGATCTCAGCAGTTCCTTTAATGGCAGCAATAAAATGCAGTGGAAAGTTTTTTTGGGGATTAAGTTAATTTTCATGGTAAAGAAGGACTATGCAATTCATCTGATCACTCTTCATAACATTCTGGAGTATATGCAAATTACTAGTCTAAAAACTTAAGCAGCAACTTTTCCAATTTCCAATATTTATGTAATTCTCAAAACTTTTGGCCACGACTGTAGATACCAAAAGGACACATACAGCAAGAAGATGCCAGTATTATAAATGGCACACAGTAAGTGTGGGTTCCTGATCAGATAACCATGAGGTATTCTCATCTCAGTCTTTGATGGCATAAGGCTAGGATATGCCATCAAAGTTAGACAGGTGCAGGTCCCAACACTGGGACCAGCACCTATTTCCAGAATGGGTCCCCCGAAGTGAAAAAGAGCACTGGCTCGGCTATTTCCAGCAGTCCCATAGAAGTGAAAGGAGAAACCGTACATGCGTGGTGTTTTCTAAATGCACTGCTATGGGACTTATGAAAATAGCTGATTGTGCTCACTTGGCTATTTTTGGACCTGCATATGAGCAGTAGTGATGGACAAACATTGGCCGGGGCGATTCGCGAATGCGATCAAATGTTCGCGAACCGCAAGTTCGCAGCGGGCCCTATTCACATTAATGGCAGGCGAACCTGAAAAACCTTCATGTCATATTTGCAGCCACAAAATTCTTACTAGAAGTGCACAAATCGTCCCATAACATGGACATTGCCACATACCAGAGGGGGATCAATGGCAAAAATTCCCCCCAAAAATATGTATTTTGATCAGGGGCCATTTTTATGCATCTTAAAGGGAAATTCTCAGAAATGCGCCCTGCTGTAGCTTAGAAAATTTATATTTTAAGCCACAGGAGTACGGTCCTTAAAAATTAGGCATTCACCTGACATAAAAGAAATTGTGATTATGTGGCTCGAGGTACATTATTTGGTCAATGGATAAAAATTTTAATGTAGGTCACTGTAGTACAGACCCCAAATATTAGGCATTCACCGTACAGAAAAGAACAAGTAATTATGTGGCTGGAGGTATGTACATTAGGCGGTCACCGTACAACAATTTTACTGCAGGCCAGTGGACTACAGGCCCCAAATATTAGGCATTCACCGGACAGAAAAGAACAAGTAATTATGTGACTGGAGGTAAATTAGACGGTCATTGGATATAAATTTTACTGCAGGCCAGTACAAAATAGATGTCAAATACATATGTTTAAAAGAACAAAAAATATAAAATTGGATTAAAAACATGGCTAATGAAATCCCCCCTCTTGAAAAAACCCCAAATGATAATAATTGAAATTCGATAACACGTGGTCGTCACAGGTGTTAAATTCCTCAGAGGTCCCAAACATTAGGCATTCACCGGACAGAAAAGAACAAGTAATTATGTGGCTGGAGGTATATTAGAAGGTCATTCAATATCAATTTTACTGCAGGCCAGTGTAGTACAGGCCTCAAACATTAGGCATTCACCGGAAAGAAAAGAACAATTGATAATGTGGATGGAGGTACATTAGGCGGTCACCGTATAACAATTTTACTGTTGGCCAGTTAGATTACAGGCCCCAAAAATTATGCATTCACCGTACATAAAAGATCAAGTGATTATGTCGCTGGAGGTATATTAGACGGTCAATGGATATCAATTTTACAGCAGGCCAGTGGACTACAGGCCCCAAAAATTATTCATTCACCGTACAGAAAAGCACAATTGATAATAGAAACATAGAAACATAGAAACATAGAATGTGTCGGCAGATAAGAACCATTTGGCCCATCTAGTCTGCCCAATATACTGAATACTATGGATAGCCCCCGGCCCTATCTTATATGAAGGATGGCCTTATGCCTATCCCATGCATGCTTAAACCCCTTCACTGTATTTGCAGCTACCACTTCTGCAGGAAGGCTATTCCATGCATCCACTACTCTCTCAGTAAAGTAATACTTCCTTATATTACTTTTAAACCTTTGCCCCTCTAATTTAAAACTGTGTCCTCTTGTGGTAGTTTTTCTTCTTTTAAATATGCTCTCTTCCTTTACCGAGTTGATTCCCTTTATGTATTTAAAAGTTTCTATCATATCCCCTCTGTCTCTTCTTTCTTCCAAGCTATACATATTAAGGTCCTTTAACCTTTCCTGGTAAGTTTTATCCTGCAATCCATGTACTAGTTTAGTAGCTCTTCTCTGAACTCTCTCTAGAGTATCTATATCCTTCTGGAGATATGGCCTCCAGTACTGCGCACAATACTCCAAGTGAGGTCTCACCAGTGTTCTGTACAGCGGCATAAGCACTTCACTCTTTCTACTGCTTATACCTCTCCCTATACATCCAAGCATTCTGCTGGCATTTCGTGCTGCTCTATTACATTGTCTTCCCACCCTTAAGTCTTCTGAAATAATTACTCCTAAATCCCTTTCCTCAGATACTGAGGTCAGGACTGTGTCAAATATTCTATATTCTGCCCTTGGGTTTTTACGCCCCAGGTGCATTATCTTGCACTTATCCACATTAAATTTCAGTTTCCAGAGTTCTGACCATTCTTCTAGTTTTCCTAAATCCTTTTCCATTTGGCGTTTCCCTCCAGGAACATCAACCCTGTTACATATCTTTGTGTCATCAGCAAAAAGACAAACCTTACCAGCGAGGCCTTTTGCAATATCACTTATGAAGATATTAAACAAAATCGGTCCCAGTACAGATCCCTGTGGAACCCCACTGGTAACATTACCTTGTTTTGAATGTTCTCCATTGACTACAACCCTCTGTTGTCTGTCACTCAGCCACTGCCTAATCCACTCAACAATATGGGAGTCCATGCTCAATGACTGCAGTTTATTGATAAGTCTTCTATGTGGGACAGTGTCAAAAGCCTTACTAAAATCTAGATATGCGATGTCTACTGCACCTCCACCGTCTATTATTTTATTCACCCAGTCAAAAAAATCTATAAGATTTGTTTGACATGATCTCCCTGAAGTAAACCCATGTTGTTTTTCATCTTGCAATCCATGGGATTTTAGATGTTCCACAATCCTATCCTTTAATAGGGTTTCCATTAATTTGCCTACTATTGATGTCAGACTCACTGGTCTATAGTTGCTCGATTCCTCCCTACTACCTTTCTTGTGAATGGGCACGACATTTGCCAATTTCCAATCTTCCGGTACGACTCCTGTTACTAATGATTGGTTAAATAAATCTGTTAACGGTTTTGCCAGCTCACCACTAAGCTCTTTTAATAATTTTGGGTGTATCTCATCAGGCCCCTGTGACTTATCTGTCTTCACCTTAGACAGCAAACTTAGAACATCTTCCTCTGTAAAGATACATGCATCAAACGATTTAATAGTCATTCTTTCTAGTGGAGGTCCTTCTCCTTTTTCTTTTGTAAAAACTGAACAGAAGTATTCATTAAGGCAGTCGGCTAGCCCTTTATTCTCTTCTACATACCTTCCGTCCTTTGTTTTTAATTTAGTTATTCCTTGTTTTAATTTCCTTTTTTCATTTATATATCTGAAGAATGTCTTATCCCCTTTTTTCATAGACTGAGCTAGTTTTTCTTCTGCCTGCGCTTTAGAAGTTCTTATAACTTGCTTGGCCTCTCTCTGCCTAATCTTGTAGATTTCCTTATCTTCATTGCTCTGGGTTTTTTTATAATTACAAAATGCTAGCTTTTTATTTTTAATGATTTGGGCCACTTCTGCTGAGTACCACATTGGTCTCCTCCTTTTTTTGCTTTTACTGACGAGTCTAATGCAATTTTCTGTTGCCTTCAATAATGCACCTTTTAAGTAGTCCCATTTCTCCTGGACTCCATGTAATCCGTTCCAGTCTGATAAGGACTCATTTATGACTAATTTCATTTTTGAAAAGTCTGTTTTTCTAAAATCTAAAACTTTTGTTTTTGTGTGGTGGGACTCTTTCACAGTTCTTATATTAAACCACACTGACTGGTGATCACTAGATCCCAAGGTTTCGCCTACAATGACATCATATACCGAATCCCCGTTTGTGAATACCAAATCAAAAATGGCCTCCCTCCGGGTTGGCTCCTCAACCACTTGTTGTAGAGATAACCCCAGTAGGGAATTTAGAATATCTGTACTCCTGGTAGAACTTGCTATTTTGGTTTTCCAGTTTATATCTGGAAGATTGAAATCTCCCATAATGATAACTTCTCCTTTCATTGTCATTTTAGCTATTTCTTCAACTGGAGGTAAATTAGGCGGTCACCGTATAACAATTTTAGTGTTGGCCAGTGTGATACCAATGCTGGATTGGTAGTGGAAGGGAGGTATATTTCCCCAAGATTCCTCTCCTATGTAAGTAGCAGATGAAAGACTCTCACCTGTGAGGTAATTAATGAAGCAGCACTGAGGGTGGGGATATAACAGAGTCAGGAGGTCAGTCAGTCTCTCTCTGCCTGGGGACACAGAAAGCATGTCTGTGTGAGTGAGCAAACTGTGAGTACTAGGTTGCTGAAGCCTTGTTTTGTGAGCTGGCTGGGAGAAGCCCTCCAGCAGATAGATAGGAACCGTTAATGTTTAGTAAGTGCCGGACAGGCAAGACTTTTCTTTTTGTTGTTTTATTTTATTTATGCAACCTGCTCAATAAACCTGGCTACAGGCCAGCTGAAAACTTATACCTTGGTGGCTGGTCGGAATTGTGTGAAACAGACAAGTGTCCTTTGACCCCAGCAAAGGCGATCCCGAGCTTATCCCCCCACAAGTGGTGGCTTGGAGCGGGCAACACGTTTAAAGTCTGAAAATGGATGACGTGGTAAAGGCCCTGATACAGTCCGCAGCAGCCCAGCAGGAGGCAACCAGAGAACAACAGCGTACCAATGCAGCCCAGCAAGAAGCAAACCGCTTACTGTCTGCACAGCTAACCACCCTGATAGATGCCGCGAATAAAGACCGCCAAATCTTGCAGGAAGTGGTGCAGCGTGTGGCAAGTCTTCCAGTGGTACAGCCAGGAAAAGAGCAGACAACTTTCCATGTGGGTCATTTTTTGCAAAAGATGACAGCAGAGGATGATGTGGAAGCTTACCTGGCTACATTTGAGAGGACAGCAGTGCGGGAAACGTGGCCAAAGCCACGGTGGGCAGGACTGCTAGCCCCGTTTCTTGCAGGTGAAGCGCAAAAAGCTTATTTTGACCTGGAACCTGAGGCTGCCCAGGACTATGATAAACTTAAATCGGAGATCCTGGCTCGGCTAGGTGTTACCCTAGCAGTTAGAGCACAACGAGTACATCAGTGGACATATAAAATGGATAAACCTCCACGCTCGCAGATGTTCGATCTCATCCATTTGGCCCGAAAATGGCTACAACCCGAGATGCTATCAGCACCTGATGTCGTGCAGCAGGTGGTCCTCGACAAGTTCCTGAGGTCGCTACCCCCAGCCCTAAGGAAGTGGGTGAGCCACGGGGACCCTAATACAGCGGACCAGCTTATTGACCTGGTGGAGCGATACTCTGCGGCTGAGGATCTTCTAAACAACTCTCAGCTCTCAACCCCACGGAGTCCAAGGGTTCCGGGTAAGACTGTTCCAGGGTTTAAGAGAACTGGGAGAAATGTAAAGACTTTAAGTGAAGAAGACAATGAGACTGTGGGCTCAGGAAAGCCCAAAGGTTATAATGTTGGACTAAACAAAGGTCCCATAAGATGTTTTCGGTGTAATGGGTTGGGACACATTGCAGTGTCCTATGACTACTGAACCTATGCAATGTGATGTTGCCTTTATGAAAAAACGCATGTCTATGTTTGCGCAAGTGGTGTGTACTGCGGCAGGTTCAGACAGTGCGGACAAACATTTGTGTGAATTAAAAGTGGATAATAAGAGTGTGACTGCGCTGCTAGACTCAGGGAGTGTAGTAACTCTGGTGAAAGCAGGCCTTATAGCCCCCTCTGACAGTCAATCAGACACGTTCACTGTGACTTGTGTGCATGGGGATACATGTGAATACCAGACTACCCTTGCTTATATTACCACCCCCTATGGGTCTGTGTGTCATAAAGTTGGAGTAGTCCCAGCACTATTGTATGAGGTTATTCTTGGGAGAGATTTTCCACATTTTTGGAAATTATGGGAATCCAAGTTGGAAGCAAAAAAAAGTACACCGCAGATATTGACAGCATCTGAGATAGGCCCAGAACTATTAGAGGATTCCCCACTAGGGGATGTAGTTGAGCTATCAGCAGATAGCTCCACCCCTTTTCCATTCTCTGTTATGGCAGGAGACCTAGAGGAGTCCACATCAGAGACTGAGACTGAAGGGGTAACACTTCAGGGTATGCCTGACCTAGACGTTAGGAAAGACGACTTTCAAAGTGAGCAAATGAAGGACCCCACCCTTACACGAGCCAGAGAGAATATAAAAGTGATAAATGGGAATCCTGTGGAGTCCGGTGCTAGGCTGGCTTTTCCCCACATGGCTTTAGAGAATGAATTGTTGTATCAGATAGACAAGAAGGGAGAGGAGGTGGTACAGCAGTTAGTGGTCCCAAAGCCCTACCGGAGAACTGTTCTGGATCTGGCACATGGACACATTATGGGTGGCCATTTGGGGATCCATAAAACTACTGAAAGGATTTTAGAGAGGTTTTTCTGGCCTGGAATGCATGGGGACATTAAAGCATATTGTGAATCCTGCCCTCAGTGTCAGATTACAGCCCCTATGCCCCATTTCCGTAGCCCTTTGGTGCCCCTGCCGATTATTGAAATACCCTTTGAGCGCATCGGGATGGATTTGGTGGGTCCCCTAATAAAGTCAGCTCGGGGTCACCAGCATATCTTAGTCATAATGGACTATGCTACCCGTTACCCCGAGGCCATACCTTTGCGCAATACCTCGTCAAAGACCATCGCAAAAGAACTGGTCCAGGTGTTTAGTCGGGTTGGTATTCCAAAAGAAATACTCACAGACCAAGGGACGCCCTTTATGTCTAATGTCATGAAGGAACTTTGCAGGCTTTTTAAAGTTACCCAGCTACGTACGTCAGTCTATCACCCCCAAACTGACGGATTGGTGGAAAGATTTAATAAAACCCTAAAACAAATGCTGAAAAAGGTGGTAGATAAAGATGGCAAAAATTGGGACTTTTTGCTCCCATATCTGCTGTTTGCTATAAGGGAGGTACCACAGTCATCCACAGGGTTTTCACCTTTTGAGCTTGTATATGGTAGACATCCACGTGGTTTATTAGATGTGGCTAAAGAAACGTGGGAAGGACAAGTCACACCGTACAAAAGTGTAATAGAGCATGTGTCCCAGATGCAGGACAGGATTTCATCAGTCATGCCTATTGTTAAGGAACATATGGAACGGGCTCAAGGAGTACAGAAAATGATTTATGATAGAGGGGCCAAGATTCGAACATTTGCGCCAGGGGATCGAGTACTAGTTCTTGTCCCCACCGTGGAGAGTAAATTCATGGCTAAATGGCAAGGTCCGTTTGAAATAATTGAAAGAGTAGGTGAGGTGAACTACAAAGTATACCAACCAGGTAAAAGGAAGCCAGAACAGATTTACCATATAAATCTGTTAAAACCTTGGAAGGACCGGCCAGTCCTGGCAGCAGCACTTGCTCCACCCATTAATAATGGGGCAGCAATACCTGCTGTCAGAATAGCCGAAACTCTGTCCGATGTCCAAAAGAAGGAAGCTAGACAGTTGGTCGCTCAGAACAGAGAATTTTTTTCAGAGAAGCCGGGGCAAACATCACTCATAAAACATGACATCATAACTGAACCTGGGGTTAAGGTCCATGTAAAACCTTATAGGATTCCTGAGGCCAGACGAGAAGCAGTCTCAAAAGAGGTAAAAGATATGCTGGAGTTGGGAGTAATTGAGGAGTCTCATAGTGAATGGTCAAGCCCGATTGTGTTAATTCCAAAGCCTGATGGTACCATAAGGTTCTGTAACGATTTTAGGAGGTTAAATACTGTGTCCAAATTCGATGCATACCCTATGCCACGAGTGGACGAACTTATAGACCGACTTGGTACAGCCCGTTACATTACGACCTTAGACCTGACAAAGGGTTATTGGCAAATACCCCTGACGGACGCTGCCAAAGAGAAGACAGCATTTTCCACACCTGACGGCCTATTCCAATATGTAACTATGCCTTTTGGACTACATGGGGCTCCTGCAACATTTCAGCGGCTAATGGACAGAGTGTTGAGACCACATAGACAGTACGCGTCTGCTTATCTTGATGATATAGTGATACACAGTGCAGACTGGGAAACACACCTACTCAAAGTACAGGCAATGATTGATGATTTGAGGAGAGCAGGGTTGACTGCAAACCCCAAGAAATGTTGCATTGGCCTAGAAGAAGCCAAATACTTGGGTTACATTATTGGTAGAGGGGTAGTCAAGCCCCAAGTTGACAAGATTGAAGCTATACGGAACTGGCCCCGGCCTGTAAATAAAAAACAAGTGAAGGCATTTCTGGGGATTACTGGCTATTATAGGCGGTTCATACCCAATTTTGCAGCTATAGCAGTTCCCTTAACCGATCTCACCAAGGGAAATGGGTCGGTGATGGTAAAATGGAATTATGAGGCAGAAGAAGCGTTTCAGACTCTAAAACAGGCTCTTTGTTCCCAACCAGTATTGATGACCCCTGACTTTAGAAATGAATTTGTGGTACAGACAGATGCTTCCAGCTCAGGAATAGGGGCAGTGTTGTCACAGTCTGTTAATGGAGAGGAGCATCCTGTGCTTTACTTGAGTCGCAAACTAAATAAGCATGAGAAGAACTATGCAGTTGTAGAGAAAGAGTGTTTGGCCATCAAGTGGGCCTTAGAATCCCTCAAATACTACTTGCTGGGTCGGAAGTTTCGCCTGGTCACTGATCATGCCCCTCTGAAGTGGATGAACCTGAACAGAGAGAAAAATAGCAGAGTGACAAGATGGTTTTTGGCCCTGCAGGCTTACAGTTTTACAGTAGAGCACAGGCCAGGAAAGTGGCAAGGAAATGCGGATGAGTTGTCACGTGTGCATTGTCTGCTGGTTTCAGTTGCTCAGACCCACTTGCCTGAGCAGAGGGGGGGGATATGTGATACCAATGCTGGATTGGTAGTGGAAGGGAGGTATATTTCCCCAAGATTCCTCTCCTATGTAAGTAGCAGATGAAAGACTCTCACCTGTGAGGTAATTAATGAAGCAGCACTGAGGGTGGGGATATAACAGAGTCAGGAGGTCAGTCAGTCTCTCTCTGCCTGGGGACACAGAAAGCATGTCTGTGTGAGTGAGCAAACTGTGAGTACTAGGTTGCTGAAGCCTTGTTTTGTGAGCTGGCTGGGAGAAGCCCTCCAGCAGATAGATAGGAACCGTTAATGTTTAGTAAGTGCCGGACAGGCAAGACTTTTCTTTTTGTTGTTTTATTTTATTTATGCAACCTGCTCAATAAACCTGGCTACAGGCCAGCTGAAAACTTATACCTTGGTGGCTGGTCGGAATTGTGTGAAACAGACAAGTGTCCTTTGACCCCAGCAAAGGCGATCCCGAGCTTATCCCCCCACACCAGTTAGATTACAGGCCTCAAACATTATGCATTCACCGTACATTAATGATCAAGTGTGTCACACACACAGGGGGTGGGGTAGTGACCACTGAGCTCCACCCGCACCCCTGTCCCTGCCTACTTTGCTCACAAGTCCTAGCGACAAAGGACAACTGGTCGACAAACCCTTAGCTAGGATAGTGCAGGCAATTCAAACACAAGTAACAACAACACAGTAACAGTCAAACAAGCCACATCAATAACCAAGAGAGCAGAAAGGTACCAGAGGAGCAGGCAGAGAATAGTCAGGACAAGCCGAAGTCAAAACCAGGAGGGAACGCCAAGACCAAATGATGAGACAGACGGGAAATCGGAAGCCAAGCAGGAACACAATCCAGGTGATTAACTCGCAGGAAGGACCTCAATAACAGGCAATCTGTGGCCAGCAGATTGCCTGCTTAAATAGGGCACTAGTGGAGTCATGTGACGTGGCCAGCGTCACATGACTCCTGAGTTCCAATACAGCCCATACAGCCGAGCGTCGAGTGATCAGCTCAGCACTCAGCCCCAGTGTGGTTCCCACGGGAACGGGCGACGCCGGGTGCGCTGATTATGCGAGCGCACCTTGGCCGTTCACGCCTCCTGGAACCACGCACAGGGCGCATCGTGACAAAGTGATTATGTGACTGGAGGTATATTAGACTGTCATTAGACATCAATTTTACTGCAGGCCAGTACAAATAGATGTCAAATACATATGTTTAAAAGAACAAAAAATATAAAATTGGATTAAAAAATCCCCCCTCTTGAAAAACCCCCAAATGATAATAGTTGAAATTCGATAACACGTGGTCGTCAGAGGTGTTGAATTCCTCTAAGGTCCCAAACATTATGCATTCTTCGGACAGAAAAGGCCTTTTATGCCGCTGCATTTACCAAAGACAGGGACCATTATTTGTTCTGGGTGGTGGCAGATATTTGTGGGCTGTCATGAGGAAATTCAATTAAACGTGGTCATCACAGGTGTTGAATTCCTCCGAGATCCATGCCTCATTAATTTTTAGAAATGTGAGGTAGTCAACACTGTCGTGAGCTAGGCAAGTGCGCTTATTGGTCACGATCCCCCCTGCTGCGCTGAACTTCCTTTCGGACAAGACACTCGACAAGGGGCAAGCCAAGAGTTCCATGGCAAATTGTGCCAGCTCTGGTCACAGGTCAAGCCTGCACACCCAGTACTCCACGGCTTCCTCGCTTCTCAGAGCGTCCACATCGGCTGTTAACCCGATGTAGTCGGACACCTGTCAGTCTAGGCGTTCCCTGATGCTGGATTCAGAGGGCGGCTGTCGATGGGTTGGTTGCAAGAATGATCTCATATCCGAAGTGACCAACACATCTTCAAACCACCCCCTTCTTGCATGCGCTGTAGGATTGGTACTCGCAATTGTTTCTCTGTGGGTGGAAATTCCTCTGCCAGCACCCGCAACAGCAGAATGCAGCATCTCTCGCAGCAAGGCCTGGAAATGCTACATTCTGACAGCCCTCTGTGATGCTAAGTAAGTTGCCACCCAGTACTGGTCCTTACCCTTTATGCTTTTTCTACGGGGGTCCCTCTTCAAACACTGGAGCATGAAGGCCCCCATTTGCGCTAAATTGGAAGTGGTGGAGCGACATGGCTCCTGCTCATTGCCTAGGAGAATATTGTCCTCGGTCTCCTCCCCACATCCACGGACAACATCAGGGATCCCAGAAAAGTTTAAAGCCCGCTCTTCTTGCTCCTCCTCCTCCCCCCAGGCACCATCCTCCTCTAACTCCTCTTCAGACTCCTGCTGACTTCTCTCAGATGGAGTAGTTCCCCCTGGTAATTCATTCAGCATTTCGACTTCCTCATCTTCCTGCTCCTCGATGGCTTGATCAATGACACGATGCAGTGCACGCTCCAGAAAGAAGGCATAAGGTAATATGTCACTGATGGCGCCCTGGCTGTGACTGATCAGATAGTTTGGTGATCTCATCAAATGGACACAGAAGTCTGCATAGGTCGCGCATGAGCAGCCACTGGCGCGGTGAAAAAAAAAACGCGCCCCCCAGAACCTGTCCTGCCGCAGAGTTTGTACAGGTAGTCGTTAACGGAACGTTTCTGTTGAAGAAACCTATCAAGCATATACAAGGTGTAGTTCCAGCACGTCAGGCAGTCACAAATCAGACGTCTGACGAGCAAGTGGTGTCACCGCTGAACGTAAGGAAGGCGAGCCATGGCCGTGTAAGATCTTCTAAAATGGCCAGATATTTTCCTGGCCTGCCGCAAGACGTCCTGGACCCCAGAGTATTTGGCAACGAATCGCTGCAATACATGTGCCATGCACGGCACGTGTGTCATTTTGCCATGTTTCAGCGTGCTCAGCAGATTGGCATCGTTGTTGCACACCACTTTACCAACTGTCAAATTGAGTGGGGTTAGCCACTGATCCGCCTGTGACCGCAGAGCTGAAAGAAGTGCAGGACCGGTGTGTCTCTTGGCTTCCAGGCACAAAAGCCGCAGCACAGCATGGCAACGTCTCACCTGGCACGTTGAATAGGTTCTGGGCAGCTGGGGGGGTGCAGCGGAAGAGGCGACAGCCGTAGAAAAGGAGGAGTCAGCCGATGAGGAGATGGAGGATGGAGTAGGAGGAGGAGGAGAAGAGGCAGGCCTGCATGCAATCCGTGGCGGTAGCACCAAATCCACACGGGTGCCACGGGTCACATGCTTGACAGCCATCAGAAGGTTCACCCAGTGGGCACCCGTGTCTGTGGTCAAATGTATCTTGGCACCGACACTGTGTGCCAGAGATATATTAACTTTCCCCTGAACGTGGCCATATAGTTCAGGGATGCCCTTCTGGCAGAAATATTCCCTTCCAGGGACCTTCCATTGCAGTGTGCCAATGGCCACAAATTTTCTAAAGGCCTCCGAGTCCACCAATTTATTTGGCAGTAGTTGGCGTCCTGGGAGCACAAGATGTGACCATGCATGGTGGATGGCTCACTCCAGATACATTTGCAGTCTGCTTTTTGCCTCCTGTGCATTGCGAGTTCTGCCTGCTTCTTCTCCTTCTCCTCCCTATCTGCTGCCCCGTCTCTCCCTCTGAACTCCCCTCATCTCCCTCTCTTGTGGGCACCCACGTGATGTCTGTCGACACGTCATCATCGCTACCTTCACCACCACTGACATTAGAGATCTCGGAGTAGGCAGCAACAGCGGGGACCACCCTCCTTGGGCTTATCTGGGTACAGTCGTCAGACCGCTGGGTGGTGGCCGTTGCTTCCTCCTCTTCCTCATCCGATGCCAAGAATGGCTGCGCATTGTTAAGGTCTGGAAATTGATGGGGAAATTATTCCTTTGACTCGAGTGGAGAGGCTAAGGTGGTGGTGATGGTGTCTTTGCTGGTACACACAGCAGAGAGTGAAGAGGGTGCAGAAGCGGAAGGCTGAGTGAGCCACTCAACCAACTCTGGTGCGCCCTTTGACATAATCACACGCACCTTCTCCAACTTCCTACTTAGGCTCCGGCCTGGTGCACCTGCCCAACCCCTACCACCCCTGCGCAAAGGCCTGCCTCTTCCTCTGCCTGTCATTTTCAAAATGACCCTGTGACAAAGTCCCTATAGAAGAGCAGTATTTGTGGAAGCAGGTATATAGAACCCCTTAATCAGTTTTTTTGGGGTGCAACTGGTATATCACACCAGTTGCAATTAGTTTTTCAATTGGCGTTTGCCCCTCTGTATAGCTGTGGTATCTCAGCAGAACCACACGCAAATGCTGCACAAAACAAATGCACTATATAGAAATTATATTCTAGGTATATCGCACCCCTGCCTCAATCAGATTTTTTGGGGGACAACTGTTATATCACGCCAGTTGCAATTAGTTGTTCCAATGAAGTTTTTTTCCTCTGTATAGCTGCGGTATCTCAGCAGAACCGCACACAAATGTTACACAATACAAATGCACTATATAGATATTATATTTGAAATATATTGCACCTCTGCCTCAATCAGATTTTTTGGGGGGCAACTGTTATATGACACCAGTTGCAATTAGTTGTTCCAATGGCGTTTGTCTGTCTGTATAGCTGCGGTATCTCAGCAGAACGGCACACAAATGCTGCCAATACAAATGCACTATATAGAAATTATATTCTAGGTATATCACACCCCCGCCTCAAACCAATTTTTTGGGGGGCAACTGGTATATCGCACCAGTTGCAATTAGTTGTTCCAATAGCATTTGTCCCTCTGTATAGCTACGGTATCTCAGCAGAACGGCACGCAAATGCTGCATAATACAAATGCACTATATTGAAATTATATTATATGTATATCACACCTCTGCCTCAATCAGATTTTTTTGGGGGCCACTGGTATATCACACCAGTTGCTATTAATTGTTCTAATGGCGTTTGTATGTCTGTTTAGCTGCGGTATCTCAGCAGAACCGCACACAAATGCAGCACAATACAAATGCACTATATAGAAATTATATTATAGGTATATCACACCCTTGCCTCAATCAGATTTTTTTGGGGGCAACTGTTTTATCACACCAGTTGCAATTAGTTGTTCCAATGACGTTTGTATCTCTGTATAGCTGTGGTATCTCAGCAGACCCACACACAAATGCTGCACAATACAAATGCACTATATAGAAATTATATTATAGGTGTATCACACCCCTGCCTCAACCAGATTTTTTGTGGCGCAACTTGTATATCACACCAGTCGCAATTAGTTGTTCCAATAGTGTTTGTCCCTCTGTATAGCTGCGGTATCTCAGCAGAACCGCACACAAATGCTGCATAATACAAATGCACTATAAATAAATTATATTCTAGGTATATCACACCCCTGCCTCAACCCGATTTTTTGGGGGGCAACTGGTATATCACACCAGTTGTAATTAGTTGTTCCAATGGCGTTTGTCCCTCTGTATAGTTGCGGCATCTCAACAGAACCACACACAAATGCTACATAATTTAAATGCACTATATATAAATTATATTATAGGTATATCACACCCCTGCCTTAACCAGATTTTTTTTGGAGGCAACTGGTATATCACACCAGTTGCAATTAGTTGTTCCAATATATTTTGTCCCTCTGTATAGCTGCGGTATCTCATCAGAACCGCACAGAAATGCTTCACAATACACATGCACTATTTAGAAATTATATTATAGGTGTATCACACCCCTGCCTCAATCTGTTTTTTTGGGGGCAACTGGTATAGCACACCCGTTGCAATTAGTTGTTCCAATAGCGTTTGTCCCTCTTTATAGCTGCGGTATCGCAGCAGAACCACACACAACTGCTGCACATACAAATGCACTTTTTAGAAATTATATTATATTATAGGTATATCACACCCCTGCCTCAAACCAATTTTTTGGGGGGCAACTGGTATATCACACCAGTTGCAATTAGTTGTTCCAATGGTGTTTGTCTGCCTGTATAGCTGCGGTATCTCAGCAGAACCACACACAAATGCTGCACAATACAAATGCACTATATAGAAATTATATTATAGGTATATCACACCCCTGCCTCAATCAGATTTTTTTGGGGGCAACTGGTATAGCACAACCATTGCAATTAGTTGTTCCAATAGCGTTTGTCCCTCTGTATAGCTGCAGTATTGCAGCAGAACCACGCACAACTGCTGCACAATACAAATGCACTGTATAGATATTATATTTTAGGTATATTGCACCCCTGCCTCAATCAGATTTTTTGGGGGGCAACTGTTATATGACACCAGTTGCAATTAGTTGTTCCAATGGCGTTTGTCTGTCTGTATAGCTGCGGTATCTCAGCAGAACGGCACACAAATGCTGCCAATACAAATGCACTTGTATTTCTATGTACTTCTATGTTCGAAAGTATATTATAAAGTATATTATAAGTATATTACACCCCTCAGTATGTCACACCTATCGAAAGCACACCTATATACCAGTCCAGACTTTTGTGGCCCTATTAGCTAGCGTTTGGTGTCTCTAACAGTCTGTCCCTGCTTCACACAGCAACCTCTCCCTACACTGGCAAAAAACTGAATGTAAAATGGCAGCCAGATCGGGTTTATTTATAGGGTAGGGGGTGTATCCATGTGCTGAAACGTCTCAATTGGCTGTCCTGTCCCACCTGAGGGATGTGTCATGGGTCAAAGTTCTGTACAATGCAAAGAATATGGTGCCTGCGGACATCGCCATATGTTCGCCTGTTCAGTGAACAGTGAACGAGCAAAGTTTTCCGCGAAACTACCGCCGGGCGAACCACAAGGCCATCTCTAATGAGCAGTGTGCTCTCCTTCAATTTGAGCCCTCTGTTCTGGAGGTGGTCCCCTTACCTATGTGACATTGATGGCATTTCCAACAATATGCCATCAAAGAGATGGGTATACTCTTTTAAGGAATATAGTAACATTGGGGGTCATTTACTAATCTGAAATATGCCTAAATTAGGTGTATTTCAGGAGCAGATGGCGGCACAATGGTCAATTGTGCCACTATCTGTGACTTTTTCTCGCTCACGCCAGGTCTAAAATTGTGAACTGGGAAGGGGACTGGCCAGCAGGCCCCTCTCATTCATTTTCTACGCTGTTTTTAGGTGTAGAAAATGGTCTATGGTCTCAGAAGCTGTCTTGCATTTAGAACTGGCACTGGATGTGCTGAAGTTATGGAGAGGCCTGTGCCGATCTTAATAAATGTGCCCCATAGTTTGTAAGGCTAAACTAAAGTCCATCCAGTTCAGCCTATTAACCTACAAAGCTGATCCAGATAAAGTCTAAACATGCCATGAGGTAGAAGCCATTTTTAGGGAAAGAAATTCCTTCATAGAATAACTCCCTGGATCAACGAATCTTCTCCAGAATTGTAGTAACTATAACCTGTAATATTATTATACTCCAGAAATACATCCGGTCCCTCTTGAACTGTTTTAGTGAGTTCTTACAGTAAAAAAATCCTCTTTTATGTTGGTGTAGAAACCTTCTTTCCTTTAGACGTAGACATAGTCCTGGGTATAATTAGATAATGGACGTGATCTCATTACTAACCCTTGATACGGTGTATTTATTAATCGTTATTAGTAAGTATATATCGTAGTGAACAGCGGCTACACCCACCAATCGGCTTTGGATACGAGGTGCTCACCTCTAAAGGCCTCACCCCGGGCCTATATAGAAAAAGAGTATTTGTATAGGATTAAGAGGGGCACTCTCTTCATAAGGGGTCACACACAAAGTGATAATATTTAGTATTTAATATCTTTACTGCAAATAACAATAGCAATAGGCAATCCCTAAAATAAATGATTAAAATAGTAAAATATTTCCCCAAAAATAAAACACATCAATCAATCTTACAATACAATACTAAAATCTGCGGAAGATATATATATATATATATACAGTGGACTATTTTCTTATTTATCTTCCACATAATGGCAGATTTTAGTATTGTATTGTAAGATTGATTGATGTGTTTTATTTTTGGGGAAATATTTTACTATTTTAATCATTTATTTTAGGGATTGCCTATTGCTATTGTTATTTGCAGTGAAGACATTAAATACTAAATATTATCACTTTGTGTGTGACCCCTTATGAAGAGAGTGCCCCTCTTAATCCTATACAAATACTCGTTATTAGTAAGTAGTTCTACCAGAAGCTAAAAGCAAACATATAGGTTGATTGAGAATAATATACTGTGTATAAAAATTAAAGTTTTTTTACAGGACATACTGTACCTGTTAAAGGGAATCTGTCACCTATTTTGACCATATAAAACCGTTAACATAGCAATGTACAATAAAGTACCTTCATTCCAGCATGTGTCCTCTTTCTTTTATTCAACTTTTCATTCAGATGAAAAAGCGATTTTTCTGATATGCAAATGAAGTCTCAAGGTGCCTGGAGGGGCGTTATTACTCTGCTCTAGTGCCCAGTAACGCCCCCCTGCAGTGCCCAGCCCACCTTTCTTCCAAGCCCAGCACGCCTCCTAAGAAATAAATGTACTCCTACATCCTTGCCGAATGGCGCCGCCCCCTCCACTACGTCATTTAATTTATTCACTGCACCGTCCTTGCTTCTTCCTCTTGGCCTCCGAAATCCCGCGCAACAGCCTCAATAGTGTCACTGGGCATGCACCGAGCCCAGTGACGTAATCAGATCGCTGTTGCCCTGTGGAGCAGGAGTATCGTACAGGCGCAGGCACTCAGCGATACTGCGCCTGCGAGGGATTTCGGAGGCCAAGAGAGGAAGAAGCAAGGAATAAATGAAATGACGTAGTGGAGGGGGCGGCGCCGTTTGGCAAGGATGTAGGAGTACATTTATTTCTTAGGAGGCGTGCTGGGCTTGGAAGAAAGGCGGGCTGGGCACTGCAGGGGGGCGTTACTGGGCACTAGAGCAGAGTAATAACGCCCCTCTAGGCACCTTGAGACTTCATTTGCATATCAGAAAAATCGCTTTTTCATCTGAATGAAAAGTTGAATAAAAGAAAGAGGACACATGCTGGAATGAAGGTACTTTATTGCACATTGCTATGTTAACGGTTTTATATGGTCAAAATAGGTGACAGATTCCCTTTAATGACAGACACATGACTCAGCTGCAATGTGTAGTAGCACCTTCAGGAACCATGTAGTTGTGACTGATCGCTGGGGCTGGTGTCACTACGGAGATACAGCCTGGTCCTGATGACTAAACATATAGGAGGAGAAGGAGAATTGTGAACAATCCAGAGCAAATAGTAAATCTGCCAATGCTTGTACACTGGTGGCATACACCTGTCCCTGACTGAAAAGCTAACATACCTCCATTTTTAATTAGGTGTTTCTATATTTCACTGGTTCACATATTTAAGGAAGTGGTGAGGGACATAAATCACTGTAGCATTATATGGGGGTGCAATATTGTATGTGAGCAGGTGGAGTTTATGTGACAGGGATTTTTTATTCCCAATCCGGTCTGAGTGGGTGCCAAGTTTTCTTTAACCTGTTGAGTTATCTTCAGTTTCTTGCCCAACATTAAACAACAGGAATGAAGATGCTATATATTATGTCAGAGATCTATATAGTTAGATTAGTATCCAAAAAGCATCATGGGTTGTATCTGCATTCCTGTAATGGACAGTAATTGTGGACCTACTGTGCCAACTAACCAGTTTGACTTTGGGCTAAACCTCAGGGTGTTGTTCTGGCAGTTCCCTGGTTTTCATCCTTTAATCCCTGTACAGGGATCTAAACCTTGCTGCAGGGAACTAACCAGGTCATTATCTCCTGGAGTAGTCCTGGTGTAGTTGACTGCTGACCCATGGGGGTCAGATAATCTGTTGGTGTAATACAGCCCTTAGGCAAAAGACTTATCTGAATACAGTCCAAGGTCTAGGCAAGCTCTTTATGTGTGTATTCCATATTACAATTCCAAGGTTGGAGCAGGCTAAGCATGTGTATTAAAACCAATAAGATTATATGTAGTTGGATAATAAATCACTTAAGTGATTTATTATCCAACTACATATACTCTTATTGGTTTTTGTAGTCTATCATGTATATAGGTTAATGTTAGTCTAGAAGGGAAAGTAGGTTTGGTGTTCATGAGTATGTGTATAATCCAGATAGCAATTCCAAGTTTGGGGCGAGCTGCAAGGAGCTGAATTGATAGTCAGGCAAGGTATAATACATGGGTGGTCTGACTAGAGATCACATCTTTGTTGGTTACTATAGACTAGAAAACTTCAAAGCTCAGGCAAGGGGGTGAGACAAGCAACCTGGCTAAATAGGGAGATTATTAAGAGGCAACTTAATCAGCAGCTGGACAGGGAGCAAGCGAGAAGGAATAACTCTTGCAGTTCTGAAGTTCACTGATCACCAGTCTTGATTCACACAGGGAGAATAGGGTGACGACCGCACCTGCCCAGGACAACGGCAGACACAGGCCACCCTCCCTTTATGCACCTTCTTTGTGCCTGGATTTTTTTCAGGAGGATAGGAGCATTGATGTTCTGAGCAGGCTCCCATGACCTTTTCTCCTTTACAAGCCACCAAGTAGTAAGCCCCCCCTCATCTTCTGCATATTGAGTATGTTCTTGACCTCATACACATTTTCAGAACTGATCAGAGAAATAGCAGGAGATGAACATTTGGAATAGAGACTGAAGTTCACAGATTTGAGGAGAGAAACATGGAAGGCATTAGGTTGTCACAGAGAGGCAGGGAGGCGCAACTTGTAGCAAAGTGGATTCAATCTCTTAATGGATTAAATGGAGCAAGGAAACAAGGAACCAAATTGTAAGATGGTACCTTGAGCCTGATGTTTTTAGCAGACAACCACATTTTGTCCACAGAAGAGAACTGAGGTGAGGGCTAACTTTATGGTCTGAATAGATCTTTATCCGGACAGTTTATATCTAAAGCAGCCCTGGTCTCCCGCCAGACCTTAGAAAGAGTCAGCTGCTGGTACCCCTGAAGATACAGAGACAGAAAGAGGAGCTATGAGTTGTTGTCCATGCACAACGGAGAAAGGCGCTTTGCCTGTACACTCACTTGCTTGAGTCATCCTGAAGTGCATTAGTAAAGTGACGCAGATAGTTTAAACCTGATTGATATGTTCCACCTGTCCATTGGTTTGAGGATGGAAAGTAGAA
Source organism: Bufo bufo (assembly GCF_905171765.1). Lineage (NCBI taxonomy): Eukaryota > Metazoa > Chordata > Amphibia > Anura > Bufonidae > Bufo > Bufo bufo. Next base: position 135,075,259 of record NC_053391.1, on the reverse strand, counting down.
GAAACATCCAGGGTTATATCCTGGAGTATACAAACTAGTGTTGGGTGAGCATCAGTGTATGTAAATCTAATTTAGCCTCTATTGCTGAAAAGTTTCTGGCGGGATTCAAACTCACAACCTTCTACATTACAGGCAAGAATGTTAACCTAGTATTCAAATCCTGCCAGAAACATTTTAGAAATAGAGGCTAAATAAAATTTATATATTTTATATTTTTTTAGTAATTGTAAAAAATGTGCAATTACAATTTTTTATATATATATATATATATATATATATATATCTAAAAAAAAAATCATACTTCTGATATATATAAATGCATAATATGTGGGAAACTACTACTGATGTTTTAGCCATAATATATTTACATATATTATAATATATTATATATTCTAAATATATAATAATATATGTAAATATATTATGGCTAAAAACTTATATATATATGTTTAAATTAAATTTAGCCTCTATTTCTGAAAAGGTTCTGATGGGATTCGAACTCACAACGTTCTACATTACAGCCAAAAATCTTAACCACTAGTAGTAAGTATTCCTATACACCAGAAGTCTCGCATTTTATTTTTTTTAGCAACTGGCCATGCAGCTCTATTGTGTAGTGGATAAGATTCTTGGCTGTAATGTAGAAGGTTGTGAGTTTGAATCCCACCAGAAACTTTTCAGAAATAGATGCTAATTTAGATTTAAATACACTGGGTGTCCCCAAGCACTCACTCCATATATGTACATAGCTATATATGGAGTCAGAGTAGGGTCTCCCAAGTCGAACTAGAGTCCTGACACCTCCCCTATTCAGAACAGGGGGTACCTGGTTTAATGCTCGGGTTCTCCCATTGACTTCCATTGTGCTTAGGTGCTCTGTAGAGCACCCGAGCATCAAGAAGTGTTCTACTCGAGCACACAAGCACTTTGGTGGTCGACCAACACTAATACAAACCGATCTCCACAATTGCACTATTCTGTCAGACACAATATGAAGAGGAAACCCATGGAGACGGAAGATGTGTTTGATAAAAACCTTGGCTCGGAGACTGACAGAGGGCAAACGAGATAGAGGTATTAAAAGGAGCCATTTTAGAAAAGTGATCCACCACAATCAATATAACTGTGCAGCAGGAAGAGAGAGGTAAGTCAGTGATGAAATCGATAGTAATATGTTGCCAAGGGGCCTCAGGCACAAGCAATGGAAGAAGCAGACCAGCAGATTTTACTTGGGAGTTTTATTCTGGGCGGATATCCTTCACCATAGAGGGTCACCAATAATAACGAGAAAATAAATGTATAGTTTTGAGCTGAACAGAATGCTTAGCAATTTTGGAGTGTTGGCCCCAAGACAGGATGAGTTTCCTCTTTGACTCTGGTACAAAAGTCTTCCTGGGAAGAAGGGGATATGTCCGGGATCAGCTCTGAACCCAGACAACCCCTTTAATTGTCAACAGTTCTTTGTCCCCTTTTGAGTAATTCTGCTCTGGAGGTGAGAAAGCCTTAGAAAAGAAAATGCAAGTCACCATCCTGCCAGAAGCACCTTTCTGCGTAACAGCTGCCCCATCCCAATGGAGAATGCAGCCACCTCCACAAAGAACTGTTTGGAGATATCTGGGTGGTGAAGTACTGGAGAGGAAGAGAATGCTTTTTTCAGAGCAAGAAAGGCAGACTCTGCCTCAGGAGTCAACATTGTTGCCTCTATTCCCTTACAAGTCAGAGTGGATATAGGAGCAGTTAAAGTAGAAACATGAGGGATAAACTGTCTATAACAGTTTGCAAATCACAGAAACTGCTGAATTGCACAAAGACTAGATGGGATCAGATGTGTCTGCGATGTGAGAGAAGGTCTGAAGAAAAGATCAGATTATTGTCCTGGGACACCACTGCCACCACATAGAGAAGATCCCTCAAGACATTATTGCCAAATTCTTAAAAGACCACTGGGGCATTGCTTAACCCAAAGGGAATTACTAAATACACATAGTGACCATTTCGGGTATTGAATGCTGTCTTCTATTCAACACCCTGGTATATGCGGATTAGACTATAAGCTCCACCAACCTCTCCTACTGACCCTAGGTTCCAGAGTCTCTCCGGCTTAAGAGTGCAGCTACAGGCATAGTGCCCCTTGAGTTCATAGAACATACAGGGATTATTGGTGCATCTGTGCAACTGCTCCTCCTCCGTTGGTTTGAGCCTCTCCACCTGCATAGGCTCTAGGTCAGTAGCTAAGGAGATAGTAGACAGGGGTGGATTGACCATAGACCCTACAGGGAAATTTAGCGGTGAGCCAATGTCCAGGGGGCCTCCTGAGCTCTCTTCATGGTCTGTGTCCAGGTACATAATGATCTGATGTTCCCAGCATTAGCGAATGCTAGGAGCATCAGGTACTTATACACCTGGACAATAGCCAGATGCCCTCCTGAATTAAATGTTTTACATTTCATGCTGCATTTTGGTATTTGGCTTTGCTGAAATGGTATTTTGTGCTGCACTGCAGTATTGCTGGCCCTGCCAACTTCTGTTGTCCCTGCCTACTTGTGGCTTGTGTTGGCTCTCCCTATTTGTGTTGCCTTGCCAGGGCCACTTTAAATGCCCAATCCACTCCTGGTAGTAGGATATGAAGAAAGTAGTTTCTGGAACTTGGGTGCCAGTGGAAGAGGTCTCCTTTTCCAGGACTCCTCCTTGCTCGATGTGTGTAGTCAGAGAAATCAAAACATCCGGAGTAGAAGGAATGTCACGACCCGCTGATACTATGTCTTGATTCGGCCTGCCTAACCCTCCCAAAAGTCCGCCACTAGAGCCTGACTATTGCATCCCAGTTCCGAGGCCAGGGTTTGGAACTAGTGACGAGCGGCAGGGGCAATATTCGAATTTGCAAACCGGCAATGTAATATTCGAATTCGAAATCGGCAATGTAATATTCACGTAATGCACGCAAAATACAGGCGTGGGTCACTTATGCTAAATTTTTCAAGCTGGTATAAGTTTCCTGAGACTGGAGAAAATGGTTGGCATGGCAGAACATTAGAATATCTTTATATGCAGATAGAGTGCTCAAAGATATTCACTTGCCAATTTTCGGCAATTAAATGATGCGTATATTTTTTCGCAATACGAATAATAATATTTGCGATTAATATTCACGATTGGAATATTCGCGTCCAACACTATTTGGAACCAGATGGCATATTGCTCAACAGAGACTGTCTGACGTAGTCGCAGTAGGGAGGATGAAGCAAAAGTGGTGCCTCTGGGATCATCAAAGAGCCTTTGGTAGATCTTCAAAAAAACACCCAAGTTGTTAGTAACCAGATCATTTCTTTCCCAGAGCAAGGTTATCCATTTCAGCATCTCACCTTGGAGTGGTCAGTTAGGAATTGATGAAACCACAGCTCAAAGTGCAGGGAACACTAGTTTATAAACCCACAGCATTGCTTGGGATTGTCATCATATCCAGGAGGAGCAGATAAACGAGGACCAGACCCTGCCATGGAAGCAGTGTAATGAAGTCAGGTGGCACAGCATACTGGTTGAGGGGTGCTCGGTTTGTGTGGAGGTAATCCCAAAATCAGAAGAATGAAAGAAAACCGGCACTCCCAAAAATCATACTGCTGCTCACTTCTTGTTTGAAAAAGGCACCTGTGAGTGCCGAAACGCTGCGCGTCATATAAATCTAAATCTATCACCAGCAAATTTTTGGGAGTGCCGGTTTTCTTTCATTCTCCTGCCATGGAAGCAGTCTGTGGTGATGGTGTGGGTTCTGCGGCTTCTGCAGAGGGCTGCGGTGCCACTGCAGAAGTTGTCAGAGTGTTCAGACGGGCACTGCCATGCCATTTCTTGAAATAGTTTAGAGAGCCTGGTTTGGGTCAGCGGAGTCAATGGCCATGGACCCACTTTGTCAACTAACCAGCTTGACTTTGGGCTAAACTTAAGGACATTGTTCTGGCGGGGGCCCTGGTTTTCACCCTTTAACCCCTTTACAGGGATCTGCAGTAAACTAACCAGCCTGCTAGCTCCTGAAGTAGTCCTGGTGTAGTTGGCTGCTGAACTATGGGGGTCAGAGACACTGGTGCGAAGCGCCAAGGAATCAAGCAAAATACATTGTTAATCAGCAGCTGGACAGGGTGCAAGGGAGAAGAATTAACTCTGGCAGTGCTGAACACCAGTCCTAAATCACACAGGGAGAGTGGAGCAAAAACCGCGCCCACCCAGGAAAGCTGGACAGTGGCGGACATGGCCACCAGCGCAACAATAATGTCACTGTTTCTCAATAAAAAGTAGTAGTAAGGTAGTAAGCCTGCTGGTGCACAAGTGGTGGTTCCAGTGGGGAACCCAATAATATCATATCATAGAGTTACTAATCATAACTAGAGTTGAGCGGACACCTGGATGTTCGGGTTCGGCCGAACTTGAAAAAAAAGTTCGGGTTCGGGACCCGAACTTGACCCGAACTTGACCCCAAACCCCATTAAAGTCAATAGGGACTCAAACTTTTGGGCACTAAAATGGCTCTAAAATATTCCTGGAAAGGGCTAGAGGGCTGCAAAAGGCATCAAAATGTGCTTAAGAGAATGACAACTGTTCTGCAAACAAATGTAGATAGGGAAATGACTTAAAATAACATAAAATACTGAAAAATTAAAAATAACAATCTGGATCTAGGAGTAGGAGGTTGAGGAGGCGGTGGATGGGTGGATGTGGCGGTGTAGGTTGACGTGGCGGTGTAGGTGGAAGCAGCGGTGAAGGAGGAATAGGTAGCCAACACTGATTTGTGTTATTTTTATTTTGGAATTGGGGTATCCCCCAAAATATTGGGACATATAACAAAATAAAACTAAGAATAAGTGCACTTGAGTACAAGAATGGATGGTTGAGGCTGGTATAAATGCACAAGGTACGGACAAGTCCTGTGGGATCCATGCCTGGTTCATTTTAATAAACGTAAGCTTGTCCACATTGGCTGCGGCCTGTGATAATGCTCTTTGCCGTGCTAAACACACGTTCACACTATACACTGGCTGCAGGGCAGGTCAGCACCTCCAAGGCTGACAAAGCTTTTCCACATTTTGGCCATGCTAACCCTGCCTTCTCAGGTGCTGGTGGTGCCCCAGCTGCGTTGGCGACCTCTTCCTCCTCCTCTGCCTTCGCCTTGTGCTTCCACTGTGCCCCCGCTGTCAGGTGGGAATGCCATCATCAGCGTGCGCTTGTAGTCGCGCATCTTCCGACCAGTAACAGATGTTTTCACTAAATTTAGTTCCCTGTCAGCAATGCAGAGCAGGGGTTCATTCACGGCAAAAGGGGGTTCATGTCACCCAGCAATAGAACAGAGGATTTTGAGAGATTTAGGCCCCTGTCAGCAATGCAGAGCAGTGGTTCATTTACCGCAAAAGGGGTTTCATGTCACCCAGCAATAGAACAGAGGATTTTGAGAGATTTAGGCCCCTGTCAGCAATGCAGAGCTGTTCCACCATGTTGTTCAAATGCTGCCTCCTGCTAACACGCTCCATATCAGCAGTTGGGGCCGGTTGTTGCGGCGAGGTGACAAAGCTTTTCCACATGTCTGCCATGCTAACCCTGCCTTCTGAGGTGCTGGCGCTGACACAGCTGCGTTGGCAGCCTCTTCCTCCTCCCCTGCCTTTGCCTTGTTCTTCCACTTGTCCCCCGGCGTTAGTCGGGAATGTTCTCAGGAGCGCGTCTACCAGCGTGCGCCTGTAGTCGCGCATCTTCCGATCACGCTCCAGTGAGGGAATTAAGGACGGCACATTGTCTTTGTAACGGGGATCCAGCAGGGTGGCCACCCAGTAGTCAGCACACGTTAAAATGTGGGCAACTCTGCAGTCGTTGGGCAGGCACTGCAACATGTAGTCGCTCATGTGTGTTAGGCTGCCCAGAGATAAGGACAAGCTGTCCTCTGTGGGAGGCGTATCGTCTGCATCCTCCGTATCCCCCCAGCCATGCACCAGTGATGGGCCCGAGCTGCGTTGGATACCACCCCGCTGTGAACATGCTTCATCCCCATCCTCCTCCTCATCCTCTTCCTCCTCGTCCTCCAGTAGTGGGCCCTGGCTGGCCAAATTTGTACCTGGCCTCTGCTGTTGCAAAAATCCTCTTTCTGAGCCACTTCTAAAAGACTGGCCTGTAAGTATTAGAGATGACCCCTCTTCCTCCTCCTCGTCCTGGGCCACATCCTCTTCCATCATCGCCCTAAGTGTTTTCTCAAAGAGACATAGAAGTGGTATTGTAACGCTGATAACGGCGTCATCGCCACTGGCCATGTTGGTGGAGTACTCAAAACAGGGCACACAGGTCTCGCATGGAGGCCCAGTCATTGGTGGTGAAGTGGTGCTGTTCCGCAGTGCGACTCACACGTGCGTGCTGCAGCTGAAACTCCACTATGGCCTGCTGCTGCTTGCACAGTCTCTCCAGCATGTGCAAGGTGGAGTTCCACCTGGTGGGCACATCGCATATGAGGCGGTGAGCGGGAAGGCCGAAGTTACGCTGTAGAGCAGACAGCCAAGCACTTTATGCAGCAGCTCTGACATGTCGGGGTAGTTGTGAATGAATTTCTGCACCACCAAATTCAGCACATGCGCCAGGGAAGGGATGTGCGTCAAACCGGCTAGTCCCAGAGCTGCAACGAGATTTCGCCCATTATTGCACACCACCAGGCCGGGCTTGAGGCCCACTGGCAGCAACCACTCGTCGGTCTGTTGTTCTATTCCCCACTACAACTCCTGCGCGGTGTGGGGCCTGTCCCCCAAACACATCAGTTTCAGAATGGCCTGCTGACGTTTACCCCTGGCTGTGCTGAAGTTGGTGGTGAAGGTCTGTCGCTGACCGGATGAGGAGGTGGTAGAAGAGGAGGAGGAAGCCGAGTAGGAAGAGGAGGCAACAGGAGGCAAAGAATGATGCCCTGCGATCCTTGGCGGCAGAAGGACGTGCGCCAAACAGCTCTCCGCCTGGGGCCCAGCCGCCACTACATTTACCCAGTGTGCAGTTAGGGAGATATAGCGTCCCTGGCCGTGCTTACTGGTCCACGTATCTGTGGTTAGGTGGTTGCGCAGTGCACACTTGATTTTATCCGATACTTGGTTGTGCAGGGAAGGCACGGCTCTCCTGGAGAAGTAGTGGCGGCTGGGAACGACGTACTGTGGGACAGCAAGCGAGATGAGCTGTTTGAAGCTGTCCGTCTCCACCAGCCTGGATGACAGCATTTCAAAGGCCAGCAGTTTAGAACTGCTGGCATTCAGGGCCAGGGATCGAGGGTGGCTAGGTGGGAATTTACGCTTTCTCTCAAAGGTTTGTGAGATGGAGAGCTGAACGCTTCCGTGTGACATGGTGGAGATACTTGGTGACGGAGGTGGTGTTGTTGGTGGCACATCCTCTGTTTGCTGGGCGGCAGGTGCCAACGTTACTCCAGAGGCGGAGGAAGAAGCCGAGGCAGCAGCAGAAGAGGGAGCAGGAGGGGCCTGAGCCCTTTCTTGGTTTTGAAGGTGCTTACTCCACTGCAGCCCGTGTCTCGCATGTAGATGCCTGGTCATGCAGGTTGTGCTAAGGTTCAGAACGTTAATGCCTCGCTTCAGGCTCTGATGGCAGAGCGTGCAAACCACTCGGGTCTTGTCGTCAGCACATTGTGTGAAGAAGTGCCATGCCAGGGAACTCCTTGAAGCTGCCTTTGGTGTGCTCGGTCCCTGTTGACGGTGGCCAGTAGCAGGCTAACTGTTTTTGTGACGCCTGCTCTGCTTTTTCACCCTGCTGCCGCCTTTGCTACGCTGTTGGCCCGGTTTCACCACTGCCTCTTCCTCCAAACTCTGAAAGTCAGTGGCACGACCTTCATTCCATGTGGGGTCTAGGACCTCATCGTCCCCTGCATCGTCTTCCACCCAGTCTTCCTCCCTGACCTCCTTTACGGTCTGCACACTGCAGAAAGACGCAGCAGTTGGCACCTGTGTTTCGTCATCATCAGAGACGTGCTGAGGTGGTATTCCCATGTCCTCATCAGGAAACATTAGTGGTTGTGCGTCAGTGCATTCTATGTCTTCCACCCCTGGGGAAGGGCTAGGTGGATGCCCTTGGGAAACCCTGCCAGCAGAGTCTTCAAACAGCATAAGAGACTGCTGCATGACTTGAGGCTCAGACAGGTTCCCCGATATGCACGGGGGTGATGTGACAGACTGATGGGCATGGGTTTCAGGTGCCACCTGTGCGCTTTCTGCAGAAGACTGGGTGGGAGATAATGTGAACGTGTTGGATCCACTGTCGGCCACCCAATTGACTAGCGCCTGTACTTGCTCAGGCCTTACCATCCTTAGAACGGCATTAGGCCCGACCAAATATTGCTGTTGATTCTGGCGGCTACTAGGACCTGAGGTAGTAGGTTCAGTGGGACATGTAGCTGTGGCAGAACGGCCACGTCCTCTCCCTGCACCAGAGGCTCCACCAACACCACCACCACGACCATGACCGCGTGCCTTATTAGATGTTTGCCTCATAGTTAGCGTTTACAAAGCAAAGTAAAAAGTGGTTAAGTCTGTTAAAAAAATTAACCGCCAATAAAAACCCTGATGTAGGGTATTGCACAAAAATTTTTTTTTTAAAACTCTATATGACAGCGGTATTTGTGGCCTAAATGTGACACTCACTTATGCACGTCTTATCCCAGATGTGCAGTATATCAGAGGCTTTTTTCACAACAGTAACCAAAAAGGGGCATTTCTGGCCTAAACGTGACACTCACTTATGCATGTGTAATCCCAGATGTGCAATATATTAGAGGCTTTTTTCACCCCAGTAACCAAAAAGGCGTATTTATGGCCTAAATGTGACAATCACTTATGCACGTGTAATCAGAGATGTGCAGTATATCAGAGGGTTTTTTCACCCCAGTATGACAAAGCAGGATTTCTGGCCTTAATGTGACAATCACTTATGCACGTGTAATCACAGATGTGCAGTATATCAGAGGGTTTTTTCACCCTAACCAAAAAGCTGTATTTCTGTCCTAAATGTGACAGTGACTTATGCACGTGTAATCACAGATGTGCAGTATATCAGAGGGTTTTTTCACCCCAGTATGCCAAAGCCGTATTTATGGCCTAAATGTGACAGTCACTTATGCTTGTCTAATCCCAGATGTGCAGTATATTAGAGGGTTTTTTCACCCTAACCAAAAAGCTGTATTTCTGTCCTAAATGTGACAGTCACTTATGATTGTCTAATCCTAGAAGTGCATTATATCAGAGGCTTTTTTCACCCCAGTATGCCAAAGCTGTATTTCTGTCCTAAATGTGACAGTCACTTATGCACGTGTAATCCCAGATGTGCAGTATATTAGAGGCTTTTTTCACCCTAACCAAAAAGCTGTATTTCTGTCCTAAATGTGACAGTCACTTATGCACGTCTAATCCCATATGTGCAGTATATTAGAGGGTTTTTTCACCCCAGTATGCCAAAACTGTATTTCTGGACATGCAGATAGCCTATGCTGGTGCACTATTGTTGCATAAAATGGCTGCCGATCATGTATTGATATTGACTAACTGAAGAAAAAAAAGTTCGTTTTCAGCAGTAGTTGGCTCAGGGCAGGCTTAAAAAAATTGTGCACTGCACCCACAAAACACTTTTTCTGTAGATCGCTGAGTACATAAACCAGTTCTTGATAAGATTTCTCCCTGATCTCTCCCTCACAGCAGCTGCAGCCTCTCCCTACACTAATCCGAGTGACAGGCGGCGCTACGTGACTCCAGCTTAAATAGAGGCTGGGTCACATGCTGCAGTTGACCAATCACAGCCATGCCAATAGTAGGCATGGCTGTGATGGCCTTTTGGGGCAAGTAGTATGACACTTGTTGATTTGCTGCTTTGCAGCCTTTCAAAAAGCACCCAAAAAATCGCCGAACACCGAACCCAAACTTTTACGTAAATGTTCGGGTCCGGGTGCCGAAAACCCTAAAGTTCGTTACGAACGCGAACTTTACAGTTCAGGTTCGCTCAACTCTAATCATAACCATTACAGATGTATTCTGGTCTAGAATGATTTCCTGTGGTGGGCGTAAGGTACTCCAGTCTAAAGATGGCCATACATATTATAGAGGTTCGTCCAACACACTAATGTGTGTGGCAAGCTTCCAACTTTCCTCTGAGAGATGATTTGGGGGAGACAAGAATCAGGTGAAATTAATATTTTAACCAGATCCTTTTGTTCTTCAGGGAGTAAAGCCACCATCAGAAGGGTCTGGCAGCAGCTTTCTCTTCTCCTCCTCTAGCATATACAGACACATTTAGCCGAGCCAAATGTATTTGTGTATGGGGGAAACATGAGAGTTTGGCCAACCGCTATTGAATGTGTATGATCAGCTTAACACTGCTGGTCTTGGCCGACTGTACATGTGTTCTCAATAGGCAAAGGCAGGGGTGGACAACCTGTACAACCAGTATGTAAAAGGATCTACTGCTACCTCAAAGGGGTTCTCCGGGAATTAAGAAAATACAATTACTGAAAATACATAAATATTACTTCATTATAAACACTTTCCTAAATAGCTTTCATTATTTATAACGTCTTGTTTTCTCTAGGGGACAAGCATCAGAAGAAATAAAATGGCGGCTCTGCTGCTAGCACAGAGAAAGTTCGTCCTCTCCCTACTTTCACTTCGCTCTATTACCACACACAGTTGATATCTCATCAGCTGTATTTAAGATGGCAACTTATTACAGCCATACTGGTTAGGAGGGCTGAGAGAGCTCTTAAGCTAACTGCACTGAACATCTGATGTATCCCGTCCCAGCTGTGTTATGAGGACGGACTTTCTCTGTGCTAGCAGAAGAGCGGGAATTTTATTTCTCCTGATGCTTGTCCCCTAGAGAAAACAAGACATTATAAATATTGAAAGCTATTTAGGAACGTGTTTATAATCAAGTAATATTTATGTATTATCAGTAATTGCATTTTCTTAACTCCCGGAGAACCCCTTTAAAGAGCATCTGTCAGCAGACTTGTACTTATGAAACTGTCTGTCCTGTTGCATGTGTACTTGGCAGGTAAAGCCATCTGTGTTAGTCCAATGTTCAAATGTGCCCGGATTGCTGAGAAAAATTATGTTTTAATATAAGCAAATGAGCCTCTATGAGCAACGGGGGCCTTGACATTACTCCTAGAGGCTCAGTTCTCTCTGCAACTGCAGCACCCTCTCCACTTTGATTGACAGTGCATGAACATGCCCAACATGTACAATCCTCCTTTCCTCCCCACATCTGCCATATGGGGAGACTCAAGAGACCCAAAAAAATCACAGGAAAAACAAAGATAAAAACATCCTGCACGGTATGATAAATAAATGTGCGGATGTCCCTGGCCATATTCATGAAAAAAAATCACAGAAATAAGGTAATAATGCACTTAATAAAAGCAAGCATTATATATAGACAAAGTCTTCACTCTGATGTGATAAAATCTGAGATACTTAGCCAATATATTTTGATCAAAACACATCTGTGCCTTCCTACCAAACGCCAAGGTGGTCTCAGGTCAGACGGGTCCTACACTAAACCTGCCTAAGCCCTTGGGCTTCTATGTTCAGGAGCGCAGACCCTGCACATATGGTGTGCTGCTCCTAGTCACCTCCATGTGCACCAAGCAACCAAGCATATACTACATAAGCAAAAAAATCACAGAAAAAAACTAAGATAAAAACATTGTGCATGGTATGATAAATAAATGTGCAGATGTCCCTGGCCATATTCATGAAAAAAAAAAATCACAGAAATAAGGTAATAATGCACTTAATAAAATAGATGCAAGCATTATATATGGACAAAGTCTTCACTCTGATGTGATAAAATCTGAGACACTTAGCCAATATATTTTGATCAAAACACATTTGTGAGCGCCTACCAAACGCCAAGGTGGTCTCAGGTCAGGCGGGTCTTTTATTTTTTTACATGAATATGGCCAGGGACATCCGCACATTTATTTATCATACCGTGCAGGATGTTTTTATCTTAGTTTTTCCTGTGATTTTTTTTTTTTGTTTATGTAGTATATGCTTGAGGCAGTGGCACCTTCAAGTGTGAATGCGCTCCTATTTTATCTTGTGAGTAGCATTTCTTTGCACTTTTACCCTTCCTATCTTGCTCGTCCTCCCATTGGTTGCTTGATGCACATGGAGGTGACTAGGAGCAGCACACCATATGTGCAGGGTCTGCGCTCCTGAACATAGAAGCCCAATGGCTTAGGTAGGTTTAGCGTAGGACCCGCCTGACCTAAGACCACCTTGGCGCTTGGTAGGCGGGCACAGATGTGTTTTGATCAAAATATATTGGCTAAGTGTCTAAGATTTTATCACATCAGAGTGAGGACTTTGTCCATATATAATGCTTGCCTCTATTTTATTAAGTGCATTACATTATTACCTTATTTCTGTGAGAGTCAAGACACCACCAAACAGAAATGGATTCCTATTCCAACCGAAAGTGGCAGCTTTCTCTAATGATAACATTTGTATCAGATTGTTGTGAATATCCAGTAACATTATATAATGACATGAACAGAACTTCTAGATTATAAGACTTACTAGGATTTCCAAGATGGTTTTTGACTACTGCCTATGTGCTTGATTTAATCTTATAAGATAAATGGTCAGGCAAATGTACATTCTCTAGATATTATACAATACATTGTTTTAAACATGCAAGTTAAATTTTATAACTAGCTAGGACGATTTCCAATGGGCGGCCACTTTTACCAAAAAATTTTATGACTTTAAAAGTCCCTAAGAACTTTACAGCTTATTTTGCATGACATCAATAATTTTTTCATTGGTGTCCAAATCACTGGACTATGTTACATGTACATAAAAAATTGGACCACTATGTCCTTGGTGGTAATTCAAAATATAACGTCATGCTGTGATGGACAATTTATGGGAGAAAGAATTTTTCTATACTTTATATTAAAGATTACCATCAGCTAAAAAGGTTAACTAGGCAGTGCACTTATGTGTCATGTGCAGGGTCTTTTAAGCTCAACTGGTTGTGCCGGAACAGGATGTAGAAGCTAGAAATGTAGACCTGTAAGCCACATTAACTTTCATGGGCCTAATGTCTATGTCACTTAGTCACTTACAGCATTGCTTTTAAAATTGTGAGTTAGGTGTCTCTAGGGTGGAAACTTGCTTAACCCCCAAAAAGAGGACATCCTAGGCCACACCTTAACCCCACTAAGCTACACGTCCTCTCCCAGTAACGGTGCCCAGCAAGAGAAAAAAAAAAAGGTAGCTACCTTAAGATAAACTGCTCAGAGTGCTTCTCTTACCTTCAGTCAGTCACAGAGTGTGCTCTAGTGACTGACTGGGAGTAACAGAAGTATCAGTCAGTTTGTAGCAGTAGCACACGCTCAGACAGTGCAATGCTGCTGTCAGAATATGGAGCTACAGAAAAAGAGGACATGAAGAGGGCACTGGCTATTTGTTCAGTCCCACAAGCTCAACCATCATCCTACCACCAACCCCACATCCTAACCCAGGAAATAAACACACCACACCACTGCTTGGATTTAATCGGCCACAGCAGCCGTTTATTGAATACATACAAAATAAATAACATAAGTTAACCCATGACGAGGGAGGTCCTAGAAGCCCCAATAACTCCATAAACGCTGGAACACCTGCGTCTCCATCTTGCCCCCAGCCGTTGAACCCAGCTCGGAGGCAGCAACTGATGGAACGCGTAATTAGTTCCTACCAGCTCCTCAATGAGAGTCCAGCCCCTCCCGCGGGGCCCTCCCATCCTCAGGTACCACCATATTCCTCCACTTCAAGGACCTCCCCCACCTCCGCGACTGCCGCGACATATAACACAACAACGCTCCCCTCATTCCACCTCCAATAGGGTCGGGTGGGTGGGCGTTTGAATCCCCTTGCCGCACTGACCTCACTTCCGCCTCCTTCCTCCGTCTCCGCTCCGGCCACGCCCCCCGCCGCCCTAGCAACTCCCGCCTTTCCTCCTAACCCGCCCCCACAAACAACTAACCCTTTCCTCACCAGTCCTTCACCGCCCGGCCTCTTCATGCGCGTCCTCCCCCACCGCTGCGCTCCAGTCCGGCCTGACTTGAAGAGGGCACTGGCTATTTGTTCAGTCCCACAAGCTCAACCATCATCCTACCACCAACCCCACATCCTAACCCAGGAAATAAACACACCACACCACTGCTTGGATTTAATCGGCCACAGCAGCCGTTTATTGAATACATACAAAATAAATAACATAAGTTAACCCATGACGAGGGAGGTCCTAGAAGCCCCAATAACTCCATAAACGCTGGAACACCTGCGTCTCCATCTTGCCCCCAGCCGTTGAACCCAGCTCGGAGGCAGCAACTGATGGAACGTGTAATTAGTTCCTACCAGCTCCTCAATAAGAGTCCAGCCCCTCCCGCGGGGCCCTCCCATCCTCAGGTACCACCATATTCCTCCACTTCAAGGACCTCCCCCGCCTCCAAGAACGCGCAGCTTGACCACCTCAACCCTGCGCGTCCCTCCACACACGCAAAGCAATTTCAACACCACTCTGGAGCCCCAGAGCCCACAAATCCGTACCCACCGCATTCAGGTGCACTCCATCTGCTCTCCAAAATGCACCCTCACCTTTCTCCAACACCTCATGCCGCACCACCACACCGCCATTCCTTGCCATAAACCGGCCAACTGCTCTGTTCACCTTAATCCGAGCCTTATTAAGGCTCTCCACTGACCTCGCACCCCTCCACGCCTTCCGCGGCACAATGTCTGACCAAACTGTTATGATCCCTGGAAACAACGCCCAAATCCTGAGCAAGTCAAACTTGACGTCACGGACCAATTCCCTAAAAGGACGCTTACCTAAATCATTCCCCCCCACATGTAAAACTAACACATCCGGAGGACGATCCAATCGCACGAAATGATGCACCTCCCGCAAAACTCCACCCCACAACATACCTCTAACACCTAACCACCTGACCGTAGCGCACTCCGGACTAAAACCCAACTGTCGCCCACTCGGCCTCACATCCGCTCTGATCGCACCCCAGAACACATAGGAGTGCCCCAGAATCCATACCAAAGCCGCCACCGTCCGACCTGTAAACACAAAAAGAAACAAATTAAAACCCACCTGTCACCAACCGTACCACTACAATAATGCAGGCCTCACATATGATTTGAAACGCACCGACTCCCAACGCCCAATCCTCCTAATCACCTCCTCACTGGCGCCCCACCTGGCTGCCTCAGTTGCCGCACCAATTCTGAACGAATGACCAGAATACTCCTTGACCGGCACACCCAAAAGCTTCAAACATTTTTTAAAAACCGCCAGGAACTGAAACCTAGACAAAAAGGAGCCATCCTCATGCCTAAGGAAAGGAACCTCATTACGCTGCAGCCCCGCCCCATAAGACCCTGCACACCGCACCGGACACATACTACAACCTGGTACCTGGAACAACGTAAAACGCTGCCCCCTGCCCTCCTGATCCGTTTTTGACCTCCGAATCCGGACATACACCCTATCCCCCGCTAACTCAACATCTTCACTCCTAAGTCCCCCCGCTCTACTCACACTGTCACACACCAACTCCCCCAAGCGAAAAGCACCGAAAAACGCCAAAGCAAATGCAGCCCTGAACAGCACTAACTCCCAACCAGAACTACAAACACAACTCAACTTCTCACCCATTTGCACAAGCAACTCGAAGGACACCGGCCTCCGACAATCCGGCACCCTGCCTGCCCCCCTACGCCACCCTTTCAACACCTGCCTAACCAAAAAACCCTTAGTCAAATCCGGCAACCCCCGCAACTTAAAGCCAAACGCTACCCCCGCAATCAAGTGGTTCACCTTTGACACCGACCACCCTTCGCCCTTCAACTGTCCTAACAACATCAACAACCTCACATCACCATCCCCCACACCAGCCCCCCAGGATCCGTTCCAAGATTCCCAAGTCGCCCACGCCTTACCATACTCCCTCCAAGTACCCGGGCTCAACGAATCCCTCAACATCCCAATCACTTCTCCTCCAGGATCCCCCACAGCCACGGCGGACACTCCAGACCTTCCAGTTCCGCTTCTGGCGCAAGAAGCCGGAACCGCTCCCACTGTAAACGAGAAAGAGAATCCGCCACTGAATTAGACACTCCAGCCACATGTTCTGCCACCAACCACATGTTAATCGACAAACATCGTAATACCAGAAACTGTAACAGCCTAACCACCGGCGGGGAAGATGCGGACAAACTGTTGATAGCCTGAACTACCCCCAAATTGTCACAATGAAAACGCACCTTCCTGTTTTCAAATTTCTCACCCCACAATACCACCGCCATCACAATGGGAAAAAGTTCCAACAACGCCATGTTCCTCACCCAACCCCGACTTACCCACGAATCCGGCCATACTCCCGCACACCATTGTCCTTGGCAATAAGCCCCAAAACCCACTCCCCCCGACGCATCAATGTACAACTCGAACTCCACACTATCACACAACTCCGCCATCACTAAAGACCTGCCATTGTACTGACCCAAAAACTCCGCCCACACCCTTAAGTCCCCTTTTAACTCCTTGCGTAACCTGATAAAATGATACGGCGCTACCACCCCCGCCGTAGCCGCAGCCAGTCGTCTACAAAAAATTCTACCCATTGGCATAATTTGACAAGCAAAATTTAATTTACCCAACAATGACTGCAAATCCCTCAGCCTAATCTTCTCCCTGACCAAGGCCCTATCAATCTCCAAACGCAAATCCACCAACTTATCCTGCGGAAGCCTGCACTCCATCCGCTCAGTATCTATAACAATCCCCAAAAAACACAACTCTGTCACCGGCCCCAACGTTTTCTCCCGCGCCAATGGTACCCCAAAACGTGCAAAAACCGACTGCACCGTGTGCAGCAACAAAGAACACACCCGCGAATTCGCCGGCCCTAAACACAAAAAATCGTCTAAATAATGGATAACGGATGAACAACCTGAAACTTCCACCACTACCCATTCCAAAAACGAGCTGAAGGTCTCAAAATATGCACATGACAGAGAGCACCCCATTGGCAAACACCTATCCACAAAATATTCGCCATCCCAAAAACAACCCAACAAACCCATGCTCTCCACGTGTACCGGAAGCAATCGAAAGGCCGCCTCCACATCCACCTTAGCCATCAACGTCCCCTGCCCCAACCGCCTCACCCATCTTACAGCCGCATCAAAGGAGGTATATACCACCGAACAAAGTTCAGGATCTATACCATCATTGACCGACGCACCTTTTGGATAAGACAAATGATGAATGAGCCGAAACTTATTCGGCTCCTTCTTAGGCACCACACCTAACGGGGACACCTTCAATCCCAGAATCGGCGGCTCCTTGAATGGACCCGCCATCCGCCCCAACTCCACCTCCTTCCTTAACTTTTCCGCCACAACACCCGCGTGAACAAGCGCGGACCTAAGATTCTTAAGAACCGTAGGCCCCGCCGTAACCACTGATGGAATACGAAAGCCAAACCTAAAACCATCCCCCAACAACCCGGCCGCAACCCGATCCGGATATCTATCTAGGAACACCTGCATCTCTTCCACCCGCACCGGCGTCCGTCCCTTTTCCAGCACCATCACCCCCCCTATTCTTACCCCCTTTGAAGCAACGGTTAGCTCCATGGGCTCCCCCACACCCCGTGCACTCGTGCTTAAATTTGCACTTGGCACCAAATCTGCAACTTCCTTCATTAAAAAGGAAGCACAACCCTTTCGCCGATGCCGCTGCCAACGCCCCAGGGGATGACCCCCCGGACTCCCCACGAAAGGACTGCCCAGCCCTAGGAGGCGCCGTCACCCTCAACCACAACCCAATATCCTTATGATCCCACCGGATATCAGGCCTCACCGCCTTACGCTGCCGGAACTGCTCGTCATAACGGAGCCAGCCCACACCACCATACAACCTATAAGCCTCCCCTATAGCGTCCTGGTAGCAAAACAGCGCCGAACAGCATTCCGGCGCCCGTTCCCCAATGACACTTGCTAATATGGCAAACGCCTGTAGCCAATTAGCAAAGGTACGTGGGATCAATCGATGCCTACGCTTATCCTCATCCTCCTTTTTCCCTTCATCCTTCTTACCCCTATCCAGGTTAAACCTTTCCAACGGAAGCAGCGAGAATATCTCCACATACTCCCCCTTCCAGATCTTTTCTCTCACTTCCTGCTTTAAATGAGCCCCCAGCGGCCCCTCAAAGCACACGTACACCTCACCCCGAGCCCTATCATCCAACCTCTGCACCTCCTCCACCCCCCCCGCTTGCGTCTCCACCGACACCGACCCTGCCCCTGCTGTTACAACCTGCGTCCCTGACCCTAGCCCCGGCACCACTCCCCACCCCGGCAATGGAGACCCAGCACCAGCCCCCATACCTGACAACCAACCCGCCAATCCCCCCAAAAACTGCCCCAAACCTTTACCAAATTCACCCATGTTCCCACCCCCCCCACCCGGGAAACCCTGAGCTAAAACAGATCCCCAACCAATCTCACCAGGCACCACGGGCGCTGTGACTCCCGCTGCCGTAGATCCTGACTCCCGCCGTAACGCCACTTCACCATCAAAGCTCCTGGATGTCGACGGCTGCTCCTCCTGGACCATCTGCACGACCCTCTGCACCACGCTGGCTGGACGCCTGGACGAGACCGCAGCACCCACCGCCGCAAGGGGATCTTCCTCCACACTGCTGGAATCTTCTCTGGGCCTGCCCTGGAACTCCTCTCCCCTCAGAGCAGCCCGAGGAACCCTGATGCTTTCTGACTGCCGAGTGGACCGCCCGCTTAAGGAAGGACTGGGCCGGTCCACCGTCCCTGGTCCCGCATCCGTGTCGACTGCTGCAGGGAACGGGGGAAGGGTCGTCCCGCTCCTACCAGGGCCCCGCCGAGAATCGGGATTCCTCCCACGGCGAGAGCGGCTCGCAGGAGGCTGAGCGGCCGCTCTCCGCCGCCGAGGGTCCACAGGGGGGCTCCCTATTCGGCGCCGGGCCCGGGGGGTGATTTCAGGGCTTAGGCGTGCCGGCGGTATACTCCGCCGCAGCCGGGCAGCCCTAGCAATGGGGGTAGCCACCGGAGCAGGCGATACAATGCAGGCGCCCACCTGCTCCTGCAGCCAGCCAGGCCCCCTCACCTCCGCTTCTCGCCGCAGCCTCTCCAGCATCTCCTCCACCGACATCCCTGGCGCCGACATCTTGAGGTCCGTCCTGCTCGTTTGAATCCCCTTGCCGCACTGACCTCACTTCCGTCTCCTTCCTCCGTCTCCGCTCCGGCCACGCCCCCCGCCGCCCTAGCAACTCCCGCCTTTCCTCCTAACCCGCCCCCACAAACAACTAACCCTTTCCTCACCAGTCCTTCACCGCCCGGCCTCTTCATGCGCGTCCTCCCCCACCGCTGCGCTCCAGTCCGGCCTGACTCACCAGGCCTTGTGCCGGACAGAGCACAGAGAGCTAGGAAACAGGACTGTCTGGCCTAAAGCCGACATCTGCCCACCCTACCCCAGTTGCTGGTGAGTTGCAGCCTGGGGGATCAGGTTTGACAGAAATTAAAATATTTAGCACAGGAATTTCACTGGCTGTAGAAATTTGAAACAGAACTGGCTAATACGGGTCAAGAGAGAGAGTGCCATATTTGCATTTTTTGGGGAATATCTCAAGAAGAGTACATCTTAGAGAGCTTCCCAGACATCTGATGTACCTATGTGCCCAACTTGGTGTCAGGCGGTTCAGGTGTTTGGATGCCTATAGAGGACAGATAGACAAACAGTCATTGATTTTTATAATATAGATGCTATATAGTATTATCTCTACGCCTGATACTTAACTGCATCAAAAGAAAGCTGATTGATATTTTAGAGAAATATTCTGAGTAAAACTGTTAAAGAGGTTATCCCATGAATAATGTAAAAATGAAAATTAGATATACAGTAAATCTCTTTCTAACAAAGCTAGAACCAGCCCTGTTCCTTACATGGTCCCAGAGATTTCTCCATTCATTGCTCCAATTGTTCTGCTAGATCGGGGTAGGCAACCTCCAGCACTCCAGCTGTTTGGAAACTACAACTCCCAGCATGCCCACTTGCCCTGGTCTTCCTAGAGAGCTCCCACAGACGTGAATAGAGTCTGCTGGGAACCGAAGTTTTACAACAGCTGGTCCCTGTGCTAGATTTAGTTCAAGCTATCAGCTTAGGGGGTGTATCTTTTCTCATATGTTCTTTCTGCTCCAGCTGATGGCAGTTGAAGGATGGGACTGAGCATGTGCTTCCGTCTCAGTGAGCTGGACAGAGAAATTAGAAAAAGAGAAAACAGCAGGTGGCGCTATACAGATAGATTTCATTGAATAACTCAGTAGCTATAATAATTTTTTATTTACATGTAATTACAAAAGTATTCAGATCCAGGTGCTGGTTTGAAAACTTTAGAATGCTTTTCGTGGGACAACCCCTTTAAGTTATGTCTAGTGCAGGGAGTATTTCTCAGGTGCAAACGTTTGTTGCCAAACTGAATCAATGTCTACTGGATGGATGGTGATTATTAAGAATTGAGTTCCCAAATCTCTGGTGCAAATGGACAGGTAGTATATGTACGTGTGTGATCACTGCTCTATTCACTTCTATGGACAGGGCTCGTGGTGGGGAGTGGGGGAAAACAGGGCAATTGCTCAGGGCCCCAATCTCTAAAAGGCCCCCTCTGTCCAGCTCCACAGCCACCCCCAAACTGAAGATAGCTGAGGACTGTATTAGTCAGTCTGAAAGAAAGTGTATGGAGTTGTGGTGAAACATGCGTACTACCGATCTCTTCACTATAAGGCTCCATTCAAACGTCCGTGGTGTGTTGCTGACCCGCAAATTGCGGATCCGCAACAAACCCGCCCGGCACCCCTATAGAAATGCCTATTCTTGTCCGCAAGCTGCGGACAAGAATAGGACATGTTCTATCTTTTGCGGAGCTGCGGACCTGAAGATCGGGGCCGCGCTCCGCAAATGCGGATGCTGACAGCACACTGTGTGCTGTCCACATCCATTCCGTCCCCATAGAAAATGAATGGGTCCGCACCCGTTCCGCAAAATTGCGGAACGGATGCGGACCCATTTGCGGACGTGTGAATGGAGCCTAAGGACTCCCTTTTTTGTGATTTATTGAGGTCCCAGGGTACAGCCTGCATGCAGCCGAAATTCAACTGCTGATCTACAGGGGGTTTTACAGTGCATTAACTGCAGATTTCATCCAGTGTATTGAGGAAAGTGAAATTAATTGACTTGATGTGGATCACATTGTGGGCCAATTTATGCTGCAGATTTTTTTCACAGCACGCAAATTAATGGCAGCAAAACTAGCGTATCCATCCTGTATGAATGTACCATGAAGTTAATCCTTCTGTCCAGTTATTACACCCCGCAGCATGACATGCTGAACCAAAACACACAGGCCCTGAGTTATCATAGCCCGGCGGCGTATGCCAGGCTATAATGACCAGGCGTGCTTTCAAATGCTATGCCTGATTTATGCAGTGTCCAGCAGTCTGTGTGCCTCAACTATCATTTCAGTGTTCTTCTACACCGGCATACTGACACAGAAGATGATTAATGTGGTGGGACTGCTGGCCTGACCCCTACCCACTCTCGCCATGCCCCTTTTTCGGCGACTTTTTCATGCCACCGTCACTAAAAGTGGCATACTTTAATGATAAATTCGGTCCAAATAGTCTAGGACCTTGCCATCCAAGGCAGCAGGTGTGATAAGATAATACAATAACATATACTCACCTATGTCATCTCGGCTCCTTCCAGCGCTGTGGATCCAAGCCTCCCAACTGCTGCAGTCATGATATCAGCCCATATATCCCAGTGTCTGCTGTAGCCAATCACTGTTCACAGCAGTATATGACACATGACCACTGAGGCTAGTGTTTGGCTGCAGCGGTCAGGTAGAGTATACGGGGACATCATCACTACAGCTAAACTAGCACAGCCTGGCAGGGGGATCGGAGCAGCTGCGCTGGAAATGGCTGGGGATAAGTTAGTGTTCATATACTAGTGTGTATATATATAAAAAAATAATAATATATATATATATTTATATATATATATTTATTTCTTTATTTATATATATATAAATATATATATATATATATATATATAATATATTTTTTTCTTTTACAAATGCTCGGGCAAACGCTTTAAGAATACCTCCTTTTGTAGGATCTTTTATGGGGTTGTCTAATGAAGACCACTGAGATTACAGTTTGAAATCTGACCATGTCCTTGGTTGCTCATATTCCCCAGCATCCAAATGCATTATGTTTGTTTCAGTGCTTCAGCCAGAACTATACTGTGATTTTAAGGGCCCGTTCACACGTTTCTTGGCACTGTTTTTCACGTGTTTTCCAACCGGAATCCACTTAAAAAGACGCCTCTAAAAAGCCTCCCATTCATTTTCATTTTTCAGAATTTGCTCCTTTTTTCCACGCTGAAAAAGCATTGTGGAATGAAATGAAGCAGCATGCTCTATCTTGGGCAAAATCCACGCTGATTCTCCCCTTGAAATATATGGAAAGCTGAAAAAGTGTGCTAAAAACTGCACAGAAAATCAGCACGGATTACGTGCTAATTTTTTCAAAGTGTTCTCTAAATCCTTTGTGTAGGCATACTCTAAGCACACCGCGCTTTTCCATCCTGCAGAGTCCGGTAAAAAATGTACATGTTAATACTTGGTGTAATCTATGGACCCCCTAACATCACAGAGGAGAATGTTCAGCCTTATAATCAAATAGTGGGCTGCACAGGCTGGTACAGTGGTCATAATGGGAGATTTTAACTTCCAAGACATTGACTGTGGTCATGGTTCTGCCTCAACCGCAAAGGGGAGAAAATTCCTCAACTTCCTGCAGGACCACTTTATGGGCCAGTTTGTAGAAGCTCCCACTAGGGGCAATGCTCTGTTGGATCTGGTCATTTCTAATGATGCAGAGCTTGTTAGAAATGTTACTGTTAGTGAAACACTAGGTAATAGTGACCACAATATAATTATAATCCCCCTGAACTATAAAAAACCCACTTTGGATAGGGGAGCAAAAACACTGCATTTTAAAAAGGCCAATTTCCCCGGGTTGAGTGCTGCATTTCAGGGCATAGATTGGGAGCTACTGTCACATAATAAAGCAGAGGATAAATGGGAGAGCTTTAAATCCACATTATGCAGCAAAATTTATTCCTGTAGGTAACAAGTATAAATGGCTAAGATTAAACCCCACATGGCTTACAGCTACTGTAAAAAGGGCAACAAATGACAAAAAAGGGCATGAAGTGCTTAAAAAAATCTGTGAAAAAGAGATAAAGTCTGCAGCAATACAAAATGAACGGCAGGTGGTGAAAAGTGCAAAGCAAATCCCCCCAAAAATCTTTAAATGTATAAATGCTAAAAAACCAAGGTCACAGCAGGTAGGTCTCCTAAATAATGGTCACTGGAAATATGGAAAAGGCAGAGTTACTAAATGTTTTTTTAGCTCTGTATATACAAAAGAATAGAAAGGACATCTAGTACATCCAGTAATATACTCAATCGGCTAACTGTAGATATGGTCCAAGCTAAGTTAAATAAGTGTGGTAATGTGGACAGTGGGGGAAGGCATGTGTATCCCACCCAGATACCTCAGCTGGGTGAGATAACTAAAATCCAGAAACCTGCAGTGGTCTCAGCAAAGTATAGTTTGCTGAGACAGTTTTGTATACATTTTCTTCTGGTCTGGATTTTACTTGGATTAGCAGATAGGTTTGGTAGTGGGATCTGCCAGTCCACACCCTTCCGGCACATGTATTCCCTTTCACCCGAGGTGATCGCAAGTGAGGCCTGCTCCAACGAAGGAGGCATAAAACCAACCCTTTGTATGTTAGTCAGGGGGAAGAAAAGGATGAGGAGGCCTGAGAGTAAGAGAGAAAGGCTGAGGAATAGTGATGGACAAATATCGGCCGGGACGGTTCGCGAACGCGATCAAATGTTCGCGAACCGCAAGTTCGAGGTGGGCCCCATTCACTTTAATGGCAGGCAAACCTGAAAAACCTTCAGCTCATATTTGCAGCCACCAAATACTTAGTAGAAGTGTACAAATAGTCCCACAACATAGACAGTGACATACTAGAGGGGGATCAATGACAAAAATTCCAACAAAAAATCTGTATCTTAATCAGGGGACATTTTAATGCGCCTTAAAGGGAAATTCTCTGAAATGTGCCCTGTTGGAGCCTAGAAATTTTTTATTTTAGGCCACAGGAGTACGGGCCTTAAAAATTAGGCATTGTTATGGCAATTGTGGCTCAAGGTACATTATGTGGTCAATGGATAAAAATTTTACTGTAGGCCACTGGACTATAGGCCCCAAACATTAGGCATTCACCGGACAGAAAAGATCAAGTGATTATGTGGCCGGAGGTGCGTATATTACACGGTCAATGGATATCAATTTTACTGCAGGCCACTACAAATACAGGTCAAATACATATGTTTAAAAGAACTAACAATATAAAATTGGATTAAAAGCATGGCTAAGAAAATCCCCCCTCTTGAAAAAAAAACCCTCATGATAATAGTTGAAATTCGATAACATGTGGTCGTTACTGGTGTTTAATTCCTCCGAGGCCACAACAATTATTTATTCACCGTACAGAAAATAACAAGTAAGTATGTGGCTGGAGGTAGATTACACGGTTATTGGATATCAATTTTACAGCAGGCCAGTGTACTACAGGCCCCAAAATTATGGATTCAGCGTACATAAAAGAACAAGTAAGTATGTGGCTGGATTGGATATCATTTTACAGCAGGCCAGTGTAATACAAGCCCCAAAAATTATGCATTCACCGGACAGAAAAGAACAAGTAAGTATATGGCTAGAGGTAGATTACATGGACATTGGATGTCACTTTTACAGCAGGCCAGTGTACTACAGGCCCCAAAAATTATGCATTCAGCTTACATAAAAGAACAAGTAAGTATGTGGCTGGAGGAAGATTACACTGTCATTGGATATCAATTTTAGAGCAGGCCAGTGGACTACAGGCCCCAAAAATTTTGCATTCAGCGGACAGAAAAGAACAAGTAAGTATGTGGCTGGAGGTCTATTAGATGGTCAATGGATATCAATTTTACTGCAGGCCACTACAAATACAGGTCAAATACATATGTTTAAAATAACTAAAAATATTAAATTGGATTAAAAACATGGCTAATGAAATCCCCCCTCTTGAAAACAAACCCTAATGATAATAGTTGAAACACGTGGTCGTCACAGGTGTTGAATTCCTCAGAGGCCAAAAACATTAGGCATTCAACGGACAGAAAAGGCCTTTTATGCTGCTGTATTTACCTAAGACAGGAACCATTATTTGTTCTGGGTGGTGGAGGATATTTGTGGGCTGTCATGAGGAATTTCAATTAAACTTGGTCGACTCGTCACATGAGTTGAATTCCTCCGAGATCCATGCCTCATTCATTTTTAGAGCTAGGCGAGTGCGCTTATCGGTCACGATCTCCCCTGCTGCGCTGAACGTCCTTTCGGACAGGACACTGCTCGAGGGGCAAGCCAAGAGTTCCATGGCAAATTGTGCCAGCTCTGGCCACGGGTCAAGCCTGCACACCCAGTAGTCCAGGGGTTTTTCGCTTCTCATAGCGTCCACATCGGCTGTTAACCCGATGTGATCAGACACCTGTTGGTCTAGGCGTTCCCTGAGAATGGATCTGGAGGGCGGCTGTCGATGGGTTGGCTGCAAGAATGATCTCATATCCGAAGTGACTAACACTTCTTCAAACTGCCCTCTTTGTGCATGCGCTGTTGGATTGGTACCTTCTACTGTTTCTCTGTGAGTGGAAATTCCTCTGACAGCGCCCGCAAAAGCAGAATGCAGCATTTCTTGAAGCAAGGCCTAGAAGTGCTACATTCTGACAGCCCTCTGTGATGCTAGTAACATGTCCGCCATTTTGTGTTTGTACCGGTGGTCTAAGTACGTTGCCACGCAGTACTGGTCCTTGCCCTTTATGCTTTTTATATGGGGGTGCCTCTTCTAACACTGGAGCATGAAGGCCCCCATTTGCACTAAACTGGAAGCGGTGGAGTGGCCTGGCTCCTGCTCATCGTCCAGGATAATGGCGTCCTTAGTCTCCTCCCCACAGCCACGGACAACACCAGGGATCCCAAAAAAGTTTAAAGCATGCTCTTCTTGCTTCTCCTCTGTCCCGGCACCATCCTCCTCTGACTCCTCTTCAGACTCCCATTGACTTATCTCAGATGGAGTAGCCCCCTCTGGGAATTCATTCAGCATTGCGACTTCCTCATCTTCCTGCTCCTGCTCCTCGATGGCTTAATCAATGACACGACGCAATGCACGCTCAAGAAAGAAGGCGTAAGGTACGATGTCACTGATGGCACCCTGGACACGACTGACCAGTTTGGTGATCTCATCAAATGGCCGCAGAAGTCTGCATGCGTTGCGCATGACATTCCACTGGCGCAGTGAAAGAAAACCAAGCTCCCCAGAACCTGTCCTGCCGCAGAGTTCGTACAGGTATTCGTTAACTGCACATTTCTGCTGCAGGAGCCTATCAAGCATATACAAGGTGGAGTTCCAGCGCGTCAGGCAGTCACAAATCAGACAACTGAAGGGCAAGTGGTGTCGCCGCTGAACGTCAGCAAGGCGAGCCATGGGCGTATAAGATCTTCTAAAATGGCCAGAGATTTTCCTGCCCTGCCGCAAGATGTCCTGGACCCCGGGGTATTTGGCAATGACTCGCTGCACAACTAAGTTTAGGACGTGTGCCATGCACGGCACATGTGTCATTTGGCCCTGTTTCAGCGCGCTCAGCAGATTGGCACCGTTGTCGCACACCACTTTACCAACTGTGAAATTGAGTGGGGTTAGCCACTGATCGGCCTGTGACCGCAAAGCTGAAAGGATTGCAGGACCAATGTGGATCTTGGTTTCCAGGCACAACAGCCCCAGCACAGCATGGCAGCGTCTCATCTGGCACATCGAATCGGTTCTGGGGAGCTTGGGGGGCGCAGCGGAAAAGGCGGTAGTAGCAATGGAAAAGGAGGAGTCAGCCGATGAGGGTACGGAGGATGGAGTAGGAGGAGGAGAAGAAGAGGCATGCAATCCGTGGCAGTAACACCAAATCCATACGGGTGCCACGGGTTAAATGCTTGATGACCGTCAGAAGGTTCACCCAGTGGGCAGTAAAAGTTATGTACCTTCCCTGCCCGTATTTGCTAGACCACGTGTCTGTGGTCAGATGTATCTTGGCACCGACACTGTGTGCCAGAGATACATTCACTTGCCGCTGAATGTGGCCATATAGCTCCGGGATGCCCTTCCCGGAGAAATATTTCCTTCCAGGGACCTTCCATTGCGGTGTGCTAATGGCCACAAATTTTCTGAAGACCTCAGAGTCCACCAGTTTATATGGCAGTAGTTAGCGGGCTAGCAGTTCCGACAAGCCAGCGGTCAGACGTTGGGCAAGAGGGTTATCCAGTGTCATCATCTTTGTTCGCTCGAACATTTGGGCCACGGAAACCTGCCTTTTGCCAGATGAACGCGATGACAGCACGGTGGAAGGTGGAGTGGAGGACAAATGGGAGGAGAGATGTGAAGGAGAAGGAGAAGGAGAAAACGCAGGATGTGGAGCGCTGGGAGTGTGGCTTTGTGGGTTCCGACGATATTGCTCCCACTGGGCTCGGTGATGGGAGGCCAGGTGCTTTCTTAAGGCGGTCATCCCTATGTGAGTGTTGGCCTTACCGCGATTTATGCGTTAACAGCACAGGCTGCAAATGGCAACACTATTGTCAGTAGCGGACAAGGTAAAAAAAAGCCCTGGCATCCTGGGACCGTCAGATGTGACGGTGCATGGTGGATGGCTTGTTCCAGATACATTAGCAGTCTGCTTTTTGCCTCCTGTGCACTGTAAGTTCTGCCTGCTTCTCCTCCTTCTCCTCCCTATCTGCTGCTCCGTCTCTCCCTCTGAACGCCCCTCCTCTTTCTCTCTTGTGGGCACCCACGTGACATCATCGACACGTCATCATCGTCACCTTCACCACCACTGACATTAGAGATCTGGGTACTGTCGTCAGACTGCTGGGTGGGGGCCATTGCTACCCCCTCTTCCTCATCCCATTGCATCGGTAGGGTCTGGGAATGATTGGGAAAATAATTCCTCTGATTCGAGTGAAGTGGCTATGGTGGTGGTGGTGGTGTCTTTGGGGGTGCACACAGCAGAGAGTGAGGAGGGTGCAGATACAGAGGATGAGGAGGGTGCAAAAGCAGAAGGCTGAGTGAGCCACTCAACGAAGTCTGGTGCGTCCTTTGATGTAATGGCACGCACCTTCTGCAACTTCCCACTTAGGCTCCGGCCTGGTGCACCTTCCCGACCCCTACCACCCCTGTGGAATGGCCTGCCTCTTCCTCTGCCTGTCAATTTCAAAATTACCCTGTCCCTATAGAAGAGCAGTATTTGTGGAAGAAGGTATATCACACCCCTGCTTCAATCAGATTTTTTTTGGGGGGGCAACTGGTATATCACACCAGTAGAAATTATTTGTTCCAATAGCGTTTGTCACTCTGTGTAGCAGAGGTAACACAGCAAAACCGCAAACAAATGCTACACTACCCTAATGCACTATATAAAAAGTATATAATTGGTAAATCACACCCCTGCTTCAATAAGTTTTTTTGGGGGGCAAGTGGTATGTCACACCAGTAGAAATTATTTGTTCCAATAGCGTTTGTCACTCTTTGTAGCTGCGGTAATGCAGCAAAACCGCAAACAAATGCTGCACTACCTAAATTCACTATATGGAAAGTATATTATTGGTATATAACACCCCTGCTTCAATCAGTTTTTTTTGGAGGGCAACTGGTATATCACAGCAGTAGAAATTATTTGTTCCAATAGCATTTGGCACTCTGTGTAGCTGCAGTATCGCAGCAGAACCGACCACAACTGCTGTACAATACAAATGCACTATAATATACTTTCTATCTTAGAAAGTACACTGCTCAAAAAAATAAAGGGAACACAAAAATAACACATCCTAGATCTGAGTTAATTAAATATTCTTCTGAAATACTTTGTTCTTTACATTGTTAAATGTGCTGACAACAAAATCACACAAAAATAAAAAAATGGAAATCAAATTTTTCAACCCATGGAGGTCTGGATTTGGAGTCACACTCAAAATTAAAG
The DNA here is from genome assembly GCF_905171765.1 of Bufo bufo. Lineage (NCBI taxonomy): Eukaryota > Metazoa > Chordata > Amphibia > Anura > Bufonidae > Bufo > Bufo bufo. Next base: position 135,045,954 of record NC_053391.1, on the reverse strand, counting down.
TGGAAAAACACACTACAGGCTGATCCAACTTTGATGTAATGTCCTTAAAACAAGTCAAAATGAGGCTCAGTAGTGTGTGTGGCCTCCACGTGCCTGTATGACCTCCCTACAACGCCTGTGCATGCTCCTGATGAGGTGGCGGACGGTCTCCTGAGGGATCTCCTCCCAGACCTGGACTAAAGCATCTGACAACTCCTGGACAGTCTGTGGTGCAACGTGACATTGGTGGATAGAGCGAGACATGATGTCCCAGATGTGCTCAATTGGATTCAGGTCTGGGGAACGGGCGGGCCAGTCCATAGCATCAATGCCTTCGTCTTGCAGGAACTGCTGACACACTCCAGCCACATGAGATCTAGCATTGTCTTGCATTAGGAGGAACCCAGGGCCAACCGCACCAGCATATGGTCTCACAAGGGGTCTGAGGATCTCATCTCGGTACCTAATGGCAGTCAGGCTACCTCTGGCGAGCACATGGAGGGCTTTGCGGCCCTCCAAAGAAATGCCACCCCACACCATTACTAACCCAATGCCAAACCGGTCATGCTGGAGGATGTTGCAGGCAGCAGAACGTTCTCCACGGCGTCTCCAGACTCTGTCATGTCTGTCACATGTGCTCAGTGTGAACCTGCTTTCATCTGTGAAGAGCACAGGGTGCCAGTGGCGAATTTGGCAATCTTGGTGTTCTCTGGCAAATGCCAAACGTCCTGCACGGTGTTGGGCTGTAAGCACAACCCCCACCTGTGGACGTCGGGCCCTCATATCACCCTCATGGAGTCTGTTTCTGACTGTTTGAGCAGACACATGCACATTTGTGGCCTGATGGAGGTCATTTTGCAGGGCTCTGGCAGTGCTCCTCCTGTTCCTCCTTGCACAAAGGCGGAGGTAGCGGTCCTGCTGCTGGGTTGTTGTCCTCCTATGGCCTCCTCCACGTCTCCTGATGTACTGGCCTGTCTCCTGGTAGCGCCTCCATGCTCTGGACACTACGCTGACAGACACAGCAAACCTTCTTGCCACAGCTCGCATTGATGTGCCATCCTGGATAAGCTGCACTACCTGATCCACTTGTGTGGGTTGTAGACTCTGCCTCATGCTACCACTAGAGTGAAAGCACCGCCAGCATTCAAAAGTGACCAAAACATCAGCCAGGAAGCATAGGAACTGAGAAGTGGTCTGTGGTCCACACCTGCAGAACCACTCCTTTATTGGGGGTGTCTTGCTAATTGCCTATAATTTCCACCTGTTGTCTATCCCATTTGCACAACAGCATGTGAAATTGATTGTCACTCAGTGTTGCTTCCTAAGTGGACAGTTTGATTTCACAGAAGTGTGATTGACTTGGAGTTACATTGTGTTGTTTAAGTGTTGCCTTTATTTTTTTGAGCAGTGTATATTTTAAGTATATTTCACCCCTCAGTAAGTCACACCTATCAATAGCACACCTATACCAGTCCTTAAAAGGACTTCTGTGGCCCTATTAGCTAGCATTTGGTGTCCCTAACAGTCTGTCCCTGCTCCACACAGCAACCTCTCCCTACACTGGCAAAAGACTGAATGTAAAATGGCGGCCAGATCGGGTTTATTTATAAGGTTGGGGGTATGTCCATGTGCTGAAACGTCTCAATTGGCTGTCCTGCACCACCTGATGGATGTGTCATGGGTCAAAGTTCTTCACAATGTAAAAGAATATGGCGCCGGTAATGTTTGCAGTGAAACGAGCGCCGGGCGAACCGCAAGGCCATCTCTACTGAAAACGTCTTAGTTTGTGGGACCTAGCGACGCCTGCGGAGAGAGGGTCGCATGGCCAGAGTCAGGCGGACTTCTGGGCCACAATCCCCCAAAGGTACTGACATTGTTGTAGTCACAGCCTGGAGGCTGCTGGACTGTTTGGGCTGAGAAATCTTCATCTGATAACGTGTGTGAACTGTGTTCTTTAGAGGTGAGTCAGGGAATGAATTATGTATTAGGTAGTGCCTAGAAGGGCATGAGTTATTTTGGTTGCTGTATTGTGCTAAAGTGCTAGAAAATAAAGCATCGTTTGAACGTCAATCCGGTTGTCTGCAAGAAATCTGTGAGTGAGACCCCCTGAGAGAGAGCGATCCCTTACATAAGGTAAATATGAACAAGGTTCCAGGTCCAGATGGATTAAACCCAAGAGTTCTTAAAGAACTCAGTTCAGTTCTTGCTGTGCCACTGTTCATAATTTTTAGAGATTCTCTAGGGACTAGTACAGTGCCAAGTGATTGTCGAAAGGCAAATGTGGTACTCATATTCAAAAAGGGCTCTAGGTCCTGCAAAGGTAATTATAGACCAGTTCGCATAACTTCTGTTGTAGGAAAAATGTTTGAAAGACTCTTAAGGGACTATATACAGGAGTATGTGACTGTAAATAATATCATAAGTAATAACCAGCATAGGTTTACCTAGAACAGAAGTTGTCAGACTAACTTGATTTGTGTATGAGGAGGTGAGTAGAAGACTGGGCAGAGGGGCAGCTGTGGATGTAGTGTTCTTGGACTTAGAAAGTCATTTGTTACTGTCCCTCACAGGCGTGTAATAGGCGAAATAATGTCTATAGGCTTAGAAAATATAGTTTATAATTGGATTGACGGACCGTTTCAGAGAATTGTGGTCAATGATTCAATTCTGAATAGTTATAAGTGGTGTACCCCAAGGTTCAGTGTTGGGTCCCCTATTACTTAATTTATTTTATTAATGATATAGGAGATGGGATTAATAGCACTATTTCTATTTTTGCAGATGACACCAATCTATGTAGTATTGTGCAGTCTATGGAAGATGTCTATATTACAAGCTGACTTGGAGTGTTTGGACATCAACTTGGCAAATGAGATTCAGTAGGCATAAATTTTAAGTTATGCATCTGGGTAGTAATAATCTTCGTGCATCATATGTCATTGCTGAAGTAACATTGGGAGAGTCACTTGTAGAGGAGAATTTCGGTGCACTTGTAGATCTTGATTAAATAACAGCATACGGTAAAATCATCTGCTTTTAAGGCATGGACTCGGGGGACACGGATGTAATATTACTAATTTGGTGCGGCCTCATCTGGAATATGCAGTTCAGTTCTGGACACCAGCCCATAGAAAGGATGCTCTGGAGCTGGAAAAATTACTAAGGAGAGCAACTAAACTGATAAGGGGCATGGAGGGTCTTAGTTATGAGGAAAGATTAAAATAAGTTATTTAGTCTTGAGAAGAGATGTCTAAGGAGGGACATGAGTAACCTACAAAAATATATAAATCGGCCATACAAAAAATATGGTGAAAAGCTGTTTCATGTAAACCTCCTCAATAGACAAGGGGGCACTGCCTCCATCTGGAGGCGTCAAGGATTCTTTACTGTAAGAACTGTAAATCTGTGGAATAGACTACCTCAGGATGTGGTCACAGCAGGAACAGTGGACAGTTTTAAAAAGGGCTTAGATGAATTCTTAAAAGTAGATGACATTAATGCTTATGAAAATGTGTAGAAATCTGGATCTTACTCCCCTTTTTCTAAAAATTAGCGTCCCCTCCTATCCCTTGGTTGAACTTGATGGACTTATGTCTTTTTTCAACTATATTAACTATGTAACTATGCTAACATACTTTTTTTGAGGCATCTGCTTAACATATATGTTTTTTGTATATGTTAAATGGATGGCTTAAATGTCATGTGAACCCACCCTAAGAGGTCCCAAAAAGCAGGGTGTAATCTAGTGGTGATGGGGGTATGCATTCAGATGCAATGTTAGGGCAGTAAATGTCATCTTTGTCCCAGGTGAATGACATACTCTGCTGCACATAGTACGATAGACGTGTGATTCCATTCCTGTTGTGTCCTCAAGGAATAAAAAGCATATACAAATAAAAGCTCCAGGGGAAACAAAGCTTGGGATCGTTATGAAATTGTATAGCATATTAGTAACAGTGCATGGTTGCAGTATCGTTGCTAACCTAAATGATCCCAAAGGTGGAGATATCCTTAAGTACTTCATAAGCTATACATAGCAGATGCATAAAATTCTAAGAGTGACATTTGCTCCTAATATTAGTGTTGTGGTCTCACACTGTTACAGCTGTGATTGGCCAAAATCCAGCAATAGTTATATGTAATATATGTGGGGGGTTTTTCTTGGCCAAAATAAAGAAAAGAAAACATTACTATCCGCAAAGAAAAGAGACAATCAAAATTCTTTCAGTTATCCATTGTAGCTAATTGGAAAAAAAGATTGTGTTTTTCTTTGAAGTAAATTGTTTATATATTCTTTTTAATTGAACTTTCCAGAAGAAATTAGAAAAACCTAACCGGATCCTCACATGTATATATTTGTAGCAATAACCCTATTTCAACACCGCTTCATTGCCAAATGTTATTCAACTTCTGAATACATGATTGGGAATCAGCATTTAGACCACTCATAAGCTCTATTTCAGAGGATAGGTAAGAATATTTTCATACTATTGACCTTCATCCCATTCCTCAATAACAAATCAAGAAATCATTTTGTAAAACTCACTCCAATAAGTCATTGGTTTTTATATCTCTTCCTCTTACCTCACATTGGCCATGTGTAGGAATAAATACTCCATACCCCTATTGCAAACACAAACTGAGTGCATTTTCATGTTTGTTTGCTGACTTTACAAAAAGAAAAGCACAGAATATTTAGGGAAACTATTTGGGTCATCTCCAAAAATCCTTTCTTTGCATGGATTAAATCCAGACCGGATGGTTTAGAACATACAGAGCCTAGTACAAATGGGGTAGTTGTAAAGCCTGAAGAGGAGATCTAAAGCCTATCATAAGTGGTAGATGTTAGATTGTAGTGAATATAATTCTTTCATTTTCGAGCGTCAAATGCCCTTAAGTCACCCAGTATAGCACAATGGTAATGACATGGAAAATGAAGGAAAGCTCTGGGACAAAATGCCTTACCAAGTGAGTGAAGATTCAAAAGATGATTGTCATAAAGCTACACTGTCATAAAGCTACACAGTTCAAGCAGGAAAGTTAGGTTACATTTATAACATATTACTGAATATATCAGATTTATCTGGGAAGGGCTCTTGGGGTTGTTTTATTCAAGGCAATTTCAGCCCTAAACATTTGCCAATCTATATACAAGCCAATCATCACTTGTTTTTACACTGCTCGATGTAAACTGAATGAAGGATTATATACAGTATACTATCCTCTTCCGTGTTAATTACTTTATACAGTTTAGTGCCATCTCCAAAAATTTATATTTTACTGTGCAAGCCTTCTACAAGATCATTAATAAATATATTGAAGAGAATAGGGCCCAATACTGACCCCTGAGGTACCCCATTAGTGACAGTGACCTAATCTGAGTATGTACCGTTAATAACCACCCTCTGTTTTCTATCACTGAGCCACTTACTTACCCACATACAGACATTTTCTCCCAGTCCAAGCATTCTCATTTTATATACTAACCTTTTATTTGGCACAGTATCAAATGCTTTGGAGAAGTCTATATACGATATCCATTGATTCGCAGCTGTCAAGTCTAGAACTTACCTCCTCATAGAAACTGATTACATTAGTTTGGCATGACCGATCCCTCATGAAGCCATGCTGATATGGCATTATTTGCTTATTTTCATTGAGGTACTCGAAGATAGCATCTCTTAAAAAACCTTCAAACTGTTTACCCACAACAGATGTTTCCAGGCTCTGTTTTTGGACCCTTTTTGAATATTGGCACCACATTTGCTATGCACCAATCCTGTAGAACATTCTCTGTCAATATAGAGTCCTTAAATATCAGAAATAAGGATCTGGCTAAGACATTAATTAATTCTCTTAGGTACAGGGTGTATGCCATCTGGTACTGGCGATTTGTCTATTTTAATTTTTTTAAGATGCAGCTCCACTTCTTCCTGGGTCAGACAGGACACTTTTAATGGGGAATTTACTTTTACATTCTGCATTTCATCTGACAGTTTATTTTCCTCAGTGAATACAGTGGAGAGAAAAAATATCTCCTCATCTCTGTCTGCAACTGCACCCCTCATCACTCTGAAAGCACCTTCAGATTTATACTTTTTACCATTTATATAATTGAAGAACATTTTTTGGCTAATTTAACTTTTTTGCAATGAATCTCTCGGTCTCTAGTTTGGCTGCTTTTATTTGTCTTTTACATGTTGTATTTTTTTCCTTATAGTTTTTCAATGCTTCCTCGCTACCCTCCTGTTTTAGTAATTTAAAAGCTTTATTTTTGTCATTTATTGCTTTCTTTACAATTTTATTTATCCACATTGTTTTTTTCTTGTTCCTTACCCTTTTATTACCATAAGTGGGGGGAAATGGCAGTGCATCTTATAAAGCGAATACTAGTGAGCACTGACTGGTTTTATGACACCCCCCCAGTAAGGCAAAACTGTGCACATTTCAGATTGGTCTTTTATTGTGGGCAGTCTAAGGCACACCTGTGCAATATTCATGCTGTCTAATCAGCACCTTGCTATGTCACACCTGTGAGGTGGGATGAATTATCTCGGCAAAGGAGAAGTGCTCACTAACACAGATTTTTGTGAACAATATTTGAGAGTAATGGGTCTTTTGTGTGTGTAGAAAATGCTTCAGATTTTTGAGTTCAGCTCATGCAAAATGGGAGCAAAACCGAAAGTGTTGCGTTTTATATTTTGTTCAGTGTATTAAGTCCAGTATGCCATCCCTCTAGTCGGGTCCGGAACCAGTGGGAAATGTAATTGTCTTTGCTTATTGCCAAGAACTTGTTTTCTTTATGAGATGTACAGGTTTCAGTTTCCCAGTCTATATCTGGGTAGTTGAAGTCCCCCATAATAGCGATCTCATGATTTGCCACCTCATCTATCTCGTTTAGTAGTAGATTTTCTGTGGACTCTGGTATATTCGGTGGCTTATAGTAAACTCCTATTAGTATTTCATTATTGTTTTTGACCCCATGAGTTCATGTCCCTCACTTATATCTTCCCGGAATGTGGGCTTTAACCACCTCAGCCCCCAGTGCTTAAACACCCTGAAAGACCAGGCCACTTTTTACACTTCTGACCTACACTACTTTCACCGTTTATTGCTCGGTCATGCAACTTACCACCCAAATGAATTTTACCTCCTTTTCTTCTCACTAATAGAGCTTTCATTTGGTGGTATTTCATTGCTGCTGACATTTTTACTTTTTTTGTTATTAATCAAAATTTAACGATTTTTTTTGCAAAAAAATGACATTTTTCACTTTCAGTTGTAAAATTTTGCAAAAAAAACGACATCCATATAGAAATTTTGCTCTAAATTTATAGTTCTACATGTCTTTGATAAAAAAAAAATGTTTGGGTAGAAAAAAAATGGTTTGGGTAAAAGTTATAGCGTTTACAAACTATGGTACAAAAATGTGAATTTCCGCTTTTTGCAGCAGCTCTGACTTTCTGAGCACCTGTCATGTTTCCTGAGGTTCTACAATGCCCAGACAGTACAAACACCCCACAAATGACCCCATTTCTGAAAGTACACACCCTAAGGTATTCGCTGATGGGCATAGTGAGTTCATAGAACTTTTTATTTTTTGTCACAAGTTAGCGGAAAATGATGATTTTTTTTTTTTTTTTTTTTTCTTACAAAGTCTCATATTCCACTAACTTGTGACAAAAAATAAAAAGTTCTATGAACTCACTATGCCCATCAGCGAATACCTTGGGGTCTCTTCTTTCCAAAATGGGGTCACTTGTGGGGTAGTTATACTGCCCTGGCATTCTAGGGGCCCAAATGTGTGGTAAGGAGTTTGAAATCAAATTCAGTAAAAAATGACCTGTGAAATCCGAAAGGTGCTCTTTGGAATATGGGCCCCTTTGCCCACCTAGGCTGCAAAAAAGTGTCACACATCTGGTATCCCCGTACTCAGGAGAAGTTGAGGAATGTGTTTTGGGGTGTCTTTTTACATATACCCATGCTGGGTGAGATAAATATCTTGGTCAAATGACAACTTTGTATAAAAAAATGGGAAAAGTTGTCTTTTGCCAAGATATTTCTCTCACCCAGCATGGGTATATATAAAATGACACCCCAAAACACATTCCCCACCTTCTCCTGAGTACGGAGATACCAGATGTGTGACACTTTTTTGCAGCCTAGGTGGGCAAAGGGGCCCATATTCCAAAGAGCACCTTTCGGATTTCACTTGTCATTTTTTACTGAATTTGATTTCAAACTCCTTACCACACATTTGGGCCCCTAGAATGCCAGGGCAGTATAACTACCCCACAAGTGACCCCATTTTGGAAAGAAGACACCCCAAGGTATTCCGTGAGGGGCATGGCGAGTTCCTAGAATTTTTTATTTTTTGTCACAAGTTAGTGGAAAATGATGATTTTTTTTTTTTTTTTTTTTTTTCATACAAAGTCTCATATTCCACTAACTTGTGACAAAAAATAAAAACTTCCATGAACTCACTATGCCCATCAGCGAATACCTTGGGGTCTCTTCTTTCCAAAATGGGGTCACTTGTGGGGTAGTTATACTGCCCTGGCATTCTAGGGGCCCAAATGTGTGGTAAGGAGTTTGAAATCAAATTCTGTAAAAATTGACCTGTGAAATCCGAAAGGTGCTCTTTGGCATATGGGCCCCTTTGCCCACCTAGGCTGCAAAAAAGTGTCACACATCTGGTATCTCTGTATTCAGGAGAAGTTGAGGAATGTGTTTTGGGGTGTCTTTTTACATATACCCATGCTGGGTGAGATAAATATCTTGGTCAAATGCCAACTTTGTATAAAAAAATGGGAAAAGTTGTCGTTTGCCAAGATATTTCTCTCACCCAGCATGGGTATATATAAAATGACACCCCAAAACACATTCCCCACCTTCTCCTGAGTACGGAGATACCAGATGTGTGACACTTTTTTGCAGCCTAGGTGGGCAAAGGGGCCCATATTCCAAAGAGCACCTTTCGGATTTCACTTGTCATTTTTTACAGAATTTGATTTCAAACTCCTTACCACACATTTGGGCCCCTAGAATGCCAGGGCAGTATAACTACCCCACAAGTGACCCCATTTTGGAAAGAAGAGACCCCAAGGTATTCGCTGATGGGCATAGTGAGTTCATGGAAGTTTTTATTTTTTGTCACAAGTTAGTGGAATATGAGACTTTGTATAAAAAAAAAAAAAAAAAATCAGCATTTTCCACTAACTTGTGACAAAAAATAAAAAATTCTAGGAACTCGCCATGCCCCTCACGGAATACCTTGGGGTGTCTTCTTTCCAAAATGGGGTCACTTGTGTGGTAGTTATACTGCCCTGGCATTTTCCAGGGGCCCTAATGTGTGTTAGGTAGGTAAATGACCTGTGAAATCCTAAAGGTGCTCTTTGGAATATGGGCCCCTTTGCCCACCTAGGCTGCAAAAAAGTGTCACACATGTGGTATCGCCGTATTCAGGAGAAGTTGGGGAATGTGTTTTGGGGTGTCATTTTACATATACCCTTGCTGGGTGAGAGAAATATCTTGGCAAAAGACAACTTTTCCCATTTTTTTATACAAAGTTGGCATTTGACCAAGATATTTCTCTCACCCAGCATGGGTATATGTAAAATGACACCCCAAAACACATTCCCCAACTTCTCCTGAGTACGGCGATACCACATGTGTGACACTTTTTTGCAGCCTAGATGCGCAAAGGGGCCCACATTCATTTTATGAGGGCATTTTTAGACATTTGGATACCAGACTTCTTCTCACGCTTTGGGGCCCCTAGAATGCCAGGGCAGTATAAATACCCCACATGTGACCCCATTTTGGAAAGAAGACACCCCAAGGTATTCAATGAGGGGCATGGCGAGTTCATAGAAATTTTTTTTTTTTGGCACAAGTTAGCGGAAATTGATATTTTTTATTTTTTTCTCACAAAGTCTCCCGTTCCGCTAACTTGGGACAAAAATTTCAATCTTTCATGGACTCAATATGCCCCTCACGGAATACCTGGGGGTGTCTTCTTTCCGAAATGGGGTCACATGTGGCGTATTTATACTGCCCTGGCATTCTAGGGGCCCTAAAGCGTGAGAAGAAGTCTGGAATATACATGTCTAAAAAATTTTACGCATTTGGATTCCGTGAGGGGTATGGTGAGTTCATGTGAGATTTTATTTTTTGACACAAGTTAGTGGAATATGAGACTTTGTAAGAAAAATAAATAAAAATTCCGCTAACTTGGGCCAAAAAAATGTCTGAATGGAGCCTTACAGAGGGGTGATCAATGACAGGGGGGTGATCAATGACAGGGGGGTGATCAGGGAGTCTATATGGGGTGATCACCACAGTCATTGATCATGCCCCTGTAAGGCTTCATTCAGACGTCCGGATGCGTTTTGCGGATCCGATCCATCTATCAGTGGATCCGTAAAAATCATGCGGACGTCTGAATGGAGCTTTACAGGGGGGTGATCAATGACAGGGGTGTAATCAATGACAGGGGGGTGATCAGGGAGTCTATATGGGGTGATCACCACAGTCATTGATCACGCCCCTGTAAGGCTTCATTCAGACGTCCGGATGCGTTTTGCGGATCCGATCCATCTATCAGTGCATCCGTAAAAATCATGCGGACATCTGAATGGAGCTTTACAGGGGGGTAATCAATGACAGGGGGGTGATCAGGGAGTCTATATGGGGTGATCACCACAGTCATTGATCATGCCCCTGTAAGGCTTCATTCAGACGTCCGGATGCGTTTTGCGGATCCGATCCATCTATCAGTGGATCCGTAAAAATCATGCGGACGTCTGAATGGAGCTTTACAGGGGGGTGATCAATGACAGGGGTGTAATCAATGACAGGGGGGTGATCAGGGAGTCTATATGGGGTGATCACCACAGTCATTGATCACGCCCCTGTAAGGCTTCATTCAGACGTCCGGATGCGTTTTGCGGATCCGATCCATCTATCAGTGGATCCGTAAAAATCATGCGGACGTCTGAATGGAGCTTTACAGGGGGGTGATCAATGACAGGGGTGTAATCAATGACAGGGGGGTGATCAGGGAGTCTATATGGGGTGATCACCACAGTCATTGATCACGCCCCTGTAAGGCTTCATTCAGACGTCCGGATGCGTTTTGCGGATCCGATCCATCTATCAGTGCATCCGTAAAAATCATGCGGACATCTGAATGGAGCTTTACAGGGGGGTAATCAATGACAGGGGGGTGATCAGGGAGTCTATATGGGGTGATCACCACAGTCATTGATCATGCCCCTGTAAGGCTTCATTCAGACGTCCGGATGCGTTTTGCGGATCCGATCCATCTATCAGTGGATCCGTAAAAATCATGCGGACGTCTGAATGGAGCTTTACAGGGGGGTGATCAATGACAGGGGTGTAATCAATGACAGGGGGGTGATCAGGGAGTCTATATGGGGTGATCACCACAGTCATTGATCACGCCCCTGTAAGGCTTCATTCAGACGTCCGGATGCGTTTTGCGGATCCGATCCATCTATCAGTGCATCCGTAAAAATCATGCGGACATCTGAATGGAGCTTTACAGGGGGGTGATCAATGACAGGGGGGTGATCAGGGAGTCTATATGGGGTGATAACCACAGTCATTGATCATGCCCCTGTAAGGCTTCATTCAGACGTCCGGATGCATTTTGCGGATCCGATCCATCTATCAGTGCATCCGTAAAAATCATGCGGACATCTGAATGGAGCTTTACAGGGGGTGATCAATGACAGGGGGGGGTGATCAATGACAGGGGGGTAATCAATGACAGGGGGGTGATCAGGGAGTCTATATGGGGTGATCACCACAGTCATTGATCACGCCCCTGTAAGGCTTCATTCAGACGCCCGTATGCGTTTTGCGGATCCGATCCATCCATCAGTGGATCCGTAAAAATCATGCGGACATCTGAATGGAGCTTTACAGGGGGTTGATCAATGACAGGGGTGTAATCAATGACAGGGGGGTGATCAGGGAGTCTATATGGGGTGATCAGGGGCTAATAAGGGGTTAATAAGTGACGGGGGGGGGTGTAGTGTAGTGTAGTGGTGCTTGGTGGGACTTTACTGAGCTACCTGTGTCCTCTGGTGGTCGATCCAAACAAAGGGGACCACCAGAGGACCAGGTAGCAGGTATATTAGACGCTGTTATCAAAACAGCGTCTAATATACCTGTTAGGGGTTAAAAAAAACACATCTCCAGCCTGCCAGCGAACGATCGCCGCTGGCAGGCTGGAGATCAACTCTCTTACCTTCCGTTCCTGTGAGCGCGCGCGCCTGTGTGCGCGCGTTCACAGGAAATCTCGCGTCTCGCGAGAGGACGCACCGGCGCGTCCACCCAGAAGAGCAGGGCCGCCGCAAAGACGCAATCCTGCGTACGGCGGTCCTGAGGTGGTTAAAAAGGACTTTACATAAAGGCAAACCCCTCCCCCTCTGCTGTTTTGACGATCCTTTCTGAACAAAAAAGAGAAAATAAAAATACAATAATGCAGTGCAATGAAAAGCAACTGACTTAGTGTAGTCCTCTCTTAAAGTCTCTGAATCTAAAGGTCACTTAATCTTAAGTCACACACTTAATACAAACACACACTTGAAATCAAACACGCGAACGCTCACAAACTTGCGTTTTTTGTCTGCTTGTATAGGTGCTGCTCCCAAACAACTTCAAACCAAACTGCTGATAGTTTTTTTTCCCCTCTGCTTCAGTCAACATTTGTTACGGGTTCAGTTCGCTGAATTTTTAAAAATGTTTGGTTTGGACCAAAATTGGTTCAGGCAAAACATAACTTGCTCCAATTACCCTTAAAGTTGGTATATAACCCCCTCTGGCCTCCTAATTTATTGGAGATACTCATTTTGTTTATTTTTTTATTATTTTTTTACCCTCCCCAAGCACTGGTGCTCAATGACCTCAATATTAAATGATGTCTGAGTGACACTGACATACATAGCTATGGGTAAACGCAGCAGACATACAGAACATGAGGGACAACTGTAGCATGAATGGCATGAGCTGCCACTGCTCAACCTGGAAACAACACATGCTCCCTGCTAAGGTGGTCTGCTGCATGACCAAATCAGTCACGGCTTTCAGCTGCTTGTACAGACGCTTGACCATGTGCAATATTGAATTCCAGAGAGCTGAAGCATCGCAAATTAAGTGGTGTAGGTGCAGACCTTTCTGATGCTGCAAGTCCAGGAGAGCGTCCCTCACCATGTGAGAATGGCTGGCTGAAAAGAGGTACAGTCTCCTGAACATGCAGGGAGCATGTGATATTTTCCCCAGGTTCATGGTGGCCAAAATGTTGTTCCTATTGTTGCTGGTCACCTTGCCCAGTTGAAGTTAAAGAGGTGACGAGGTGAAGAGGCTAGCGGGATGTTTGCTGCTTGATGTACTTGAGCAATTGCTCGCCGGTATGGCTACTCTCTTTCAAGCCGATCAGCTCCAACAAGGCCTAGCAATGCTTGACTTGACACGTTATAGTCAGGAGAGACAGTATGAGCGACGGGACCAGGTCAAAGGAGGAGGAGGTGAAGGAGGCAGATAAGTACCTGCTGTGAGAGCCAACCCCATGATATGATGGGAAAGGGTTAAAAGGACCTGGCCATGTTGCTGGGGTACTGTCACAAAAAACATTGACCCAGTGGGCCATGTACTGTCCCTGCTAGTGTTGGTCGAGCACCAAAGTGCTCGTGTCCTCGAGTAGAACACTTCCCGATGCTCGGGTGCTCTTTAGAGGTCAATGGAAGTCAATTGGAGAACCCGAGCATTAAACCAGGCACCCCCTGCTCTGAAGAGGTGAGGGTGTCAGGACTCTAGTTTGGCTTAGGAGTCCCTGCTCTGACTCCATATATAGCTATATCCATATATGGAGTCAGTGCTTGGGGACACCCAGTGTATTTAAATTTAATTTAGCCTCTATTTCTGAAAAGTATCTGGCAGGATTCAAACTAACAACCTTCAACATTACAGCCAAGAATCTTAACCATTACACTATAGAGCCACATGGCAAGTTGCTTTAAAATAAATAAATAAATAAATAAATAAATAAATATGAGACTTCTGATGTATAGGAATACTTACTAGCAGCTCTATAGTGCAGTGATTAACATTCTAGGCTATAATGAAGAAGGTTGCGAGTTAAATTTAAATAAATATATAAATATATATATATGTGTGTGTTTTTAGCCAAATATATTTACATATATTATTATATATTTTTAATATATAATATATTATAATATATATTAATATATTATGGCTAAAACATCAGTAATAGTTTCCCACATATTATGCATTCATATATATCAGAAGTATGATTTTATATATATATATATATATATATATATATATACAGTACAGACCAAAAGTTTGGACACACCTCATTCAAAGAGTTTTCTTTATTTTCATGACTATGAAAATTGTAGATTCACACTGAAGGCATCAAAACTATGAATTAACACATGTGGAATTATATACATAACAAACAAGTGTGAAACAACTGAAAATATGTTATATTCTAGGTTCTTCAAAGTAGCCACCTTTTGCTTTAATTACTGCTTTGCACACTCTTGGCATTCTCTTGATGAGCTTCAAGTGGTAGTCCCCTGAAATGGTTTTCACTTCACAGGTGTGCCCTGTCAGGTTTAATAAGTGGGATTTCTTGCCTTATAAATGGTGTTGGGACCATCAGTTGCGTTGAGGAGAAGTCAGGTGGATACACAGCTGATAGTCCTACTGAATAGACTGTTAGAATTTGTATTATGGCAAGAAAAAAGCAGCTAAGTTAAGAAAAACGAGTGGCCATCATTAGTTTAAGAAATGAAGGTCAGTCAGTCAGCCCAAAAATTTGGAAAACTATGAAAGTAAGGGCTATTTGACCATGAAGGAGAGTGATGGGGTGCTGCGCCAGATGACCTGGCCTCCACAGTCACCGAATCTGAACCCAATCGAGATGGTTTGGGGTGAGCTGGACCGCAGAGTGAAGGCAAAAGGGCCAACAAGTGCTAAGCATCTCTGGGAACTCCTTCAAGACTGTTGGAAGACCATTTCAGGGGACTACCTCTTGAAGCTCATCAAGAGAATGCCAAGAGTGTGCAAAGCAGTAATCAAAGCAAAAGGTGGCTACTTTGAAGAACCTAGAATATGACATATTTTCAGTTGTTTCACACTTTTTTTGTTATGTATATAATTCCACATGTGTTAATTCATAGTTTTGATTCCTTCATAGTCATGAAAATAAAGAAAACTCTTTGACTGAGAAGGTGTGTCCAAACTTTTGGTCTGTACTGTGTATATATATATATATTAGTAATTACAAATTTTTTACAATTACAATTTTTTTTTTTATATATAAATTTAATTTAGCCTCTATTTCTGAAAAGTTTCTGATGGGACTCAAACTCACAACCTTCTACATTACAGCCCAGAATATTAACAACTACACTATAGAGCTGCATGGCCAGTTACAAAAAAAATTAATAAAAAAATGACTACCAGTAAGTATTCCTATACAGAAGTCTCATAATTTTTTTTTTTTTAAGGAACTGGCCATGCAGCTCTATAGTGTAGTGGTTAACATTCTTGGCTGTAATATAGAAGGTTGTGAGTTTGAATCCTGCCATAAACTTTTCAGAAATAGAGGCTAAATTAGATTTAAATACACTGACTCAAGAACATGCGATATTCAGCCAAGCATAGCGATGCTTGAGCCGAACTGGCATGCTCACTCAACCGTAGTCCCTGCCTGTAACAGCTGCTCCAAGTGCTCACTGTGGAGTGCACCTTGCCACACAATGAGAATTGCAAGGATTGGCCTGCATTCTCTGCCACTTGAGAATAAAAGGCTCTACTGCACTGGTACAGTGTAGACACAAGTGGATGTCATGTTTAAAGATGCGCTTTAGCCATACATATATTGCGTAGGTTGTGAAGGTGTTAATTAAATGGAACCCCCCTAAAATATTTGAATTGCAACTGTGTGGAAACTCAATATACTTAAAAAGGATGATTGAGGCTTGACCCTCAAGTTCACCTTAATACACACCAATAAATTGCTGCCACATCTTGGCTTTTGATGCAGACAGACGGCAACAGTGGCAAAATGGAGCAAGGTGAGGTCTATTCAAAAAAAGGATTTCTGTGAAAATAGGGGGGGATGAAAATATTTGCATGCAGGTAGCTGCTCTTGAGCTCTGCAGTGCAGAACCTCTGCTTCTGATAGCAGGCTCAGTCAGATCCTGTTTTCTCTTTCCCTGTCTGTCAGCTGCCTTGCTTGTCTGCTCTGCTTGTCCGTATTCTACACATATATATATATATATATGCACACACACACACACACACACACAATTCTTCTTTGGAGTCCAAGCCTTTCCCTTCAATCTCCCTAGCAATAAGCTTGATTTATTTCTGACTGTCCCTGACTCCCTAAGACCATTTTCCTGGCATACATTACACCCAACCACCGTCATTCACAGCCCAGCACAGAATGGCATTCTGCTTGTTCTGCTAGGGCAGCTCCCTGCCTGGAGTCTGTCTGTCAGCCTGGGAGCCATTCAGGGCAAGCCCTCCCCCACTTCCTCTCAGGGTCATGTGAGATCCCTTCTTGTTCCTCCCTAGTGCTTTTTTCCTGCCAACATTTACACTAAAATGGTGCTATGGTACATTCAGTTTTAGTGGATTCGTCTGAAACAATCCTGAAAATATTCGGGTTTGTCTGCCGTCTGAAAAATAGCAAAGTTCGGACTGAATCAGGTTCGGTCCGAACTGGTTCGCTCATCCTTACAGTCAGTATTTTGCGCTAATATTTCTCAGCCAAAACCAGTGGGTCCAAAAGACAAGAGGTACAAATGTTTCCATTATATTTCATCTCAGTAGGCACCACTCCTGGTTTTGGCTTACAAATAATGACCATGTGATAGTGACCTAAAGAAAACATAAGTTTCAGATAAAATTAATATGAGCCAGAGCAGAGATTTAAATGGACAAAGTACAAAACATACTGAAACACTAAACTTGAGGATGCTCACCAGCTGTACTGGAGCCTGGCCCGCTGATCAGCTGAAATATAACAAACAATTGCAAAATAAAATTGGCTGGCTCACAGTAATTTATTTGCGACTTTTATTAAATCCCCCCTATACATACAAACGTCTATAAGTTCTAAAAATTTGTACACAAGGAATACTGTACAATTTATATATTAAAACCTTATATATAAAATGTAATACATTAGATGATCCAGGTCCCTAAATGTTGAGCTCTCGCATTATTATTAGTAAAAAATAAAATAAAATAAAACTACAAGTGGCTTTAAAGTTAGTGGGATATTTCCTTGTGAACAGAGTTCTGCTTATACTGTATATTTCAAATATATACCTTTTCAGGTATGCTAGACAGAATCCCGTCGTTATAGATGGCTCAGAGCCCGTATATTTAGCACAGCTACACCTGTGCTTCAGCGCTTTGTGTGCTGACTAGAACATATAGTGAAATGGTAGACGCTCAGTTGGAAACACACTAGATTAGTGTCAGAAACACATTGGATTAGTGCCGTATTATCCTCTCAGTTGTTTGCATTCCATGAGAGCGATATCTGACCGCCGCACTTCCAGCAAAATTCATGCGCTTCTTCAGATATATTGTGATCAAGGTGTAAGGGCTCGTTCACACGAACGTTTTTTGCATTCCGTATACGGGCCGTTTATTGCGTTCTGCATACGGTCCGTATACGGAACCATTCATTTCAATGGGTCCGCAAAAAAAACTGAATGTACTCCGTGAGCATTCCGTTTCCGTATGTCCGCATTTCCGTTCCGCTACATTTTGAGTCTTGTACTATTGTCCGCAAATAACGTTCCGTGGCTCCATTCAAGTCAATGGGTCTGCAAAAAAAAGGAACACATAGGGAAATGCATCCATATGTCTTCCGTATCAGTTACGTTTTTGCGGAACCATCTATTGAAAATGTTATACCCAGCCCAATTTTTTCTATGTAATTACTGTATACTGCATATGCCATACGGAAAAACGGAACGGAAAAACGGAACAGAAACGGAAACACGACGGAATTTAAAAAATGGAACAACGGATCCGTAAAAACGGACCGCAAAACACTGAAAAAGCCATACGATCGTGTGAAAGAGGCCTTAGTGATAGTCTGTCCACATATGCTAAAGTACTGAACACTGAGCTACAAACACACTGGGTTAGTGCCAAATGTGATCCTTTTGTTATTACTCACGGACGTTTTGTTCGTCTCAGTTGCTTACAGCCCATGGTAGCGATATCCGACCGCAGCAGCTCCAGTGAAGTTCATGCAGTTCATTGATGCACTCAGTGTTCCAGTGTGCGATTTAGATCATGTGAGTTAAATCGCTCGTTCACTATTCAATACTGACATTTTCAAAAACAAACAATTCCTATAGTGATTTGCTCACGCATGTAAATATTGTGTTTTTCTTGTATATACTAATTAGTATAGGTGCACCCATATCTCAGCTTCTACTCACAGGATACTGCCTCCTTCCCTGTAATTCACATGGTGCATCTTACGAATTTTGCACCTCTCACATTAACACGGTCAATCGAAAGACTGTCTTTATAGTAAATCGTGTCACTGTTAGAAGTGAACATATAGTTCATTCACCACAATAAAACATTGTGGCTCACATCGTGTCTGCACTTGACCACAGGTGGACATATGACTTATTAGGATGGAAGAATATTCCTCCGGCTAGCCTCACCAAACCCCATTCCCTTTTCAATAACCACACTGACACCTTCTTGCTTGGTAAAATGACCATTAAACCAAAAACACCCTAAAATCCTCTAATGAACTGCAACCACCCATCCTCTCAATCAATTCCTCCCACAACGTCCACACTGAAGAATAGGCCGACCACGTACCTCTACTAAGCGACTGTCTAATCAGGCCTGCCGACACCCCAAGGCCACGCTCCAGAGCTACTGGGGGTAGGGCAACCCCTGAACCTGGGCACCCGGCGCCAGGCTGTGAAAACGATCCCACTGAAAGCGAGAAAGGGAATCGGCAAGTGAGTTATCTACTCCAGGAACATGCACTGCAACAAAACATGCATTCAACCGCAAACCCCGCAATACTAGATGCCTCAGCAAATTCAACACCGGAGGCGAGTTCGCTGTCTGGCTATTAATCGCCTGCACAACACCCATATTATCACAGTAGAAACGAACCCGCCGATTCCTAAGCCAGTCCCCCCACAACTTGGTAGCCAAAACAATAGGAAAAAGCTTCAATCGGACCAAGTTGGTAAGAAAACCAGCCTGCCTCCATTCAACCGGCCACGCACCCGCACTCCACTGACCCCTACAGAAGACCCCATATCCAAACTAACCCGACGCATCAGAGAACAATTCCAAATCAACACTACTAACCACCGCCTCCATCCACACAGACCGACCATTGTACTCTGAAAAAAAAGGCCTCCCACACCACTAGATCCTCCTTCACCGCAGCAGGCAAACGCAAGTAATGAAAAGGGGCAGTAACCCCTGCTGTTGCAAGCGCCAAACGAGACAAAAAACCCGCCCCATCGGCAAGATGCGACAAGCGAAATTCAATTTTCCCAAAACCGATTGGACCCGCTTGAGCTGAACCTTCTTCGCCTTCCGCAAGAACACAACCTCATCCAACAGATCAGACACCTTATCGTCAGGCAACCGACATTCCATGGCCACACTGTCAATCTCGATCCCCAAAAACTTTATAACTGTGGACGGGCCCTCAGTCTTATCCTCCGCTAGCGGAATACCGAAGCACGCCGCCACCCTTTCCATGGTGTGCAACAAAACAGCACACACCCTGGATCCAGCCGGACCCAAAAACAAAAAATCATCCAGTTAGTGCAAAACCGAACTCCATCCGCCTCCTTCTTTACCACCCATTCCAGAAAAGAACTAAACGATTCAAACAATGAGCACGAAATCGCACAACCCATCGGCAAACAACAGTCAACGTAGTAACAGCTATCCCACTGAAAACCAAGTAAATGCAAGCTATCAGGGTGAATTGGCAACAACTGCAAAGCGGCCTCAATGTCCGTTTTCGCAAGTAGGGCGCCTTGCCCAAAACACCGTACCCACCGCACCGCCTCATCAAAAGACGTGTACGAAACAGAACACAACTCATCCGCTATACCACCATTCACCGACCCCCCCCAGCGGGTAGGACAAGTGATGAATAAGCCAAAACTTATTAGGCTCCTTCTTAGGAACTAAACCCAAAGGAGAAACCCACAAATCCAGCAAAGGACACTCCGCAAAGGGGCCTACAACCCTGCCAGCAGCAATCTCTCCTGCAATCTTGTCCCTCACCACCGCCGGATGGCGCAACGCCGAAGCCCGACTCTCCCCAACCAAACCGCATGGAATAACAAAACCCTTGGTAAACCCCGCCAACAGCAACTGCGCAGCCTCCCTATTTGGATACATCCTTAAATAAGGCTCCATCTCGTCCACCCTTACCGGCGTCACCCCTCTTCTGCACAACCTCGGATCCCGCTTGAAACACCGCGACAAGCTATGGGAACCGCCGCAGCTGGAGCACTCATGTTTGTACCGGCAGTCGGACAAGAACCTGCAATGCCCTTCATTATACTGCCAACAACAACCCCTCCTATTTCCCCCAGAGGACTCCGAGGCCGAGGCACCCCCGGCCGCTCCACGAAAGGGCTGAGGACCCCCCCTAGGTGCCTCCATCAATCGCATCCACAGACCAATATCCTTGTGGTCTCAACGAATGCTAGGCCTGACCGCCTTCCACTGCGGAACTGCTCATCATACCTAAGCCACCACACCCCCATACGTCCGATGCGCTTCACCAATAGCATCCATATAACAGAAGAGAGCAGAGCAGTGCTCCGGCGCCTTCTCCCCAACAACAAAAGCCAAAATTGCAAAGGTTTGAAGCCAATTTTAAAAGGGTACGCGGAATCAGCCTGTACCGCCTCCTTTCCTCCTCCTCCTTCTTACTCTCGTCCGGCTTACCCATATCCAAGTTAAATTTCTCCAATGGAAGCAACAAAAAAATTTCCACATACTCGTCCTTCCATATCTTTTCCTTAAGTTTCTGCTTCAAGTGAGCCCCCAGCGGCCCCTCAAAACACACATAAATCTCCCCTTTAGCCGCGTCCGCCAACCGAACACCATCACCCACGTCACCCCTAACACCCGCTACCACACCCGACCCGGCAGCCTGGGTACCCACCGCAATGCCGTCCTCCCCAGCCCCCCCGAAACCCCGGTCCGGCCCCTGTTCCAGCGCCAATGCTTGCACCGGAGCCCAGACTGGCACCGGGGACGCCATGGACCCATTACCCAACTGCGACAACAAAGACAACATTCCCAACAATACCTCACGCACCAAAACTTCAGAACCCCCCACATTATTAGAAACAGCACCCCCACCACCCACAACATGACTCTGACCCGTCGGTCTCTCACCTGGCCGTCCCCGGATGACATCACCGGCAGCCGCAGAGCTCCTCCCAGTCGTCCTCAGTGGCATGGTCAACCTGCACGGCGTCTTCCTCCAGAGGGACGTCCATAGTGCCTGCCGCAGAATCTTCACCCAGCTCGACCTCCCCTTCCTCCAATGGCGACAGCTCTGCGTCACCCTGCAAATGCAGGTGACCGTCATCCAGCAATTCTCCCGCAGTACCGGCATCCACACAGGGCCGCACACTTTCCCCTTCCACCATCCTAATCATCACAGGCTCTTCGGCCTGGGTGCTGAAAGCCGCGTCCTGCTGCAATAGTCCAGGGGGCGGAGCCACCGCCACGGTCCCGGTAACGCTGCTAATTCGCCGGCCCACCGCCAGGGGCCGCGACGAACTCACATCCCTCTCACCTCCTCTGCGCTCACCAGTCCCAGAGCGTTCAGGCCGCCGTTCAGGCCGGCGCTGAAGATCTCACCTCCCTGACCGCCGGAAGGCCCAGGCTGCCGGACCGCCCGACCGCACTGCCCCTCCGAGAAGAAGGTAAGGCCGCAAGGGTTCGCTCCCCACATCGAACTGCCCTAGGGGAGACACCCGCATGTCCGCGATCCCTACCTCTCGCCGCCTGGGAGACAGAACCAGGGGTAGCCCGACCCTCTCCCGCCGATCCGCCGTGAACAGACAAAGTCCTCCCGCTGCGCCTGGGTGCAGCGCTGTGCACAGGCACCGCATGCCACAACGGAGGGTTCACAGGGGAGCTCCGGAGACGCCGACGTACCCGTGGGGTAGACTCCGGACTCAGGCACTCTGGGGGGACCGACCTCCTGGCCCTGTATGGACGCGCCGCCACCGCTGCCGCAGAAGAGGGGTTCAGAGCAGCCTGAATGGTCTGCTGCAAACGCTCCGCACCGTGCTCCTGAACTGCAGCCCTGACCGCTACCAAAAGGTCCTCCAGTGATGACATCTTGCCCCTAGACACTCTTTCTTACACTGGCGACTGCCTCACAAACCACTCCCACAAACCCTATATACTGCCCGCGAAAATGCTACTCCTCCCCCCAGCAAGCTTCCTAACCTTAACCCCTTGCTAGCCTGAGGTCTTCCCCCCAAGTCAATACGCACTCCACTATGTCTGTGCCTCGCTCCGTTGCTGTCAATTTGTGCAAACATGGATATATCGCACATGCCTCTCCAAACGGTATTCACACCAAGGGTTTTATTGATGTTTCACCCTAATAAAAAATTCTACCTTACATATTATTATGCTATTGTATAGGATGACTCTACACTATATATTTATCTAACTGGGATGCCTAGATCCACAATACTCACATAGGGCATTTTATAGGAAGTCTTTTCTCTTTTTATAGTTTTCTGCATGTGTGTTCCCTACACAAAATCTTTACTCTTGCTTTTTATATTTTTGTACCTTATTTTTATCTATGCCTCCTGCCTTTTATTATAGAACCTTATTTTACCAACAACCCGGCACCCTCCCAGCATTGCCAGCATATCACAATCCGCTTCTCCCATAGTAAGTGGGGTCAATCTTATAAGGCACTATTCACCATGTTGATTTCAGTAAAATGTCATTCACATAAGATTCACTGACTAATCCATCCCAGGTGAATGTGATTGGTGTGGGGGGAAATATGCCATGTCTAGTTCTTTTTAGACAGTATTCACATGGCGCGGTATATTTTAGTCATCTAAAAGGTCCTATTATATATGGTATCTTGTTGATATTTGAAAATACCATACAGATCAGTGTTGGCTGAATGTACAGCCTATGGATATTATATCGGTTCATCACCGCGCTTTATTGTACTTACAAGGGTAAAACTTGTCACATCGCACATAAAATTGGTGCTTTTACCTGACTCGGGTCTCGCTTTCCAGCTTCGTCTGGGGCGTCCCCTTAGGACGCCCCAGACGAAGCTGGCAAGCGAAACCCAGGTTGGGTTAAAATACCAATTTTATGTGCAATGTGACAAGTTTTACCCTTGTAAGTACAATAAAGCGTAGTGGTGAACCAATCTGTTTGCAGGTCTGTACTATGTCCATTTTCCTTTTGAAGGAGTAAAGGTTTCTGTTGTCGGTCGGTACTGGGACCAAGGAAGCCAGTAACAAAGAAAAGGAAAAATTGCCTGTGCAAAGGGACTACATGTGAATATTCCCCAAGACTGAGAGCTGTTAGCGCGGACCCATATTTGTGTGTTTTTATATTGACCTATACTAATTATTTTTATCCTGTGACTGCCTAATGCACCTCCAGCCACAGAATCCAAAGTTCTTTGCTGTCAGGTGAATGCCTATTGCCTAATTTTTGGGGCATGTACTGGCCGACACTTACATATTTATCCTATGACTGCCTAATGCACCTCCAGCCACAGAATCCAAAGTTAATTGCTGTCAGGTCAATGCCTATTGCCTAACTTTGGGGCATGTACTTTCCGACAGTTATTTTTTTTTATCTCTAGCCACATAATCACACCCTTGTCTCACTCCTCTGCCTCTCATTATGGTGGCGTATGAACCGCATTCACCATAAGGACCTTCTAATGTCACAGGGTCATGTGACTGTGCCCCCCACCCCGTACTGTGCCCCTTTATACCCTGCATTGTGCCCTCTTACCACACTCTGTGCAGTGCCCATAGTCATTCCCTGTACTGTGCCCTCTTATACCCTTTTATCCGGTCACGGTATGGCGGTGTTATCTGGTGACTGTACAGAGGTGTTACCCGGTCAATGTATGGCGGTGGTATCCAATAACTGAATGGCCATAACTGTATCCCTTTCCCTGCCCACGCCATCCTTTTTTGACCTGGCATGGGCGGGAGAAATATCCAGATTGCGGTGCTAAGGACCTTTGCGCCACAATCTGTGTCAGAAATACGCCTTACATAGATGTATTTCTATATAATAAATGACCACCTAATTGTATTATTATTCGGGGGTAGGGCTAATAACTTTATATTATATAGATTCTAGTGTATTATACTGTGCCCTGTATTTCCCAGTAGAAAATGATCCTTGGGAAACACAGTCCACATCCCTGACCACCAGGACCAGTTAGCGCTCTCTCAGTACATGCCGGCCTCTCCGCCACGCTGCTTCGCTGTGTACTGGTGCTTATTCTGACACTAGGACTGGGTTCACATCCTATTTTTGCCATCCATTTAATGCATACCAAAAATGTATGCGTTAACAGATGCCTCAGACTGATGCCGTACAGTGGCGTCCATTCACCATACAGTTCCATGGTAGAAAAAAAAAATATACGGGCTCGGAGTCATTTATAACAACGGGATTCTGTCTAGCTAATCTGAAAAGGTATATATTTAAAATATACAGTATAAGCAGAACTGTTCACAAGGAAATATTCCACTAACTTTATAGCCGCTTGTAGTTTTATTTTATTTTTTACTAATAATGCGAGAGCTCCGCATTTAGGGACCTGGATCATCTAATGTATTAAATTTTATATATAAGGTTTTAATAAAATATGAATTGTATAGTATTCCTTGTGTAGAAATGTTTTGAACTTATAGACTTTTGTATGTATAGGGGGGATTTCATAAAAGTCGCAAATAAATTACTCTGAGCCAGCCAATTTTATTTTGCAAGTATTTGTTGTAAAGTACAAAACATATTAAGATTAAGGGGCACATTTATTAAGACCGTCTGTTAGACGCCGGTCTTAATACGCACCTGCGCTGGCGGTGCAGATTCTAAATGTAAGACGGCTTCCTTGCTGTCTTACATTTAAATAATTTTATACGCCTAAACCAGGAGTAGAAAATTACTAATCAGAGGGACCTTCTGGCCCTTCCCTGCCTACACCATGCCCCCTTTTAGACCTGGCATGAGTGGGGAAGAAGTCGCAGATTCTGCCGCAACATGGCATGCGACAGAATCTGCACCAGATATATGCCACCAAAGTGTAGTATATTGTTTATAAATGACCCTCTAAATCTTTTCCTACAGAAATGTGATATAGTGTAGGCGATAAACTGCAGTACATTTTTCAGGCCATAAAAAACTCCGTCCCTCTTGGTAAACCCTACGTACCTACTTTTTTCAAGTGTAGATTCCATGTGCAAATAAGACACATAGGAGCTTTTTTATTAACCCAGTCAATACAAAGGATCCACCCATAAGTAATAATGCTAATATTAATTAGGAAAACACAATGATGTAGAAACCCCCTTGATAAATGATAAGGTTAAAAAAAACTATGCATACGAAAGTTTGCATGAGTCTGATAAGTTTACTTCACCAATAGCATATATGTGATCTAAAATGTAGGCTGCCTTCCAAAACATAAAAAAAAATGATATAATGTACTTCTCTATAGGAATAAACATTAGCAGTACTTTATCCGTAAAATAAAATGATTCTCTGGTTGATAGTAAATTACATTGACTAGAATGCATGCCGATTGTATGGGTGGTATGTGAGCTTGAGTCTGCGCAGTAAATCTGTGCACCTTATAAACAGAGGATTGGGGACACTGATAGAGAATGTCATCTCCCCGTGTATTGTACTTGATAAAGGGGGCTTTCCATGAGCGAATTTTGAGAGAGGAAGAGAGATTCACTCTCATGAGAACTGTCAAGAGGCACGTTTCACACTGGCATTTACTTATTTTTGGCAGGCTGTTCCGGCAGGGATTCCGTAACTACACTGTACATCGCTGAGCTGCCGGAAGTCCGCCTCGCTCCATTCACTATATGGGGGAGCGGCATACTCCGTTCCCCATTCTAATTTGTATGTCTTTTTAACAGGAACCCTGAGGAGTGTTGCCTGGCCTACAATAGACCTCATACAAATTAGCTTTCCTTCCTAAAGGGGATGAAAATTGTCAATACCTGCCCTGAGTTCCTCTGCAGAATTACCATGCCACAGTGTAAATAATGGTTTTTCTCAGACTTCCTGAAGTTAAAGTCTCCACTCACTTCAATAGGGGATGTAGTCCACACAGAAATCCACCCTTACTTTCTTTTCATTTATGAAATAGAGAAGAGGAGGTGCTCCCCTAGTGCATAATCCTCGAGGTCAAAAAGGACCCACAAATTGGAGGGGTGGTAGTGAAGGAATATCCAAAGGGCGTCCGTAGAGATGCTGCTTATGTCAGTAGAAGAAGGGTTCTCAAGTGAGGGCTGCACAAAAAGGACTGTTTATTCAATAGTAAAGCTAAATATTACATATAAAATAATAAAAACTGGACATAAAAACTAAGAGATAGAAAAGGGGGAAATATTGATCAGCTCATAGCATGTTTTGGCAGCAGACTGCCACCTTTCTCAGATAAGTTTTATTAATTTTTTTCATTTTGGAAGGAAAGCTAATTTTCATATCTCTATCTTATAACACCTGAAGGGGCGGTACCTGGCCTATAACACGTACAGGTGCTCTCCATAAGGAGAAATAGTATTCCCTGGATCCCGACCAAGGCCTCTCACCTAGCTAAGCTAGTTTTCTTTACTCTGCATTGATGGTGGGATATTCAAGTTATGTTTCAAGGCCTGTTTACAATGCTAAGCAATGACTTATTGGATTGGTATCTAACATCTGGTGGCATTGGATGCTTTCTGTTCCTTTTGGAGGATTGTTTTGGCTGTAAGACTCTTCATACGGATGACTCTCTCTTTTTGTTTTATTGGGGTAGAATAGATTTTTACCTGAATCTATTTTCTTTGCAGGTTCAGGCAAATCTGAAGGAATCACATTCTTGCAAAATTCACACATCTTTGTAATTTTAGAAAGGCTTTTGTACCATGCAATAAATTGAGCATATTACCTGTAGCCCTCTCTGGTTGGATTCATCCGTGGTTTTGCTCCGGATCTGTGCCTATAGGAATCTGGATACATTGTACACATGAACCTGGAATGGGTAAGTGGATCATTTATCACTCCCCACTATCAGTGATGTACCTTTAATAAAGACAGACCATACAACTGCTATGGTTCCTGGGGGGGAATAGGGCCCTGGAATGGGCAGGGGCCCAGCATTTATCTCCTTCTTTCCTTCTTCCGTTCTAGGGTGAAAACATTGCATTTTCATACAGCTACCACTAGAGGAAGCTCAGTGCAAAGACATTATAATAAATTCCATTGCACTGTATAAATTCCTTTGCACTGAGCTCACCCTAGTGGTAGCTGCAGGTAAACAGTTTTATAATATTTGAAGTAAAGTTGAATAATTTCTGAATGTATCTATAATAAAATTTGAAATTTGCTGTTCAGGATAAGCACCATATTTTTGATGAACCTGTTCCACTTTTTCCATCACAGAAATTGGATTGAGTGAGGCCAATGGTGACTTCTTTTCATTACATTTTTTTATAAAAATGTGTTCAGCTTAATAAAAAACAATCCAAAATCCATTAAAAATCTGGTGCATTTTGCTTTGCTTTTCACATTGCCTGGGAGTATTTGACACTGCATATTGGAAAATTGGCGATGCATGGGGGCCAATACTAAGTTTAGTAATGGGGCCCCTATGAGATCTCTACATGCCTTAGGCCACTATTATAAAATAAGTTATATATCGTATACTGGCTGTTTGAGGAAAAATATTTAATACACAGGAGGACTGAATGTTGGTACTTATTCTTTTATATGTTGTGGCTATTCGTATGACTGTGCCAAGGGACCTGGAATATCATTGTCAGGGATCTTCATTATCAGATTCTATGCTGAACAGATACCCCTGTAAGAACTCTTTCTTGAAGTTGTCCTGGCTTGTGGGTAAAGTGGTGGATCTGTGTTTCAAGGGCTTTCCCCTTTGCATTAAGAGAGACTGATTGTTGATTTACCAAATTTTTTCATAAAAATGGAAGTACGTCTTAGAAAGTGAATGCTAATGAGCTCTTCCATTATGGAAACACTCATTAGTATGCAGGAGACACGAAGAGTAGTCAGTGAAGTGCTGCCCACGCTTGCTGTACATACTGCTCCCTGGTCTTTTCTGGGCCTGTGCTGCACTGTCCTGACTGCATACAGTGTCAGGATGTAGTGCACGCACTATGATCTGACACTGCACGAAGTCAGGGCACAGAGCAGCATGGGCAAAGAGAAGACCAGGGACTGGTGATTGCAGGAGAGACCTCTGGACCGGCAGAGTAATAGCAGAGCAGCAGAAGTAAGATAATTTACTTATTTTATCTCTGATATGGGGGTCTGATCTGAGGTCCGATATGGTGGTCTGATCTGAGGATCTGATATAGGGGTCGGATATGGAGGTCTGATCTGAGGTCTGATATGAGAGTCTGATCTGAGGATCTGATATGGGGGTCTTATCTGATTTCCTGACATACGATATAGGAGCCTGATCTGAGGATCTGATATTGGGGCTGATATGAGGATCTGATATGCGGGTCTGATCTGAATTCTGATATGTGCGTCTGATCTGAGGTTTGATATGGGGTCTTATCTGAGGATCTGATCCGGGGGTCTTATCTGAGGATCTGATATGGGGTTCTTATCTGAGGATATGATATGGGAATGTGATCTAAGAATCTGATATGGGGGTCTGATTTAAAGGTCTGAGATGGGGATCTGATCTGAGATCTGACCACGAGGTCTTATCTGAGGATCTGATCCGGGGGTCTTATCTGAGGATCTGATATGGGGTTCTTATCTGAGGATATGATATGGGAATGTGATCTAAGAATCTGATATGGGGGTCTGATTTAAAGGTCTGAGATGGGGATCTGAACTGAGAGCTGACCAAAAGGTGTTCACTAATAGCCCATGGTTGCTTCTCTGATTTAAACAGTGTTTATTACATTTTCTTGGTCAACCAGGATGCCATACTATTGAGCACACAACTACTCCCAACCTGCCCATCAGCAAGTCATAAAACATTGCTGCCCCATAAGAGCTAACATAGCATGGCAAAGTACGTTCTTACCTTCTTTTTTATTTTTATTTTTTTTTGATTCTATGAATCCAATATGTTTTACCATTTTATGTGAAAATTTAAATCAGAAATTTCTTTAAATTAAATTTTAAAACCAAAATAGGTACAAACAGTAGAAACATTTGCTATATGGTAAGAAAACAAATGTTTTACTACTTCCATCTCACACTGTGTAATGAAGTTTGTACATCATGAAACCTATGCCAAGAACTAGAGTATTACTGTATTCCAGGGCTTCCACTTTAAATTCTGACCTTAGACTTACCCACTAACCCTCACCTATCTAAATAATCCTTAATCAGTGATGCAATGTGAACATGGGATCCCAAGAGTGAAAGGACACGGGAATGCTAGAAGGATTAAGTGCCACAGTCTACAGTAAAGGACTTCTTGGAATAACACAAACTTTGTGACTGGCTGTGAATAGCTTTGCCTTGACATAATGTGGAATTACAGGTCCCAAGTGAAAATTGTTGGCTAGGCATAAAAAAAAGGGCTAATGCTGCACATCTTGATAGAGAACAGAATGTATAGGCTTGTCTGTCTGAGCTGGGAAAACGTAAAAGCTCAATGTCAAGAGGGTCTACAATTATATGCACAACAGGTACAGACTAATTCCCAGCCATTATGGCATAGAACAATATGGATCTAGCAAACTGTTTTCTGTAAGCCTTTAAGTAGATCAGCTATGACCTCTTACTAAGCAGCTTGGTATGCCTAGAACAACAATTTTGCAATTGATCATGGAATATATTACCAGTGAACTTTTCCAATCTTTTTCATATCTGCATGTACAATAATGTGGCTGTATAACATTCCACAAATTATATATATATCAGTATCACCATGAGAACTTGTCACTAGAGATGAGCGAATTTAAAAAAAAATAGATTTGCCGGTTTGTCGAATTTTTTGGTATCCGAATTTATTTGCAGCGAATTACGTTAAAAACTGCTATTTCCTGGCTGCAGAGAGCCTTTATAGTGGTGTAGAACACTCTGCCTTGCAGTAACACGCATAGGGAGTCTGCTTTGGCAGTGAAATAATACTGTTAGTCCACATGACATACAGATGACAGGCGTCGCTCTTAGAATCACTGCACACTTCACTTATTTGGGCAATCATGGGGCCAAAACTGACCAAATAACTGAAGTATGAACTCAGCCTTACAGGTCGATGTTAGCGCCAAGAAGAAGCGCACTCCTTTTACACTGTCGTCAGCCGATTGTGCATAGATGTCTACAGAACCTGTTCTAGTAAACGCTTATACAAGTAGAGCCCCCCTTAACAGAGTGTCAGCAGTAAGTTTGTGTTGACGTCACTGATTAATTTGCCCTTCCTCTGATCCATCAGAACAATAACCCCCAAACATACGGATCCTGTCTGGGGAGCATACGCCTTCACTCGGTCAGCATTTGCTCAATAATCAATCAGTATTGCTAATACCAAAAAAACAGGAGTGGATCTAAAACAGAGATGACTAGTGAATGGAATATTTGCATGTCTTCTATGTTTTGTACCCACTCCTGCTTTTGGCTACCAAATCATAAGCCAATTCTGATGGGACCATACAGGCCTTACAGCTGCTATACAGACAGGATCCGTTGTGCGTCTCATTTTTCCTTCCTTCTGACAGATCAGAAGAAAGTCAAATTGTGGACAATATCCAGCTCACCTGCTGCCTCTATCCCTTGAATCGACTTCCCTGATGCACGGAATACCTTGGTAAGACCGTTACCAAGGAATGAAGAAATAAATCCAGCATCGAAGTTGAAAATAATGTGGGTTCCTTTATTCAATATAGTACAGATCCATACAGTGACAGCATCACCCCAGTGTTCCAAGTGATCGTCTACGCTTTTCTAGATCTAACTCTTCCGGGTATTCCCCATTCGAATATACATTCATCTACTTATCGTAAACCGGTTGCCGGTAATGCGATTTTGAGAGCTAATAGCCACATTTCGCCTACCGGTATAGATTTAATAGTATGCATGGGATATGCATACTATTAAATCTGTACCGGTAGGCAAAATGTTGCGTGCCAGAAGAAACTGTAGTGATGATGCGGCCTTCACCATGGAATGCCAAACCATCACGTCACGTATGTTGGCAAGGGGTTATCCTAGTTGGATGATTAAAAGAGCTGAAAAAATAGCACAGATGAAAAATCGCAAGACTTTACTTTTCGGGAGGAGTGATAAGGTTGGGGACGGTGAGAATACAGCAGGTAGGAAAGATCGCAACAACATGCCTACCTTGGTTCTTACATATAGTAACCAATTCCAACAGGTTAAACAGGTGGTTTGAGATGGAAAAAGCATTTGAAAAAACAATTTCTCTCCACCTGGAGACGAATCCTGTCAAGATTGATGCAAGTAAGGTATCGGCTTACATAACAAAAAGTTTAATAGCAAGCGATCAAAAAGTCATATAGCCCCCTAAATAGTGCCAATAAAACCGTCCTCTCATCCCCCAAAAAATGAGCCCCCACATAAGATAATCGTCTAAAAAAAACCCAAAAAATAATGACTCTTAGACTTTAGAGATACAAAAAAAAAGATTTTGTATCAAAAAGGATAATATAGTCTAAAACCTAAATAATTGTAAAAAAAAGTTGACTTATTAGGTATCGCCACGTCCGTAAGAATCTCCTCTATAAAAATACCCCATGACCTACCCCCCAGATTAACACGGTCAATTTTTTTTATTAAAAACGGTGCCAAAACAGCTATTTTTGGCACTTTTCCATTTCAATCCGTTTTTTCCGGTAACAAAGCCAGGGTTAACAACCAAACAAAACTTAATATTTATTACCCTGATACTGCAGTTTACAGAAACTACACATTTGTGGTCGTAAACTGCTGTATCACTAAAAGGCAGGGCGCAAAAGGAACGGACCGACATGGTTTCTGGAAGGCCGATTTTGATGGCCTTTTTTATTGACACCATGTCCCTTTTGAAGCCCCCCTGATGCCCCCCTACAGTAAAAACTCCCTAAAAGTGACCCCATCTAAGAAACTACACCCCTCAAGGTATTCAAAACTGATTTTACAAACTTTATTAACCCTTTAGGTGTTCCTCAACAGTTAATGGCAAATGGAGATGAAATTTCAGAATTTCAATTTTTGGTAACCTTGCCTCAAAAAAATTTAATATAGAGCAACCGAAAATCATATGTACCCTAAAAATAGTCCCAACAAAACCGCCACCTTATCCTGTAATTTCCAAAATGGGGTCACTTTTAGGGAGTTTCTACTCCAGGGGTGCATCAGGGGGGTTGAAACAGGACACGGTGTAAATAAACCGGTCCATAAAAATCAGCCCTCCAAAAACCACACGGCGCTCCTTTCCCTCTACGCCCCGCCGTGTGGCCGTACAGTAGTGTAAATGTTTGCATATGTGCCTCCCACTTGTTAAGGAACCAAAAGTAATGGGACAGAATAATAATCATAAATCAAACTTTCACTTTTTAATACTTGGTTGCAAATCCTTTGCAGTTAATTACACCCTGAAGTCTGGAACGCATAGACATCACCAGACTCTGGGTTTCATCCCTGGTGATGCTCTGCCAGGCCTCTACTGCAACTGTCTTCAGTTCCTGTTTGTTCTTGGGGCATTTTCCCTTCAGGTTTGTCTTCAGCAAGTGAAATGCATGCTCAATCGGATTCAGGTCAGGTGATTGACTTGGCCATTGCATAACATTCCACTTCTTTCTCTTAAAAAACTCTTTGGTTGCTTTTGCAGTATGCTTTGGGTCATTGTCCATATGCACTGTGAAGCGCCGTCCAATGAGTTCTGAAGCATTT
Organism: Bufo bufo; assembly: GCF_905171765.1. Classification (NCBI taxonomy): domain Eukaryota; kingdom Metazoa; phylum Chordata; class Amphibia; order Anura; family Bufonidae; genus Bufo; species Bufo bufo. The sequence continues at coordinate 135,012,738 of NC_053391.1, read as the reverse complement.
GGCTGAATATGAGCAGATAATATTGCCTGAAACACTTCAGAATTTATCCTGCTGCTTTTGTCAGCAGTCATATCATCAATAAATACAAGAGAACCAGTTCCATTGGCAGCCATACATGCCCACACCATGACACTACCACCACCATGCTTCACTGATGAGATGGTATGCTTAGGATCATGAGCAGTTCTTTTCCTTCTCCATACTCTTCTCTTCCCATCACTCTGGTACAGGTTGATCTTGGTCTCATCTGTCCATAGGATGCTGTTCCAGAACTGTGAAGGCTTTTTTAGATGTCGTTTGGCAAACTCTAATCTGGCCTTCCTGTTTTTGAGGCTCACCAATGGTTTACATCTTGTGTGAACCCTCTGTATTCACTCTGGTGAAGTCTTCTCTTGATTGTTGACTTTGACACACATACACCTACCTCCTGGAGAGTGTTCTTGATCTGACTAACTGTTGTGAAGGGTGTTTTCTTCACCAGGGAAACAATTCTTCGGTCATCCACCACAGTTGTTTTCCGTGTTCTTCCGGGTCTTTTGGTGTTGCTGAGCTCATCTCTGCGTTCCTTCTTTTTAAGAATGTTCAAACAGTTGTTTTGGCCACGCCTAATGTTTTGCGATCTCTCGTCGTGTTGATTGACAGGGCCAGCCGCGATCTCCTCCTCCAGCCGGCCCTGTCAGCACTTCAAAAATCGCGCGCCTGTGTTGATTCGGCGCAGGCGCTCTGAGATGAGGAGGCTCGCCTCCTCAGAACTCCCTCAGTGCGCCTGTGCCGATGACATCACCGAAAGAGAAGACGTCATCTGCGCAGGTGCACTGAGGGAGTGCTGAGGAGGCGAGCCTCCTCATCTCAGAGCGCCTGCGCGAATGAACACAGGCGCACGAAATGCTGACAGGGCCGGCCGGAGGAGGAGATCGCGGCTGGCCCTGTCAATCAACACGACGAGGGGGCGGTTTTTTGCGGCGGCTACCAGCAAGTAGACGCCCTACTTGCTGGTAGAGACCTAATTTACATATTATAAAAGTTAGTTTTTATAAGAAACTGCTGAAGCAAAGTAAGTAAGACCATTATATTTTCATATATCGCAGTATAAGGAATTTAATAAATATTAACAAATATGACTTTAGTGGGGTGACAGAAGCCCTTTAATGACCAGACCACTTTTTACAATTCTGCACTACACTACTTTCACGGTTTATTGCTCGGTCATACAACTTACCACCCAAATGAATTTTACCTCCTTTTCTTCTCACTAATAGAGCTTTCATTTAGTGGTATTTCATTGCTGCTGACATTTTTACTTTTTTTGATATTAATCGAAATTTACCGAAATGTTTGCAAAAAAATGACATTTTTCACTTTCGGTTGTAAAATTTTTCAAATAAAACTGCATTTCTATATAAATTTTTCTCTAAATTTATTTTTCTACATGTCTTTGATAAAAAAAAAATGCAATAAGTGTATATTTATTGGTTTGGGTAAAAGTTATAGCATTTACAAACTATGGTACAAAAATGTGAATTTCCGCATTTTGAAGCAGCTCTGACTTTCTGAGCACCTGTCATGTTTCCTGAGGTTCTACAATACCCAGACAGTAAAAACACCCCACAAATAACCCCATTTCGGAAAGTAGACACCCTAAGGTATTCGCTGATGGGCATAGTGAGTTCATAGAAGTTTTTTTTTTTGTCACAAGTTAGCGGAAAATGATGATTTCTTTTTTTTTTCTTACAAAGTCTCATATTCCACTAACTTGTGACAAAAAATAAAATTTTACATGAACTCACCATACCCCTCACGGAATACCTTGGGGTGTCTTCTTTCCAAAATGGGGTCACTTGTGGGGTATTTATACTGCCCTGGCATTTTAGGGGCCCTAAAGCGTGAGAAGAAGTCTGGAATCCAAATGCGTAAAAAATGCCCTGTGAAATCGTAAAGATACTCTTTGGGATTTCGGCCCCTTTGCACAGCTAGGCTGCAAAAAAGTGTCACACATGTGGTATCGCCGTACTCAGGAGAAGTAGGGCAATGTGTTTTGGGGTGTATTTTTACATATTTCATAGAAGTTTTTATTTTTTGTCACAAGTTAGCGGAAAATGATGATTTCTTTTTTTTTCTTACAAAGTCTCATATTCCACTAACTTGTGACAAAATATAAAATTTTACATGAACTCGCCATGCCCCTCACGAAATACCTTGGGGGTGTCCTTCTTTCCAAATTGGGTCACATGTGGGGTATTTATACTGCCCTGGCATTTTAGGGGCCCTAAAGCGTGAGAAGAAGTCTGGAATATAAATGTCTAAAAAATTTTACGCATTTGGATTCCCGTGAGGGGTATGGTGAGTTCATGTGAGATTTAATTTTTTGTCACAAGTTAGTGGAAAATGAGACTTTGTAAGAAAAAACAAAAAAACAAAGAAAATAATCAATTTCCGCTAAAATCTTCTATGAACTCGCCATGCCCCTCAAAAGTGATCTTTTTATAGCGCCGCAGTGATTTTACAGTGTTTGTGCAGTGATCAGAAAAAAATAAATTTCTGTCACTGTGGTGGGGCGGACTGAACGCAAGTGTGCGCACAAGATCAGGCCTGATCGGGCGAACACTACGTTTTTTGTAGAGCCTATAGAACATGTCCTATTCTTGTCCGCAATTGTGGACAAGAAAAGGCATTTTCAATATAGTTCTGGCAATGTGCGGATCCGCAAAATGCGGAAAGCACATTGCCGGTGTCCGTGTTTTGCGGATCCGTGGATCCGCTGATCTGCAAAACACATACGGACGTCTGAATGGAGCCTTACAGGGGAGTGATCAATGACAGGGGGGTGATCAGGAAGTCTATATGGGGTGATCACCCCCCTGTCATTGATCACCCCCCTGTAAGGCTCCATTCAGACGTCCGTATGTGTTTTGCGGATCCGTGGATACGTAAAACACATACGGACGTCTGAATGGAGCCCTACAGGGGGGTGATCAATGACAGGGGGGTGATCAGGGATTCTATATGGGGTGATCAGGGGTTAATAAGGGGTTAATAAGTGACAGGGGGGGAGTGTAGTGTAGTGGTGTTTGGTGCTACTTTACAGAGCTGCCTGTGTCCTCTGGTGGTCGATCCAAGCAAAAGGGACCACCAGAGGACCAGGTAGCAGGTATATTAGATGCTGTTATCAAAACAGCGTCTAATATACCTTTTTGGGGTTAAAAAAATCGTATCTACAGCCTGCCAGCGAATGATCGCCGCTGGCAGACTGCAGATCCACTCGTTTACCTCCGGTTCCTGTGAACCGGAGGTAAAGTCTCATATTCCACTAACTTGTGACAAAATATAAAATTTTACATGAACTCGCCATGCCCCTCACGAAATACCTTGGGGTGTCTTCTTTCCAAAATTGGGTCACATATGGGGTATTTATACTGCCCTGGCATTTTAGGGGCCCTAAAGCGTGAGAAGAAGTCTGGAATATAAATGTCTAAAAAATTTTACGCATTTGGATTCCCGTGAGGGGTATGGTGAGTTCATGTGAGATTTAATTTTTTGTCACAAGTTAGTGGAAAATGAGACTTTGTAAGAAAAAACAAAAAAACAAAGAAAATAATCAATTTCCGCTAAAATCTTCTATGAACTCGCCATGCCCCTCAAAAGTGATCTTTTTATAGCGCCGCAGTGATTTTACAGTGTTTGTGCAGTGATCAGAAAAAAATAAATTTCTGTCACTGTGGTGGGGCGGACTGAACGCAAGTGTGCGCACAAGATCAGGCCTGATCGGGCGAACACTACGTTTTTTGTAGAGCCTATAGAACATGTCCTATTCTTGTCCGCAATTGTGGACAAGAAAAGGCATTTTCGATATAGTTCTGGCAATGTGCGGATCCGCAAAATGCGGAAAGCACATTGCCGGTGTCCGTGTTTTGCGGATCCGTGGATCCGCTGATCTGCAAAACACATACGGACGTCTGAATGGAGCCTTACAGGGGAGTGATCAATGACAGGGGGGTGATCAGGAAGTCTATATGGGGTGATCACCCCCCTGTCATTGATCACCCCCCTGTAAGGCTCCATTCAGACGTCCGTATGTGTTTTGCGGATCCGTGGATACGTAAAACACATACGGACGTCTGAATGGAGCCCTACAGGGGGGTGATCAATGACAGGGGGGTGATCAGGGATTCTATATGGGGTGATCAGGGGTTAATAAGGGGTTAATAAGTGACGGGGGGGGAGTGTAGTGTAGTGGTGTTTGGTGCTACTTTACAGAGCTGCCTGTGTCCTCTGGTGGTCGATCCAAGCAAAAGGGACCACCAGAGGACCAGGTAGCAGGTATATTAGATGCTGTTATCAAAACAGCGTCTAATATACCTTTTTGGGGTTAAAAAAATCGCATCTACAGCCTGCCAGCGAATGATCGCCGCTGGCAGGCTGCAGATCCACTCGTTTACCTCCGTTTCCTGTGAACGCGCGCTCCTGTGTGCGCGCGTTCACAGGAAATCTTGCCTCTCGCGAGATGATGTGCCGGCGCATCCAGGAGGAATAAAAGGGCCGCCGCCAGGACGCAATCCTGCGTACGGCGGTCCTGGGGTGGTTAAGTTGCATTACTGAAATAAATAAACTTTGCACGATATTCAAATTTTTTGAGTTTCACCTGTATATAATTTTCTTTTTGTACTGAAATAGGCCACTAAACGCTTTCAACACATACACTGACCAAAAATATAAACACAACACTTTCGGTTTTGCTCCCATTTTGCATGAGCTGAACTCAAAGATCTGAAACATTTTCTACATGCACAAAAGACCCACTGCTCTCAAATATTGTTCACAAATCTGTCTAAATCTGTGTTAGAGAGCACTTCTCATTTGTCGAGATAATCCATCCCACCTCATAGGTGTGGCATATCAAGGTGCTGATTAGACAGCATGAATATTGCATAGGTGTGCCTTAGACTGCCCAAAATAAAAGTCCACTCTGAAATGTGCATTTTGATTAAACAGCACAATGCCACAGATGTCACAACGTTTGCGGGAGCGTGCAATTGTCATGCTGACTGCAGGAATGTCTACCAGAGCTGTTGACCGTGCAATGAATGTTCATTTCTCTACCATAAGCCGTCTCCAAAGGCATTTCAGAGAATTTTGCAGTACATCCAACCGGCCTCACAACCACAGACCACGTGTAACCACACCAGCCCAGGACGTCCACATCCAGCATGTTTACCTCCATGATCATCTGAGACCAGCCACCTGGACAGCTGCAGCAACAATCAGTTTGCCTAACCAAAGAATTTCTGCACAAACTATCAGAACCCGTCTCAAGGAAGCTCATCTGCATGCTCGTCGTCCTCATCGGGTCTGGACCTGACTGCTGTTCGTCGTCATAACCGACTTGAGTGGGCATATGCTCACATTTTCGATGGCATCTGGTACATTGGAGATGCATTCTGTTAACGGATGAGTCCCGGTTTTCACTCTTTAAGGCAGATGGCAGACAGCATGTGTGGCGTCGTGTGGGTGAGTGGTTTGCTGATGTCAATGTTGTGGATCAAGTGGCCCATGGTGATGGTGGGGTTATGGTATGGGCAGGCGTATGTTATGGACAACGAACACAGGTGCATTTTATTGATGGAATTTTGAATGCACAGAGATACCATGATGAGATCCTGAGGTCCATTGTTGTGCCATTCATCCACGACCATCACCTCATGTTGCAGCATGATAATGCATAGCCCCATATTGCAGGGATCCGTACACAATTTCTGGAAGCTGAAAACATCCCAGTTCTTGCATGGCCAGCATACTCACCGGACATGTCACCCATTGACTACTGCTACACCATAGTGCGTTTTTTCCATTACCTACAGGTTTCCATACACACGTTGGATTATAAGGTTGGCAAGTGATCCCACTAGTTGAAGATTTTATAAGTGAACTTTTATACACAAACAAGATTCCTCTCCTGCAGCGCAATCTTTTTTTACATATTTTCTTCAAGTTATAGACTTTTCCCACATTGTCTTCAGATCTGCAGCGCTTGAGGGGACTAGTATTTCTGAACAGAGAATCTATCTATTTATTTTCTGAAATGTCACCCATTGAGCATGTTTGGGATGCTCTGGATTGGCGTATACGAAAGCATGTTCCAGTTCCTGCCAATATTCTGCAACTTCTCACAGCTATTAAAGAGGAGTGGACCAACATTCCACAGGCCACAATCAACAACCTGATCAACTTTATGTGACTGAGATGTGTTGCACTGCTTGAGGCATATGGTGGTCACACCAGATACTGACTAGTTTTCTGACCCCCCCCCCCCTACAGTAAGGCAAAACTGTGCACATTTCAGAGTGGCCTTTTATTGTGGGCAGTCTAAGGCACACCTGTGCAATATTCATGCTGTCTACTCAGCACCTTAATATAGGAGGTGGGATGGATTATCTCGGCAAAGGAGAAGTGCTCACTAACACAGATTTAGCCAGATTTGTGAACAATATTTGAGATTAATGGGTCTTTTGTGTACGTAGAAAATGTTTCAGATCTTTGAGTTCAGTTCATGCAAAATGTGAGCAAAACTGAAAGTGTTGAGTTTTTATTTTTGGTCAGTGTATAACTGCAGAAGTGAACTAAGAATATATTTTTCTTTTTGTACTGAAATAGGCCACTAAAAGCTTTCACCACAAAAAACCTGCAACAGTGAAGTGCATATATATTTTTATTTTTGTACTGAAATAGGCCAGTAAATGCTTTCAACACATATAACTGTAGAAGTGAAATGCGTATATATTTTTCTTTTTGTACTAAAATACGCCACTAAATGCTTTCAACACATATAACTGCAGAAGTGAACTGAGAATATATTTTAATTTTTGTATTGAAATAGGCCACCAAACACTTTCACCACAAATATCTGCAACAGTGAAGTGCGTATATATTTTTCTTTCTGTACTGAAATAGGCCACTAAGCGCTTTCAACACATATAACTGCAGAAGTGAACTCAAAATATATTTGTCTTTTTGTACTGCATTATGCCACTTAACGCTTTCACCACAAAACACTGCAACAGTGAAGTGCGTATATATTTTTCTTTCTGTACTGAAATAGTCCACTAAACGCTTTTGCCACAGGTAACTGCAGCAGTAAAGTGCATAAATGTTTTTGTTTCTGTACTGAAATAGGCCACTAAATGCTTTCGCCTGAAATAACTGCAACAGTGAAGTGCGTATATATTACTTTCTGTAGTGAAATAGGCTACTAAACACTTTTACCACAAAAAATACTGCAACAGTGAAGTGTGTATATATTTTTCTTTTTGTACTGAAATAGGCCACTAAACGCTTTCAACACATATAAGTGCAGAAGTAAACTGAGAATATATTTTTGTTTCTGTATTGAAATAGGCCACTAAACACTTTCACCACAAATAGCTGCAACAGTGAAGTGCGTATATATTTTTCTTTCTGTACTGAAATAGGCAGGTGCACTCTGCGGTCTTACTAACCCTCGTACTGGTGTAAAATTGAGAATTAGCCAACATATCCTGCTTGGAGGACATGTCTTTGTTTTTGTTATGTTATTTTGACTGCTTATCACATCCACACAATTGCTATCCTGTGTAGGATGTCCATTGTGGTACTTGTGGTCCGCTGCAGGCATCCTCCATTGTATGCATTTTTGCTGGGGATTGCCATTAGCAACGGGCCACAAGTGCAGGATCTGCCCCCCCCCCCCCTCCGGTATAGATGCACCACTGCATATGGGGTTGAGCCCTTCCTGCTTTTTAATATCACTCCAATTTGTAGTTTGTATTTTGAATTTTTGGAGGTGTAGAAACTTCTAGTCTGAATGTGCATTTATTTCCATCCACAGGCAGCATTCTGGTGCACATGTGAGGCCCGGGCTATATCAGCCAGTCTTGGGTGGGGCTCAGAGCTCTCTGCCTCCTCCCATTGTATGCATGGTCACATGCTGGAGGTTACTGGGAGATTGCTTTGAGTCGGACCTTGCGCGCCTGTAATTCGCCCCCTGGCTCCTGGTATTGCCAATACGGCCCAGGTAGGTTTAGCGTTAGGTCCCGAGCTACTTGAGAAACCTTGGCGCGGTGCTCAGGCTCAGACATGTCCTCCAAGCAGGATATGTTGGCTAATTCTCAATTTTACACCAGAACGAGGGTTAGTAAGACCGCAGAGTGCACCTGTTTTTGTTTTTGTTATGTTATTTTGACTGCTTATCACATCCACACAATTGCTATCCTGTGTAGGATGTCCATTGTGGTCCTCTGCAGGCATCCTCCATTGTATGCATTTTTGCTGGGGATTGCCATTAGCAACGGGCCACAAGTGCAGGATCTGCCCCCCCCCCCCCGGTATAGATGCACCACTGCATATGGGGTTGAGCACTTCCTGCTTTTTAATACCACGCCAATTTGTAGTTTGTATTTTGAATTTTTGGAGGTGTAGAAACTTCCAGTCTGAATGTGCATTTATTTCCATCCACAGGCAGCATTCTGGTGCACATGTGAGGCCCGGGCTATATCAGCCAGTCTTGGGTGGGGCTCAGAGCTCTCTGCCTCCTCCCATTGTATGCATGGTCACATGCTGGAGGTTACTGGGGGATTGCTTTGAGTCGGACCTTGCGCGCCTGTAATTCGCCCCCTGGCTCCTGGTATTGCCAATACGGCCCAGGTAGGTTTAGCGTTAGGTCCCGAGCTACTTGAGAAACCTTGGCGCGGTGCTCGGGCTCAGACATGTCCTCCAAGCAGGATATGTTGGCTAATTCTCAATTTTACACCAGTATTTGGGTTAGTAAGACCGCAGAGTGCACCTGTATTTATTTTTGTTATGTTATTTTGACTGCTTATCACATCCACACAATTGCTATCCTGTGTAGGATGTCCATTGTGGTACTTGTGGTCCGCTGCAGGCATCCTCCATTGTATGCATTTTTGCTTGGGATTGCCATTAGCAACGGGCCACAAGTGCAGGATCTGCCCCCCCCCCCGGTATAGATGCACCACTGCATATGGGGTTGAGCACTTCCTGCTTTTTAATACCACGCCAATTTGTAGTTTGTATTTTGAATTTCTGGAGGTGTAGAAACTTCTAGTCTGAATGTGCCTTTATTTCCATCCACAGGCAGCATTCTGGTGCACATGTGAGGCCCGGGCTATATCAGCCAGTCTTGGGTGGGGCTCAGAGCTCTCTGCCTCCTCCCATTGTATGCATGGTCACATGCTGGAGGTTACTGGGAGATTGCTTTGAGTCGGACCTTGCGCGCCTGTAATTCGCCCCCTGGCTCCTGGTATTGCCAATACGCCCTGGTAGGTTTAGCGTTAGGTCCCGAGCTACTTGAGAAACCTTGGCGCAGTGATCGGGCTCAGACATGTCCTCCAAGCAGGATATGTTGGCTAATTCTCAATTTTACACCAGTACAAGGGTTAGTAAGACCGCAGTGTGCACCTGTATTTATTTTTGTTATGTTATTTTGACTGCTTATCACATCCACACAATTGCTATCCTGTGTAGGATGTCCATTGTGGTACTTGTGGTCCGCTGCAGGCATCCTCCATTGTATGCATTTTTGCTGGGGATTGCCATTAGCAACGGGCCACAAGTGCAGGATCTGCCCCCCCCCCCCCCTCCGGTATAGATGCACCACTGCATATGGGGTTGAGCCCTTCCTGCTTTTTAATATCACTCCAATTTGTAGTTTGTATTTTGAATTTTTGGAGGTGTAGAAACTTCTAGTCTGAATGTGCATTTATTCCATCACAGGCAGCATTCTGGTGCACATGTGAGGCCCGGGCTTATATCAGCCAGTCTTGGGTGGGGCTCAGAGCTCTCTGCCTCCTCCCATTGTATGCATGGTCACATGCTGGAGGTTACTGGGAGATTGCTTTGAGTCGGACCTTGCGCGCCCTGTAATTCGCCCCCTGGCTCCTGGTATTGCCAATACGGCCCGGTAGGTTTAGCGTTAGGTCCCGAGCTACTTGAGAAACCTTGGGCGCGGTGCTCAGGCTCAGACATGTCCTCCAAGCAGGATATGTTGGCTAATTCTCAATTTTACACCAGAACGAGGGTTAGTAAGACCGCAGAGTGCACCTGTTTTTGTTTTTGTTATGTTATTTTGACTGCTTATCACATCCACACAATTGCTATCCTGTGTAGGATGTCCATTGTGGTCCTCTGCAGGCATCCTCCATTGTATGCATTTTTGCTGGGGATTGCCATTAGCAACGGGCCACAAGTGCAGGATCTGTCCGTCCGTCGCCCCCCCCCCCCCCCCCGGTGATAGATGCACCATGCATATGGGGTTGAGCACTTCCTGCTTTTTAATACCACGCAATTTGTAGTTTTGTACTGAAATAGGCCACTAAAACGCTTTCACTACAAATAACTGCAACAGTAAAGTGCAAGTTATAATTTATTGTTTGTACTGAAAATAGACCACTAAACAATTTCAACACATATCACTGCAGAAGTTAACTAAGAATGTATTTTCTTTTTGTACTGAAATAGGCAACTAAACTCTTTCACCACAAATAACTGCAACAGTGAAGTGTGTATACATTTTCTTTCTCTACTGAAATAGGCCACTAAACGCTTTCACCACAAATAACTGCAACAGTGAAATGCGTATATATTTTTCTTTTTGTACCGAAATAGGCCACTAAATGCTTTCACCACATATAGCTGCAGTAGTGAACTGCGTATGTGTTAAGGCTGGCCGCAGGCTAGCCTGGATTTGTGGGAGGGGCCGGTACCTGTCTTAAGCAGTCCGGCTCTCCCAGGCAGCACGTCGGCATTCGGACGTCTGCTACTTCCGGGTGTGACGTCATCAGCAAGCGTCCTGCACGAGTCGGATCTCAGAGAAGCCGGGTGTACCTTTCCCTTCAGTCTGCAAGCTGTTCAGATCGTTTTCCAAGATAACTGGTTTGTTTGGGGAGCGTGGCAACGTGGAGGAGGGTAGGAGGGTGTGTAGAGAGGGGGAAGTGTGCCGGAGGATCGCTTCTCCTCACTGCGTTCAGGCACATGCAATTCAAGTTTTGGCACCAGGGGGCAGCATTGTCACATAGTTGGAGCTCATTGCCTGTTCAACACTTTCAGCATAACCTGTATCTAAGTTCATACAGGGGCTGCGAGTCATCTGGGCTCAGCAGGTTAAACTCTGGCAGCTGGGTCCTGGTGCCATTACTGAGTTGATTACTTACAAGGTTGCTGCTTGTGCACATGTTTGACACTCATCACATACACTACATACATACCTTAGACACATAGTTCGCACATCAGGCAGTTTGACGAAAAAAAAAAAAAAGGGTACAAGTGGATTGTTAAATAAAGTAAAAAAAAAAAAAAAAAGAGTGGGTTGCTCAAATAAAGAAAAAAAAAGAAAAAAGAATTTTTTGGGATTTAAAAAAAAAAAAAAAATACATTTTTGGGAACCTTTATCCACCAAGCTTCATCCATACACCTCTAGCATAGGTACATCCGCCAATACAGCTACACGCTCGCACGACATACACACCCCGTTTCATCTCGTAGACTAGTGTCATACGTCATACGGTCTGTTTTCCACAAATCCTATACTTACATACATCACCTACCACGTCTGTAGGTTCGTTAGCCCGCAGTATTCGTTTTTAATTAATCTGCCACGTCACAGATTCACACAAACTCGGGCTCGCTTCATACGTCAGTGGAAACGACTATCATACTCCCTGTCAGCCTCGAAGGCTTTTCGTTCAATCGTTTCACGCTGCTGGGGGGGGGGGGGGGGAAGGGGAGGGGCTTAGATTCCGTCATCTTGTCTGTCAGCTTACGGGCAGCAGGTCGTAGGGTTAACAGTTTTTTTTTTTTTTTTTTTTTTTGTGGTGTTTGTTGTGTTGTTTGCAGTGGTCATATCTCAGCCTTCAGACATTGAGGAATTTGTGTCCTTGCCTCCGTCTCCAAGAGGGTCCGAACACGGCAGTACTCCATCCCTTAGGTCTTGGACAGTGCCTAAACTGACGGCCGAACTGCTCAGGAGAGGAATTCCGTTCGCGGCTACAGCCAGAAAGGCGGAACTCTTCAGGCTTCTGTTCCCCGCTACTCCACAGGCCAGGCCTGCTGCTACCAGCGACAATACCACCATCAAACTATTTTGCAGGCACTTCGCCCGTTTGAAGTCCCCGGTGTGCGCTACATGTCAGTCTCCTGCTCATACTACCGCTTGGTGCCCATTGGCTGACCTCACAGCCGCCCCCAGTACCTCCAGAGGTGGGATCAACCCGGGTCCTAGCCAGCAGTCAACCCAGTTTGACAAGCTAGGGAGACCCATTCATTATTTAGGCAAAGCCCAGCTCTGCAATAACTTTAATTACGCCATCTGCAACTTCAGCCAGTGCAGGCTCCTGCATGTCTGTGCCACATGTTTTAGGGCACATCCGGTCACGGTCTGCACATTGAAGCCGGCGTGACTGAGCTGGGTGAATGTGGAGGCACTAGACCAGCTGCTGCGGCTTCATCCGGTTCAGCCGTTCCGTACATTCCTGGTGGAAGGGTTTTCACGGGGGTTTCACACTGGACTCATCACCTTGCCCCAGCAGACTCATGGATGCCCCAACTTGCAGTCGGCTTCTAAACATGCTGGTCTGGTGGATTCACTCTTGGCAGTTGAGCTGGACAAGGGTTTCATCATTGGTCCTTTCCAGTCCCCTCCTTTCTGCACTTGGAGGGTGAGCCCGGTGGGGGTGGTGCAGGGAAAATATTCTAATAAATTTTGTTTGATTTATGATTTGTCTGCTCCACATTCTTCCCACGTTCCAAGTCTCAACTCGTTGATTCCGTCCGAGGAATTTTCTTTAAAGTATACTTCCGTAGACCAGGCTATCCAGGTCATTCTTCAGACAGGCATGGGGGCTTGGCTGTCCAAAGCAGATGTCTCTGATGCGTTCAAACTGCTGCCCATTAGCCCATCTCTCTGGCAGTGGCATGGCATCAAATGGAGAGATGCGTACTATTTTGCCACCAAGTTGACGTTTGGTTCCAAGAGCAGCCCCAGTCTGTTTGACAAGTTAGCGCAGGCACTGGAATGGATTTTGTTGGAACAGGGTTGCCAGAATGTCATTCACTACCTGGATGATTTTCTGTTGATCGAAGAACCCTCCCAGGCACCTGTTGACTTGCAGGTTCTCTTGTATGTCTTCAAGGAGTTAAACATTCCAGTGGCCGAACACAAAACAGAAGGGCCTGCGCAGGTTGTCACGTTCTTGGGGATCTCTCTGGATTCACGCGCCATGTCAGCCAGTCTGCCACAAGACAAACTCGACAGAATCAAATCAGGTGTCCGTTCCTTGCTCATGTCTCAGGTTTGCACCAAGAAGAGAAATTGCAGTCTGTTGGGCATGTTAAACTTTGCCATGAGGATCATTCCTCAGGGTAGATCATTCATTTCAAGATTGCTAGTCTTATTACAACAGACCAGTGATTTGGACGCATCAGTGCATCTTAATGAGAACGCCCGAGCAGATCTGTTCATGTGGGACAGATTTCTCAGCGGGTGGAACGGCATTTCCATGTTTATTCCGAGGGCCACTTCTGATTCTCCACACGTATTTTCAGGCGCGGCTGCCTCGGTAGGTTTTGCGGCCATATTTGGCTCACATTGGTTCGCCGGCTCATGGCCCACACACGTGCTACAGTTTCCGGGGTTTTCTCAGACGTCGGCATTGTTCGAGATCTATCCTATCGTAGCAGCTGCTATAGTCTGGGGGCATAGGTGGTCGGGTCACACGGTGGTTTTCCACACTGACAACATGGCGACCGCAGAGATCATTAACAAGGGCAGATCTAAATCGTTACTCATCATGTCTTTCATGCGTAGATTGACCTGGATAGCTCTGGAACAGGGGTTTCATTTTCATGCCCTGTTTTTGGACGGCGTCAGCAACGTTGCAGCTGATGCTTTATCTCGTTTTGAGTTTTCTCGCTTTTTCTTACAGAACCCAGAAGCAGACTCAGTGGGCACCCCGGTACCGGACTGGCGGCTGCTGGTCTTGGATTAGACTCTCTGATGGTGGTCGCCAGTTCACTCATTACCAAGTCTTTGTCGGCCAGTACGTTGTGGTCATACTGCCAAGCGTGGGTGGTTTTTTCAAACTTTCAGTTGGCATATCCTAGAGGTGACACAGGTCAGGTCAAGTATATGGTGGCTTTCGTGTCTTATTGTCATTCGGTATTGGCTTTATCCTACAACACCATTAGGCTATATTTGGCTGGGGTGCAGCATTTTTTGTCACTTCAAGAGCCAGACAGACCCTCTATATTTTCAGCTCACCCGATCAAGGCCATCCTCAGAGGCATTCAAAAAAGCCAGGTCACGGTCAAGTCGGTCCGTCGACCTATTACGGGGGACACGTTTCGTAGCCTGTCGGAAGTTCTCACATTGTCACCATTTGGAGTCCTTCCCAGCTGGTGATCAAGGCGGCGATTTTGTCACTTGCGTTTTACGGGTTTTTTAAGACCAGGGTGAAAGAGACACAGGCCAGACAAGGGGCGGTGGCTCTCCGCAAGGGAGATTTAGTCAGGATGGGCAGTAACTTTCATTTGCAGTTGCCTCACAACAAAACAAGGCAGGTAGGTCCCGGCCCATGTAGTTAAGTTCTTCCAGACCACAAACGCATGGTGTCCAGTGACAGTCTTGGACAAACTCTTGCTGGCCCTTAGTCTTCCACAGCCCCAACGACCCATTACTTCCATTCCCTGTTGGTCCACTGACGTCCAGCCAGTTCTTCAAAACATATTCGCATCCTGTTGACCAGTGTAGGATTGAATCCGGCTCAATTCTCGGGGCATTCTTTCCGCATCGGTGCGGCATCCGCAGCGTCCAAGCATGGAGTCCCTGTGCATATCATCAAACACTTGGGGCGCTGGCGCTCGGGGTGCTTTGTACGGTATATCCCGGAGCCACAAGCGGAGCTGGTCCAAGCATTCAGTACATTGGCAGAGTAGCACCTCAGGCCAATACTTCCCTCACTGGTGGGTTTTGCCCCCTTTTTCAGGCATACCGACCTAGTGAGGCCAAGGCACACCTCAGGCCAATTAGGTAGGGGGGTGGTGGTTGGGCATCTTCCACTCGTTTAGGTCCTGACCACAAATATATATTTTTTTCTACTGAAATACGCTACTAAATGCTTTCACCACATATTGCTGCAGAAGTGAACTGAGACTTCATTTTTCTTTTTGTACTTAAATGCGTCACTAAATGCTTTCACCACATATAACTGCAACAGTGAAATGCGTATATATATTTTTGTACTGAAATAGGCCACTAAATGCTTTTACCACAAATAACTGAAACAGTGAACTGCGTATATATTTTTCTTTTAGTACTAAAAATACGTCACTAAATGCTTTTATGGCAAATATCTGCAAAAGGGAACTGCATATATAATTTCTTTTTGTACTTAAATGCGTCACTAAATGCTTTTACCACATATAACTGCAACAGTGAAATGCGTATATATTTTTCTTTTTGTACTGAAATAGGACACTAAACACTTTTACCACATATAGCTGCAGAAGTGAACTGCGTATATATATATTTTTGTACTGAAATAGGCCACTAAACGCTTTTACCACATATAGCTGCAGTAGTGAACTGTGTATATATTTTTGAGATATTGCACTAAATGCTTTTACGGCAAATATCTGCAACAGTGAACTGCGTATATATTTTCTTTTTGTACTTAAATGCATCACTAAATGCTTTCACCACGTATAACTGCAGAAGTGAACTGAGAATATATTCTTATTTTTGTACTGAAATTGGCCACTAAGCGCTTTCAACCACATATAACTGCAGAAGTAAACTAAAAATATATTTGTCTTTTTGTACTGAAATAGGCCACTAAACGCTTTACTACACATAACTTGCAACAGTTAAAGCGCGTATATATATTTTTGTTTGTACTGAAATAGACCACTAAACAATTTCAACACATATAACTGCAGAAGTTAACTGAAAAAGTATTTTTCTTTTTGTACTGAAGAAGGCCACTAAACGCATTTCACCACAAATAACTGCAACAGTGAAGTGCTTATATATTTTTCTTTTTGTATTGAAATAGGCCGCTGTAACGGTCACGTCCACACACACACAGGGGGATGGATAGTGACCACTGCGCTCCACCCTCACCCCTGGCCCTGCCTACTTGCCTCACGACTCCTGATGACAGGGGACAACTGGACGACAGTCCCTTACTTAGGATATGTGCAGGGAAGACAGACAAGACAAAATACGGAACGTGAACGGACCGGGTCAGAACCAAGAGAGCTACGCAGTACAAAGGGTTAAGCAAAGAATGGTCAGGAGAAGCCGGGGTCAAATACCAGGAGAGTAGATAAGTACCAGAGGAGTCTGCAAAGAGTAGTCAGGTGGGAGCAGAGGTCACAATACCAGGAGGGATGCGCAGTACAGGAGGAGCAGGCAAAGGATCGTCAGGGAACAGGATCAGGTGAGTATTCAGTAGTCCAACAAATAGCCAGGAACCTAGAATTTACAGGCAACCTGTGGCCAGCAGGCTGCCTGTATTTATAGTGGGGTCTGAGGGTCATGTGACGTGGCCAGCGTCACATGACCGACAGACAGACAAGTCGAGCACCGAGTGATCAGCTAGGCGCTCAAGGCAGACCTAGGAGCAGGGAGCCTCCCAGCTAGCAAAGCCACCCTAGGAACAAGGCCAAACACAGATCCTCGCTCCCGAAGCTAAGCAGCAGGTCTGCGGCTGATGGGAGACCGAGTGCGCCTTTGGCGCCCCGTGACAGTACCCCCCCTTTTATGAACCTCCCTGGTGGGTACCAAAGATCTCTCTTCGGGTCCATACCCCTTCCAGTGAATCAGGTACTGTAAGGAATTACGCACTCTCCTGACATCCACTATCTTAGACACCACATTCTCGACAGCATCACTAACAAGAACCGGCGGAGGCGAGGCTTTCAATGGTACAACAGGTTCAAAATACTTTTTAGGTAGAGATTTATGAAATACATTATGAATGTGGAACAACTCGGGCAGCTCCAACTTAAACGATACCGGATTAATCACCTCCGTGATCTTATACGGTCCAATAAAACGAGGAGCAAATTTTCTAGAAGCTACCTTGAGAGATAGATTCTTGGAGGACAACCATACTTTATCCCCAACCTGAAAGTTCACCCCCTTGGAACGTCTCTAATCGGCCTTGAGTTTTTGAGAACTTTGAGCCTTTTCTAGGTTCGATTGAACCCGGGCCCAAACTGTGCACAGTTCGGAGGAGAGTTTATCTGCTTCAGGGTTAGAGGAGGAGACGGATGACCCAGAATGAAAACGGGGATGAAAACCATGGTTACAAAAGAAAGGGGAGACCCCAGCAGAAGAATTGATACGGTTATTCAAAGCAAATTCAGCCAACGGAAGGAATTTGACCCATAATTGCTGGTCATCAGCAACATACAACCTCAAGAATTGTTCGACAGACTGATTAAGGCGTTCAGTCTGCCCATCACTCTCAGGATGGTAGGCGGAAGAAAAAGACAATTAAATTTTACATCTTTGACAGAAGGCCCTCCAGAATTTGGACACAAACTGCACACCCCTGTCAGAAACAATATTTTCCGGGATGCCATGTAAACGAACAATCTCTCTCACAAGAATAGACGCCCAGGGTTTTTGCATTCGGGAGTTTAGACAGAGGAATGAAATGAACCATCTTGCTAAACCTATCGACCACAAACCAAACCACAGTCTTACCCTCCGCCAGCGGTAGGTCAGTTATAAAGTCCATCGAGATATGGGACCAGGTTCTACTGGGAATGGGTAGGGGTCGAAGGTTACCAGCAGAGCGAGTCCTAGGTGTCTTAGACCTGGCACGAACCTCACAGGCTGACATGTAAGACTTGAGATCCCTGGTCAGAGTGGGCCACCAATAAGATCTAGAAACCAGATCCTTAGTGCCCTCAAAACCCGGATGTCCACAAAAGGCAGAATCGTGACACTCACCCAACAGCTGGAGACGAAATTGTACGGGACCAAACAACTTATCTGTTGGGGTGGATGCCGGTGGCAGATGTTGTTCAGCCTTAATGCGAGCCAAGATATCCTGGGTTAGAGCTGCTAAGAAGAAGTTTGCTGGTAGGATGGATTCAGGCGGTGCCTCAGTGGGTTGAAAAGCATGAAAGCTCCGAGATAATGCGTCTGCCTTCACATTTTTACAAAATGGGTAAAAAACAGAGCCCATCGGGCTTGCCGGGAATTTAACCTCTTAGCAGACTCGAGAAACATTAGGTTTTTATGGTCAGTGACAACAGTTACCCGATGCCTTGCCCCCTCCAAAAAATGCCTCCACTCCTCAAATGCCCATTTAATAGCCAGCAGCTGCCTATTCCCTATGTCGTAGTTTCTCTCCGTGCGAGAGAATTTCCTGAAGAAGAAGGCACATGGTCTCAGGTTAGTGAGACTAGCAGGACCTTGTGAAAGGACTGCTCCTGCGCCGTCCTCGGACGCATCCACCTCCACAATAAAGGGTCTCTCCTGATCAGGCTGGATCAGAATGGGAGCGCTACTAAATGCCTTTTTTAATGTTTCAAATGAAGAAATGGCCTTGGTAGACCAATCCTCCAAATCCGCCCCTTTCTTAGTAAGATCGGTTAATGGTTTAGCAATTACAGAAAAATTCATGATAAATTTACGATAGTAATTAGCGAAACCCAAAAACCGTTGTAAGGCGTTTAAGGATGAAGGCCTTACCCATTACTTAATTGCCAAAACCTTACCAGGATCCATCTTAAAGGCGTGAGGAGTCAGAACATGCCCTAGAAACAGTATCTTCTGTACACCAAAGACACATTTCTCTTGCTTAGCGGATAGCTGATTCTCCCTCAACACTTCTAATACTTGTTTGACATGAGACACATGAGATTCGAAATCAGGAGAGAATGTCAAAATGTCGTCAAGATAGACAATAATAAATTTACCTAAGAACTCCCTAAGAATATCGTTCATTAAGTTTTGGAACACAGCTGGGGCATTGCTGAGTCCAAAAGGCATCACCTGATATTCAAAGTGTCCTATCGGAGTATTGAACGCTGTCTTCCATTCGTCTCCCTCCTTGATTCGGATTAGATTGTATGCCCCTTTCAGGTCAATCTTGGAAAACCAGGTTGCCCCCAGAACCTGGTTAAATAAATCCGGAATCAATGGGAGAGATAATCTATTTTGGACAGTGATTTTATTTAATCTCCGGTAATCAATACAAGGCCTAAGACCACCATCCTTCTTCTTAACAAGGAAAAACCCTGCTCCCATAGGAGAGACTGAAGGTCTAATATGCCCTTTAGCAAGGCTCTCCTTAATATATTCTTCCATAGCCTTGCGTTCGGGCTTAGAAAGATTATAAATTCGCCCTTTAGGAAATTTGGCCCCCTCTATTATTTCTATGCGCAATCATAAGGTCTCTGAGGGGGTAGAACCTCTGGAGTAGGGGATGAGAATACATCAGAATATTCCTTAATAACTGAGGGTAATGTATTAGACCTTACTGAAACCCCAGCCTGGACCATGGATAAGCATGAGTCACACTTAGGTCCCCATTTCACCAACTCTCCTTTGGACCAATATATTGTGGGGTTATGTAAACGGAGCCAAGGCAACCCTAGTACCACCTCAACTGGTAGGTTCTCCAGGACTAAAAGAGAACATCTCTCAGAGTGGCACACACCCACGGTTGGAGAAATTTCAGAGGTACATGACCTCACCGTACCACCAATCAGGGGAGTAGCATCAATAGCCATGACATGGATAGGTGTAGGTAAAGCAAACATTGGAATACCCAATTTACTAGCATATTCAAAGTCAATAAAGCTGGCCGCTGAACCGAAATCAATAAAGGCCTTACCCAGCCACTTATTAACCCCCAGAGAAATTATTATGGTTACCAAAAGCTTACATTTAGAAAAATCAGGGTGTACCTGGTCTTTAGGTTGTCTTGCCTTAGGAGACTTGTCAGAGAGGACCCTCTTAGGACACTTGTTGATCCAATGGCCAGGATCTCCACAGTAGAAGCACTCTCCGTGTCTGCGATGAAGATTACCCCGGGTCATTCCAACCTGCATGGGTTCCTCAGTGGAGACCTCAGTGTTGTCCCTGAAAAAGGCCTCTGGCTGGACCACCACCTGAGAACAGAATTGTCGTTCTTGTCGTCTCTCTCTAACTCGTCGGTCAAGTCGGACAACTAGGGTCATCATCCCCTCTAAGGTCTCTGGAATTTGATAACTGACTAATAGATCTTTTAAATTATCAGACAGACCAGACCTAAACTGACTCTTCAGGGCTGGTTCATTCCATCCTGAGGGGACACACCACCGTCTGAATTGGGTGCAATACTCCTCCACAGGGAGATGGCCCGGAAGCAGTGCCCTAAGAGCCGTCTCAGCTACCAGGACCCTGTCTGGTTCGTCAGAGAGGGTACCCAGGTCCTGAAAAAAAACCTCCACAGAAGTTAGACACTGGCCCCAGGAGGTAACGAGAATGCCCAGTCCTGGGGATCACCCTGTAGTAGAGAAATTATAATACCCACGCGTTGGCTCTCGGGACCGGAGGACACGGGGCGCAAACGGAAGTAGAGTTTGCAACTCTCCTTAAAGGAGAGAAACCTCTTCCGGTTTCCAGAAAAGGGTTCTGGGAAGTTGATCTGGGGCTCAAAATGTGGACTGGAGGGCTGAGGAGTGGAAGAACCTTGCCCTAACTCAAAAGAACGGAGTTTCTCTCCTAGCTCCTGCACCATCTGTGTCAGGTTAGAGACATGGTCAGTCAGGGTCACAAGAGGATTCATGATACAGTGGGCAAAACTGTGCACATTTCAGAGTGTCCTGTTATTGAGGGAAGTCTAAGGCACACCTGTGCAATATTCATGCTGTCTTCTCAGCACCTCGATATGCCACACCTGTGAGGTGGGATGGATTATTTCGGCAAAGGAAAAGTGCTCACTAACACAGATTTGGACAGATTTGTGAACAATATTTCAGAGTAATGGGTCTTTTGTGTACGTAGAAAATGTAGAAAAAGAGTTGCAGCAGTAAACTGCGCATATATTATTCTTTTTGTACTGAAATATGTCACTAAACTCTTTCACCACAATTAAATACAACAGCAAAGTGCTTATATATTTTTCTTTTTGTACTGAAATACGCCACTAAACGCTTTCACCGCAAATAACTGCAACAGTGAAGCGCTTTCAACACATAACTGCAGAAGTGAACTGCGTATATATTTTTCTTTTTCAACAGATATAAGCCACTAAAGGCTTTTCGACATAGCACTTGCACCCCAAGAACAAATTGCTGGAATGACAGAGCTGTATAATGGCTATTTGGATCCCCAAATAATCTTTCCCTTCACTTGTAAATTGCATTTCTAGCACTTTCCCTAGCGCCTTCTGACGTCTCTCCCTGCACTAAGATGCTGTGAAATGATTCCTACCTATTCTTTCCCTGCTCTTATAATTCGTTTTTTATTTTTTTTGGTCACAATGTGGTTTTTCATTTAGCTGTCCCTAGCGCCTTCTCACATCTGTCCCTGCACTTTGAATGCTGTAAAATGTCTGAATCCAAGATGGCCACCGTATTTATAGGGCTGTGACATCACAGGGCTGGCTGGCTGCTGATTGGCTGCATGCATGGCATTATGTCCTCACACGTACGGGTATATCCACCATTTTAGGAACAATTGCGATATGTTACCACGAAGCATGAGGAAATTTTCATTAGTTGCGAATCAAATTTTACCTGAAATTCGGATCGAATTCCGCTTCGTCAGCTTTGATTCGCTCATCTCTAACTATAGGCTGCACCTTACTGAGTACACGCAGAGGCGGATCCTCGCGCGTCAACAAACTATATTTTCAGAAGGAGACAAAAGTGGGAGAGGTCTTGCTTTTCTGCCCAGGACTGAGGTCCCTCAAACAGTGGTAACAGCAATCAGATTGAAGTCTGGGGGGGAGGAGTCTAAACCGGAAGAGATATGTGCCCAAGTTGCCTCTTATTATCGTAAGCTCTACACGTCAAGCTATTTTCCCACGGCTGATGGTTTGAGGGCATGCCTTGACCAGATTGATTTCACTAGATTGTCTAAGGGGGATGAAGAGATGCTATATTCCCAAATCTCTGTTGCGGAGATTCAGACTGCTATAAACTCTATGGCCTCACGCAAGACCCCGGGTCTGGATGGCTTTCCTGCCGAGTGGTATAAGCAATATGCTGAGGGCCTTAGTGCCTTAGAAGCCATGATTGTGGCGATTCACAATATCGCCCTATTTCACTTATAAATTTATATGTCAAAATTTTGGCTAAGGTCTTGGCTTTAAGACTGGCAGGGGTTATCCTGTCCATTATACGGCCAGACCAATCTGGCTTTATGCTGGGGAAATCCACAGATATTAATCTCAGGTGCCTCTATACTAACTTGCAGATCAAACATGATAACGTGGGAAGTAGAGCTATATCCTCACTAGTTAATGAAAAGGCCTTCGATTCGGTAGAATGGGTCTTTTTATGGAAGGTCTTGGAAAGATTTGTATTCCCAGGAAACTTTGTGAAATGGTTGACACTCCTCTGCCTGAAACTTACAGCCCGAGTCAGAGTAAATGGATACTTTTTGAACCTTTCCCCTTATTCAGAGGCACATGGCAGGGATGTCCATTGTCCCCGCTGTTATTTGCATTGGTGATGGAAACTCTGTCAAGTCTATTAAATAGCTCCAATCGTATAGACCGATGGAACATTGCAGGAATCACTGAAAAGTTATCCCTATACGCAAATGATATGCTGGTGTATCTGAGGGATACGGGGAGATCGCTGGAGGCGCTATTGGCAGTAGTGAATTAAAATGGGAGGTTTTCTGGTTTGAGAGTCAATTGGGCCTAGTCCGTGCTATATTTGGTGGAAGGGGGAGATGGGAGCTTGGTCTCACCCAGATCTAAACTACTTATAAGCTGATCAATTTAAGTATCTGGGAATCATAGTGCATAAAGACATACAAAATTTCTACTCACCTAACATTCTACTGACCATGGAACACATTGTCCGAGAGCTGAAGGCGTGGGAGACTCTTCCTCTGTCCCTTGTAGGGCAAATTAACATTTTCAAGATGATACTCTTACCCAAACTTCTCTATGTGTATAGGGCAGCACCAGTCGCTCTTCAGAAGTCCCACTTTGTGGCAATTAACAAATTGCTGACTCCATTTCTTTAGGCCAATACGAAACCCAGATTGGCTAGAGATACTCTGAAAGCGTCATATACTAGAGGTGGTCTGGCCCTACCAGACATGTATAGATATTAATGTGCTGTCCAATTGACGTATGCGAGTTGCTGGGTGAGGGTAGACGCCAACTACCCGGCAATAGTGCTGGAAGCAGCACTTCTAGGATCCTATGAAGCTCTGACAAACCTTTTGTACAGAGTGGACAAATACAGTGGGATGCGAAAGTTTGGGCAACCTTATTAATCGTCATGATTTTCCTGTATAAATCGTTGGTTGTTATGATAAAAAATGTCAGTTAAATATATCATATAGGAGACACACAGTGATATTTGAGAAGTGAAATGAAGTTTATTGGATTTACAGAAAGTGTGCTATAATTGTTTAAACAAAATTAGGCAGGTGCATAAATTTGGGCACTGTTGTCATTTTATTGATTCCAAAACCTTTAGAACTAATTATTGGAACTCAAATTGTCTTGATAAGCTCAGTGACCCCTGACCTACATACACAGGTGAATCCAATTATGAGAAAGAGTATTTAAGGTGGTCAATTGTAAGTTTCCCTCCTCTTTTAATTTTCTCTGAAGAGTAGCAACATGGGGGTCTCAAAACAACTCTCAAATGACCTGAAGACAAAGATTGTTCACCATCATGGTTTAGGGGAAGGATACACAAAGCTGTCTCAGAGATTTCAGCTGTCTGTTTCCACAGTTAGGAACATATTGAGGAAATGGAAGACCACAGGCTCAGTTCAAGTTAAGGCTCGAAGTAGCAGACCAAGAAAAATCTCGGATAGACAGAAGCGACGAATGGTGAGAACAGTCAGAGTCAACCCACAGACCAGCACCAAAGACCTACAACATCATCTTGCTGCAGATGGAGTCACTGTGCATCGTTCAACCATTCGGCACACTTTACACAAGGAGATACTGTATGCGAGAGTGATGCAGAGGAAGCCTTTTCTCCGCCCACAGCACAAAAAGTGCCGCTTGAGGTGGGCTAAAGCACATTTGAACAAGCCAGCTTCATTTTGGAATAAGGTGCTGTGGACTGATGAAACTAAAATTGAGTTATTTGGCCATAACAAGGGGCGTTATGCATGGAGGAAAAAGAACACAGCATTCCAAGAAAAACACCTGCTACCTACAGTAAAATATGGTGGTGGTTCCATCATGCTGTGGGGCTGTGTGGCCAGTGCAGGGACTGGGAATCTTGTCAAAGTTGAGGGACGCAAGGATTCCACTCAGCATCAGCAGATTCTGGAGACCAATGTCCACAAATGTCCAATGTCCACAATGTGACAAAGCTGAAGCTGCGCCGGGGCTGGATCTTCCAACAAGACAACGACCCTAAACACTGCTCAAAATCCACTAAGGCATTTATGCAGAGGAACAAGTACAACGTTCTTGAATGGCCATCTCAGTCCCCAGACCTAAATATAATTGAAAATCTGTGGTGTGACTTAAAGAGAGCTGTCCATGCTCGGAAGCCATCAAACCTGAATGAACTAAAGATGTTTTGTAAAGAGGAATGGTCCAAAATACCTTCAACCAGAATCCAGACTCTCATTGGAACCTACAGGAAACGTTTAGAGGCTGTATGTTCTGCAAAAGGAGGATCTACTAAATATTGATTTCCTTTCTTTTTTGTGGTGCCCAAATTTATGCACCTGCCTAATTTTGTTTAAACAATTATAGCACACTTTCTGTAAATCCAATAAACTTCATTTCACTTCTCAAATATCACTGTGTGTGTCTCCTATATGATATATTTAACTGACATTTTTTATCGTAACAACCAACGATTTATACAGGAAAATCATGACGATTAACAAGGTTGCCCAAACTTTCGCATCCCACTGTATTTAGGTAGATCTCTGACTTCAAATATGACTGCGGTAATAAAAGTATGGAAGGAACATGTTTGGGTGTGAGGCGACAGAGGAAGAGGGGAAGGATGGTCTCCTGTGTCTCCTGGGAGTTATATACACTACCTGACTTTGAGTTTTGGCTGCGTCATAGCATTAAATATGTGACACAATTGTACTCAGAGAAGTCTTTAAAACCTTCTTAGATCTACACAATGAATTCAGTCTGCCCCGAACTAGTCTCTTTTGATACTTCCAATTACGACATGCCTGTGTAAAGCAATTTGGGAAAGGTAAAATTAAGATAGAATATGGAGAGATCAAAAAAATTGGTAGACAAACAATTTTGTGTAAACCAGTATCTTACTTTCATTTAGCGCTTCTGTCTCAATTGACCTCTCCGTGTCATGACCGGAGTACGCAAAGGGAGGGAAATGGGAAGGCCCTGTCCAAGGTAGAGGGAAAGGTGGTGACCCCTGACTCACCTTGAGGCTGGCACCTGACTGCCCTGACGTCCCTAGACGGGTTCCTCACCCGTACACCGATCACGTGCCTAAACCCTGGCTTTCCCTAAGATGAGCCCTACGTAGTGAACGGGGCGGTGGGAACACTAGTCCGCACCACTGACACTAAAAGGAAAACACCAAGGAGAGGACAGACAATACAGACAAAACATATAATCCCAGGTGGACGACAACAGCAGACAACAAAAGCCTAACAGGGATCCGGAGGGTAACGTTCTGGAACAACAACCAGGGAACACAGCTACTCAGCTCCAGTGGGTCAGTATAGAGGTCCAGGCAGGAAGCTCTATATCTGGCAACCAGAGAAGTGGGAGATGGGAATATAAGGAGGTTGGGATTGCTGGACAAGAAACAGCTGAGGAGAAGGAGCTACGGATCCCTGAGTGAGCCAAAAAGAGTTGCAAGGCAAACCCAGAAAGCTACCATTAAGAATCAGCCCTGACTTCCGGTTTCGGCGCCGCCATGTGAAGTCGCTTGGAAAGTGAGCTCCCCATATACCTGCCGCAAACCAAGACATACTGCCCATGCACCCTCTCTATCGGTGTGGTAAGGGGGAATACAAGGTCCGTTTACGCTGCATGGATCGGTATCTTGTAAACATGGGCAAAAAACTGAAAAGCAGAGTGCTTTCGTCACCGTTACAAGAAGACGTAATTCCCGCCAACATGGCGCCGAATTCAGAGACGGCGGACAACAACGAGGCTCAGACCCTGCTGCAACAGCCAAGTAAAGGGAACGAGGTACGGAATCTTATGCCAGATTCCCTAATTAGGCATATTGATTATAAAGTGCTTGCAGTTGAAGTGGCTGCGCACCTAGCTCCTGACCTGAGGGAGACTCTGGCCTCATCCGTCACCCATGTTATGCAACAACTGCAGGAAGCCGTCCAAGAGCATGACACCAGGCTAGATGCCGCAGAGTCCAGAATACAGGTGGATGGAGGATACTGCAGAATCTATCCTTCACAAATTACAGAAAGTCCTTACAGAAAATAAGAGACTTTGTGAAAAGATGGAAGACTTGGAAAATCGATCCAGGCGCAATAATTTGAGATTAGTGGGGCTGAGGGAGGCGATCCCGGCAAGTGAATTGGTGGCTATCTGTGAAACTGAGCTACCTAGTGCCCTGGGAATCTCGCGCATTTGCAAAGTAGAGCGCGCACACAGAGTGGGCCCAAATAACCGTGGCGATGACCGCCAATCTTCCAGACCTAGACAGGTCATAATGCGCTACTTGGACTACTCTGACAAGGAGGCCATTCTCAGAGCTTTTAAAGCGCGCAAAGGCCCTATCACGCTGAGAGGGGCGAAAGTCTTGCTATTCGGAGACTACTCTGCTGAGGTGGCAAAGAGGCGTAAGGCATTCTCTCCGATTTGCACGCAACTGCACAATAAAAACGTCAGATTTGCTTTGATCTACCCGGCCTCGCTCCGGATCTATCGCTCGGATGGTTCGTCCACGTTGTATAATTCTCCGAGTGAAGCGCTTACCTCCATGGAGGGACACTCACCAACTATCCGAAGATCACAGATATCGCCACGACATCGCGACTGGGGATCCCAAGGCTTTGCGGAGGACCCGTCAAGATCGAATACCCATGAGCGACCCCTAGTGGATCGAATCAGTCCGAGCCAGCATCGCGGAGCAAGATGATTCTCCTGTTCTGACTTTTTAATCTGCCTCATCATGTGGACTTGGGAGAATCCAGGACGACTGTGACGCAGGAGCTGGTATGTTTCGGGGTAAATCTTCTAGATAGGGGAGGCCGGGGACGATTTTGCTCCCTTGGGGATGTTTGGCCTAGGGGCCCCCCATTTTCCAGATCTGGGGGGTGGATCCGCTAACATATCCTGCAGTGTTATATGTTTGTTGCTAACAACTTTACGAGTGGGGATGCCACTGCTGATTATGATTATGATTATGATCTGCTCAATTTATGAGTTTGCCTGGGACAGCTTCCCGGGCGGGGGAGATTGTGGGCGATTTGCTCCTGCAGGATCTCCGAGCGTAGTCTTTGACCCTGGGGCCATGATCTCCCGGGTCCGAGAAATGGATCAGATTAATGAGGTACGATGTGCCAAGTTCTTAAAAGTATTACATGCTCTGTTGGGTTGCATTTAAGGTTATGTTCCAAAGGGCAGCGGAGTTGGGGAGCAGAGCGATCAAAACATCATTATCGCTCGCTTTCACATGGGGAAAAAAGTGAAGGTTCTAAGCAAACAATTGTGGCCTTTAAGGTCACCTTCAGGGCATAGCGCCCTAATGTTTTTTGCTCATTTTTGTTTTCCTTATTATTGTTTTAGAGGGATTATGGGAAGGTTTGTGTTCATACTTATTACTGGGATGTCTGCCTACAATCGCTTTCTATTCAGCTCTAGTGTCCAGTGGAACCCTCCATGAGAGTAGTTTTCTGGAACGTTAAAGGATTGCGCTCGCCTCAGAAGTGCAGCAAGATACTTTGGCATCTGAAAAATCTTTGTGCTAATATAGCCCTCCTACAGGAGACCCACTTGATAGAGGAGGACTATGCCAGGATGAAGAGGATGTGGGTGGGTAATGTGCTGGGTTCTGCAGCGGTAAACCGCAAAGCAGGAGTGATGATTTTGTTCCACAAAAATTTGTCATGTAATATCATGGATCAGTCAAGTGATGGCGAGGGGAGATGGTGCACAGCGAGGATCTCACTAGGGACAGAGGCTTCAGATATATAATGTTTATGTCCCTAATGGAGATAGTAGACCTTTTTTGAATGACTTGGCTGGGTTCATTGTTAAGGATGCGTCAGTCAATAAATTGGTGGGGGGAGACCTCAATGCCGTGGCCTCATTGAGGGAGGATAGGAAACCGGTACGGAAACCTGGTGAGCGCTCTCCTGTTACTGAAGGGGCCCTGGCAAATTTTATGGAGGACACAGCATTGATAGACTCTTGGCAACTGTTAAACCCTGATAGTAGGGAATACACATTTTATTCAAATCCCCATGACTCATGGTCGAGAATTGACTATCTTCTGGTTTCTGGTAGCCTGACAAACAGGATCTCAGACACCAGAATTCACGATCTAATTATATCCGACCATACCTCCATTTCTATAAATATATCAGAGCTGCAGCCTAAAGGCTCTGACATTTTATGGCGCTTCCCATCATTTCTATATCAGGATGAGAACTTCTCTGATCACCTTAGGGGTTGGTGCTGGGAATATAAGGGGGATAATAGTTCATGTCAAGATTCACCGTCTCTCTACTGGGATACAGCAAAGGCAGTGTTGAGAGGGCGCATAATGGCCTACACGTGGGGGTTGAAGAAAAAAGTAGCATCAGCACTGCGGAACTATAGTGAGCTTCTACGTTTGGCCTATACCGAATATATGAATGCGCCAACTGAACGATCCATATTAAAATGGAAGGAGGCCAGAGTTAATTATGAGTTATGGTATGAGAGAAAGGCGAAGATGGATATGTCAAATAGCACAGCTAAATTTTTTAGGGAAGGAAACAAGGCAGGTAGACTATTGGCGTCACTAGTAAGGAATTCTAGAAAACAGAATCACATAACATCCATTGCTGATTCCAAGGGCGGAATACATACAAATCCTGAGAAAATAGTTTCTATCCTGCGAGATTTTTATGCACAGCTATATGAAGACCCTGGTCCGGCAGACCCCATGTCCGAGTTCTTTTTAAAATGCACTAATCTGCCTTCGTCATCACGGGCTCAGCTAGATACCTTGAACTCACCGATCACTGAATCTGAGGTTTTGGGGGCTATAAAAAAATCGAAATTACACAAAGCTCCAGGCCCGGATGGGTACTCAATAGAATTCTATAAGATGCTGGGTGGGGAGATAACAGAACCCCTCACGAAAGTTTTTAATGGTGTCCTTACGGGATCTCCCTTATCACCCTCTGACAATGTAGCTTATGTTAAACTAATTCCCAAACCAGGGAGAGACGCCATACTTCCTTCTTCGTACCGTCCCATCTCACTTATCAATGTCGATCTGAAGATTGCAGCTAAAATAATGTCTGATAGATTGTCACTGATGATGCCAGAATTGGTGTCCCCATCTCAGTCGGGCTTCATCAGGAACAGAGCTGCAGTTACTAATATACGCAAAGTCCTTACGGTATTAGACGCAGTACGATGGGAACTATAATGCCTTCATTGGTGGCATTTGATGCGGAAAAGGCATTTGATAATGTGATATGGGACTGGTTGAATAGGGTGTTAGATAGGATGCAGATCATGGGCCCCTTTAGAGTTTTCACCTCATCATTATATCGAGACCCCAAGGCCAGAATCTCGTTACCAGGATTCTTGTCGACACCTTTTCAGCTGGCAAGGGGAACACGTCAGGGATGCCAATTATCGCCATTATTATTCAATTTAGCTTTAGAGCCCTTGATTAGGTTACTAGAGGAGGGGGATATTTTTCAGGGTATTAAAGTTGGGAATCAGGAGGTGAGGACGTCGCTTTTTGCTGATGATTTACTCATCATCTTAGCTGATCAGATGGCGGACTTAGAGAAGGTGCTACAGCTCCGAGTCTTGTCCTCATTCGGACCGGTCTCAGGCTTTAAGATAAACATAGACAAATGTATGTTACTCACATTGCGTACGCCTGCGTCTAAACTTAAATTGCCAGAGTCATGTAGTCAGATTGTAGTAGCTGAAAGGTACATCAAATATTTAGGAATCAAAATAGGGAAAACCCCTGAGTCTCTCTATACCTTGAACTATATCCCGTTGTTTAAAACAATTAGAAATGACTTGGAGAGATGGAA
Source organism: Bufo bufo (assembly GCF_905171765.1). Lineage (NCBI taxonomy): Eukaryota > Metazoa > Chordata > Amphibia > Anura > Bufonidae > Bufo > Bufo bufo. The sequence goes on along the minus strand of NC_053391.1, from coordinate 134,982,299 downwards.
AAACCTGCCATTGTCTCTAACGGGCAGAGGTAACCTGATCAAGATGATCTGCTTCCCAAAGCTATTGTATCCCATGCAAACATTGCCGCTGCTCCTAAAACATTCGGATGTTAAGAGTATTCAGTCCATGTTCTCAGCTTTCTTGTGGTCAGGGAAAAAACCTAGAGTGTCCTTGTCTAAGTTAATGCTGCCCAGACACCAGGGAGGTCTGAATATCCGAAATATGAGGATTTACAATCTAGCTTGTCTATTCAGACATTGTCTGGATTGGACACACAAAACACACTTTTGCTCGGACCCCATTTTGGAGCAACAACTCTCTGCTACTTGGCCATTGGTGAATTTATTGCATACCAAGAGGCAGACACTTCCACCCCATCTGAAACACTCACTGATTCTAAGGGACACTATTGTCGCATGGAAAGAAGTGGGCAAATTAGCCAAAAGACCATTTCTGGCTTCCAGGAACATGGAACTTTGGAAGCATCCAGAGTTGCCTCTAGGGGCTCAAAACAAAATGTTTGGGGCTTGGAGGGCCAAAGGAATTCATACATTTCTAGATATGCTCCATATTTCCGGGAAGAGATACTTGACATTTCCGGAACTATGCGAGAAGTTCGACCTAGACAACTCCCAGTTTTTAGCTTACCAACAGGTTATTCATTTTTGTAAACAGAGGCTATTAGATGTCTCCAGTGAGTGCACAAACCAATACTTGGCATTTTCACTGGGACACAGGGAAACGAGATACTCTATTTCCCAATTATACCATGTCATGAGAGAGTCAACTGATAAAAAAAGTAGAGGCCGCACTCTTCAAGAAATGGGGAAGGAAATTGCAGGTCTCATTGTCGGTGGAGGAGGTTCTGATGGGGTGGGAGAGAGTGTGTAAAGCGGTACCCTGCGAAAAGTGGAGGGAGTCGCATTTTCGCCTCATACATTCGGCGATTTATGCATTTAATGTTTCAAGACGTTCACCTAGGATTGTTTATTTAACGGCGTGTCCGAAATGTGGGGCTGAACAAGCAGATTTATTACACTGTGTGTGGGAGTGTGGTTCTGTTCAAACATTCTGGAAGGCAGTAGCTGTTTGGATTAGGGATACTTGGGGGAAATCGCTGGTACATAGCCCTACTGCACTGCTTTTTCATATTTTCGATGATGCCTCCAAGCCTCGATCGATAATTGATGTGGCCCTATTGGTATCTCTCCGTGGTCTTCTAAGTAACTGGTTGAAGCCCAATACCCCTCAAATTAGAGATCTGATTTCTCAGATGTCTCAATTTATGTACATAGACAAATTAGACACGGAACATCAAAAGGAGAAGAAGACTAAGAATTTTTTCCGCAAATGGCAAGCATTTATTGAAAAACATATCCCGCGGGGAGATATCAATGAGCTGATGGCATCCTTCAGATATACAGAATGGTACTCGAATGCAGTGCTAAATGGGAGCATATCGACTTTGAGGGTAGATAACCGGGGGTTACAGTCAAACACACATGCTTGAAGTTACGATATGGGAGGGGGTAGTAGGAACAGACATCCTGGGGGGTGTGACGGGGGGATAGGGAGGGAGGGGGGAGTTTGTTATTGCTATTATTTTATTGATTTTGTTATTTTGATGTACTCATAACAGAAAAAATGTGATGTATCATATGCTTACATTTGTGACATGCTGAGAAAATGACATGTAAGACGATGCATTATGAATAAATATATGTAAAAAAAAATAAAAAAGAATCAGCCCTATCTTTATACATAGAGCGTGCAGCCACCCGCTGCGACTTCCTGACCCCGGGTATAACGGAGTCAGGCGTGGCTCTTGACACCCTCGTGACAGTACCCCCCTCTCTACGAGGGGCCTCCGGACACTCAGGACTAGGTCTCTCAGGATGAGAGGCATGAAAAGCCTGAACTAACCTGTCGGCGTTTACCTCAGACGCTGGAACCCACATTCTTTCCTCGGGACCGTAAGCCCTCCAATGCACCAGATATTGAAGAGAGCGGCGGACCCGACGAGAATCAACAATTTTGGATATTAGAAACTCTAGATTACCATCCACCCCAACAGGAGGGGGCGGCAGAGGTGACGGTTCTAGAGGTGGAACATACTTCTTGAGTAACGACTTATGGAAGACGTTATGGATTTTAAAAGTCTGAGGTAGCTCCAGGTGAAAAGCCACGGGGTTAATGATGGCTACTATTTTGTAAGGGCCAATGAACCTAGGACCCAGTTTCCAAGAGGGAACCTTTAATTTAATATTCCTAGTAGACAACCACACATAGTCATTCACTCCTAGGTCCGGACCTGGCGACCGTCTCTTATCAGCCATGCATTTATATTTACCTCCCATATTTTTCAAGTTAGCTTGCACCTTCTGCCATACAGATGAAAGAGATGACGAAAACCGTCCCTCTTCAGGAACCCCAGAAGACCCGTCCTCTTTGAAACTACAGAATTGGGGATGAAAACCAATTGCACCAAGAAATGGTGACTTGCCAGTGGATTCCTGACGGCGATTATTTATGGCAAACTCGGCCAACGGTAAATATGATGACCACACCTCCTGGTTCTCAGACACAAAACACCTTAGATATGTCTCAAGGTTTTGGTTGGTACGCTCAGTCTGTTCATTCGACTGAGGATGGAAAGCCGAGGAAAAAGACAAGTGTTCCCCCAAACGGGAACAAAAAGCTTTCCAAAAGTTAGAAATAAACTGGGTTCCCCGATCCGAAACAACATCGGAAGGGACCCCGTGAAGCTTCACGATTTCACTGATGAATACCTGAGCAAGAGTCTTAGTGCAGCACGCCAGACCTGCAGGGTATTGCGAAGTGAGGTCACGGTTATGGGCAATCAAGGGTTACTCACTATTTGAAGGAGAACCCTGGGCAGGCATGCGGCAGTGAAGGAGAGGTAGACACAAGTTCCTCTGGGGCACACTCTGTATGTAGAGACCTGGCCTGATGTTGTGTGAGGTGCCCTGGATGTTGCAGGTGTTTAGAGTGCCTGAAGCAAGGTCCCCCCTAGGATCGTGACGCCAGTGCCTGCAACGGTGGCACACCGGTTTCAGCAGCAATAAGTGAGGCACACAGATGGTATAGTGAACCAAACGTTGCTTTACTTAAAACAGTCCAACTTTATACATCAAGATGGTCATGCAGTCCCTTATATCGAATGCTTCACAAGCAGGCTTATTTCACAAGATGGCAGGTATTAACCACTCCCCTGTCTGGGCCCACCTATATATATCTAGGGCTCTCTAGCTCCCTCTAACACCTGGGAGGCTAAACTGCACCCTAACAGGCCTGACACCCAGATAACACAGGGAAATACATTGCATGTAAAACACATTAGCCCTTGTGTAGTGCCCATCTTTACCTAGTGGGACACTACATACACCCACGCTATGACGTTGCCCGTCCTCGGCGCAACATGGAGGATCCGCCCATCTGGAAGCGGCAAGCTGAAAGACAAATGAGAACATGCACATACAGCAATCACCACAGTAACCATATAAAAATTAACAAACAGTGTCACTGCAAGGAATGGTGAAAAGGGGCGTCGTTCTCTTCTCTCAGGATAATGTAAGGGAACAGGGGCGCTGACCTGGTGCAGCGTATCAATAAACCAGGATAGTCCATGAAAATGTAAATTGTCCATAACAACGCAAACAACCATAAGTCCTTGGAGGCTCACAGGATCAAATGAGTCCGTACCCAGGCTTGCAAAGGGTTAAACAGGGGTTTCCCGTGAGGGGCTACCTAGGCCCATAATGTAGTCCCCAAACCTCACAGGTGGGTGTCCCCTGGTAGAACGAGTGGACCTTCTTAGTGGCAGGGATTCTTCCTGCCTTGACTCAGGAAGGTCAGGGGAGCTCACCGCCTCTGGAGCCACTTCAGGAGCTCTCTGGGGTAAGATATCCTGAGGCGGAGAACTAACAGGAGCAGGAGCAGGGCCCAGTGGAGCGGCTCTTTATCATGGATCAAGTTCTCCACAGCCTGCATAGGGTCCAAAGGTGGAGCCGGCAACTCTTCTTCAGAAGGCTCAGGCTCCATATCCTCAGCCGCTGGTTCTCCTTCTATACAAGACTTGAGACGGTTCCTGTGAACGATTTGGGAACCTTTTCCTTCCCTGGAGACTTGGTAAATGTGGGCTGCAGCATTGGGTATGGCAGTGATAATATAGGGAATCCTTTCCCATTTACTGTCCAACTTGCTGGTCCGGTGGTTGTTTTTTAACCACACCTTGTCTCCAAGAGCCAGGGGTTCCGCATGGGCAGTCTGGTCGTAGTCTTTTTGCTGCCTTTCTCGAACAATTTCCATACGTTATTGGACAATCTCCTTAGCGCTGAGGAGACGCCTTTGGTGTTCCACTACCCAATCAGTCCTGGGCAGTGGGTTAATCACATCCGGCACTTGTACCCCCAGGGAGTGATCCGCAGATAATCTCCCTTGTCGCCCAAACATCAGATAGAACGGGGTGTAACCGGTGGAACAATGGATGGTGTTGTTGTAGGTGTACATGAGCTGTGGCAACAAAGTAGGCCAATCACCCCTCGTCTCAGGGGGTACTGCTCTCAGCATTTCAATGAGAGTCTTATTCATTTTTTCACAGAGTCCGTTACCTTGCGGATGATAGGCGGTGGTCCGGACTTTCTGGCAGTTGTGCAGCAGGCACATCTCATGGAACAGCTGGGACTCAAACGCAGACCCTTGGTCAGTGAGGATCCTTTCTGGGCAGCCGTAGGGCAGTAGAAAATGCTTCCAAAACGCCTCCGCTGTAGTCTTGGCTGTCAGGTCTTTCACAGGCACTGCTTCGACAAACTTGGTGAAGTGATCAATAATAGTCATGGCATACGTATACCCTGAGCGACTCGGCTCCAACTTCACATGGTCAATAGCGACAAGTTCTAAAGGAGCTGTACTTAAGATAGTATTGAGAGGCGCCCTCTGGTCATGGCGTTCTGTTCGCCCCACAGCACAGGCTGTGCATTCTCGGTACCATTTCTCGATATCTTCTCTCATCCCAATCCAATAGAATCTTCTACGTATGGTGGCCTCAGTCTTTTGCACACCGAAGTGTCCGGACTGGTTGTGATACATATCTAGTACCAGGCTGGCATCCCGACGTGGCAGGAGAATTTGGTAAACTCTATCACAGGACACTGGATCCAGACTCCTTCTGAGCAACAGGCCTCTTTGAAGGAATAGTTGGTGGCGATGTCTCCACAGTCTCACTAGTTCTGGGTCTGCACTCTTCCTGCGGATTCTCTCAGGGATTTTCCCACTGGTAAGGAAGTCGAGCAGTTCACCGAGGACTCTACTTTCGGACTGGAGCTTAATCCATCTTTCTTGATCGCCTCTGGACTCAGGACTATCTGATGAGGGAGGATCAGCAGCAGGGAGATCTTCAGTACGGATATTATCGTGCTGGGCAAATTTATTGTAGAACGCGGGCATTTCCACTTCTTCCCAGGCATCTTTCAGTTCATCTGGGGCCTCTGTAGTGGGAAGCCGCGACAGGGCATCGGCATTATCATTGGAGCGGCCCGCCCGGTATTTCATTGCAAAGTCATAGTTGGCGAGGCGGGAGGCCCATCTTTGCTCCAGTGCTCCTAACTTGGCCGTATTCAGATGCGCCAGGGGATTATTGTCCGTGAAGGCAACAAATGGTGTGGCGGCGAGATAGTCTTTGAACTTTTCAGTCACAGCCCACACTAAGGCAAGAAATTCCAGCTTGAAAGAACTGTAGTTCTGGTCGTTCTTTTCAGCTCCCTTCAAGGATCTGCTGGCGTAGGCAATCACCCTTTCTTTGTTATCTTGCACTTGAGCCAACAAGGCCCCCAGGCCTCTTTTACTGGCATATGTGTAGAGGTGGAAGGGCTTTTGATAATCTGGGTAACCCAGAACAGGGGGTTCAGTCAACTTCTTCTTTAGGAGTTGAAAGGCAATTTCTCGTTCTTCATTCCATTCAACAGGAATAGGAGTTTTCGGGCTCTTCTTTGGGTGCCCTCTCAGAAGTTCCTGGATGGGATCCGCAATTTGTGCGAAATGCGGGATGAAACGCCTGTAGTACGCTGCAAAACTGAGAAAGCTTCTCACCTCTTTTACGGTCGTAGGAGTAGGCTAGTTGCGGACAGCAGCAAGTTTATCAGGATCAGGCTGTACTCCTTCGGCACTGACAACGTGCCCAAGGTATTTGACCGCTGGTTTCAGCAGGTGGCACTTGGATGGCTTGATTTTGAGGCCATATTTAGCAACATAGAAACATAGAAACATAGAATGTGTCGGCAGATAAGAACCATTTGGCCCATCTAGTCTGCCCAATATACTGAATACTATGGATAGCCCCCGGCCCTATCTTATATGAAGGATGGCCTTATGCCTATCCCATGCATGCTTAAACCCCTTCACTGTATTTGCAGCTACCACTTCTGCAGGAAGGCTATTCCATGCATCCACTACTCTCTCAGTAAAGTAATACTTCCTTATATTACTTTTAAACCTTTGCCCCTCTAATTTAAAACTGTGTCCTCTTGTGGTAGTTTTTCTTCTTTTAAATATGCTCTCTTCCTTTACCGAGTTGATTCCCTTTATGTATTTAAAAGTTTCTATCATATCCCCTCTGTCTCTTCTTTCTTCCAAGCTATACATATTAAGGTCCTTTAACCTTTCCTGGTAAGTTTTATCCTGCAATCCATGTACTAGTTTAGTAGCTCTTCTCTGAACTCTCTCTAGAGTATCTATATCCTTCTGGAGATATGGCCTCCAGTACTGCGCACAATACTCCAAGTGAGGTCTCACCAGTGTTCTGTACAGCGGCATAAGCACTTCACTCTTTCTACTGCTTATACCTCTCCCTATACATCCAAGCATTCTGCTGGCATTTCGTGCTGCTCTATTACATTGTCTTCCCACCTTTAAGTCTTCTGAAATAATTACTCCTAAATCCCTTTCCTCAGATACTGAGGTCAGGACTGTGTCAAATATTCTATATTCTGCCCTTGGGTTTTTACGCCCCAGGTGCATTATCTTGCACTTATCCACATTAAATTTCAGTTTCCAGAGTTCTGACCATTCTTCTAGTTTTCCTAAATCCTTTTCCATTTGGCGTTTCCCTCCAGGAACATCAACCCTGTTACATATCTTTGTGTCATCCGCAAAAAGACAAACCTTACCAGCGAGGCCTTTTGCAATATCACTTATGAAGATATTAAACAAAATCGGTCCCAGTACAGATCCCTGTGGAACCCCACTGGTAACATTACCTTGTTTTGAATGTTCTCCATTGACTACAACCCTCTGTTGTCTGTCACTCAGCCACTGCCTAATCCACTCAACAATATGGGAGTCCATGCTCAATGACTGCAGTTTATTGATAAGTCTTCTATGTGGGACAGTGTCAAAAGCCTTACTAAAATCTAGATATGCGATGTCTACTGCACCTCCACCGTCTATTATTTTATTCACCCAGTCAAAAAAATCTATAAGATTTGTTTGACATGATCTCCCTGAAGTAAACCCATGTTGTTTTTCATCTTGCAATCCATGGGATTTTAGATGTTCCACAATCCTATCCTTTAATAGGGTTTCCATTAATTTGCCTACTATTGATGTCAGACTCACTGGTCTATAGTTGCTCGATTCCTCCCTACTACCTTTCTTGTGAATGGGCACGACATTTGCCAATTTCCAATCTTCCGGGACGACTCCTGTTACTAATGATTAGTTAAATAAATCTGTTAACGGTTTTGCCAGCTCACCACTAAGCTCTTTTAATAATTTTGGGTGTATCTCATCAGGCCCCTGTGACTTATCTGTCTTCACCTTAGACAGAAAACTTAGAACATCTTCCTCTGTAAAGATACATGCATCAAACGATTTAATAGTCATTCTTTCTAGTGGAGAGCAAGAACTTGAAACACCTCACCCAGGTGCTCTACATGGTCCTCATACGTCTTGGAGTATACAATGACATCATCCAGGTATAAGAGTACAGTCTCAAAATTTCTATGGCCTAAACAACGTTCCATCAGCTCTGGAACGTTCCTGGAGCGTTACACAGTCCAAACGGCATATAATTGAATTCGAACAGGCCCATAGGTGTAGTGAAAGCAGTCTTTTCTCGATCTTCTGGGGCCATGGGTACTTGCCAGTACCCACTGGTTAAGTCCAAGGTGGAGAAATAGGCTGATGACCCCAGGGCAGTCAAGGACTCTTCAATGCGTGGCAATGGATATGCATATTGGTGGGTGATTTGATTAATTTTTCTGTAATCCACGCAGAACCTTATGCTGCCATCTTTTTTTCGGACAACAACTAGGGGCGCAGCCCAGGGACTATGACTGTCCCGGATTATATTAGAGTCTTTCATCTCTTTTATCATCTCTTTCACGGACTGATAGGTAGTAGGTGGTATGGGTTGGTGTCTCTCCTTAATAGGAGGATGAGAGCCAGTGGGTATGGTGTGTGTGATTACACTGACCTCTCCATAGTCCGTGGAGTGCTTGCTGAAAGCCTGGTGGTGCTCCTTCACCAGCTTCAGGATTCCCTCTATTTGCTCCTTTGGGATGGATTCGCTCCCCACATGTAATTCTTCCCACCAGGATGTTGTAGGGTTGCTGCTGCTCTGTGTGGTTTGGAACACCTCCGTGGCAGGCAGACGGATCACATCCTGGAAAGACACCTGAAAAAGCTGAGCAACGGGGCAGTGTTTAAGGAGAGTAACGGGATGATCACCATAGTTAATTAAACGGACAGGCACTTTACCTTGAGACACGGTCACCAGGCTCTTGGCTGTCCGTATGAAGGGATGATTTTCAATGGGAATAGGTTCCACTAGGGCTTGATAGTCCTGGCCCTGGATCCCTAACACAGCACGGCACCACAGGATGATCTGGGAATTTGGAGGCAGAATTACCGGCCGGTTATCCTGGATCCGGACAGTGCAAATTTCTCCTTTCTTGTTGGCGAACCTTTGTTGAGCACACAGCACACTAATAGTCTTTTGAATAACTCTTCTGGAAGCAGGTGAGGCTGAAGATATAGTTTGATTTAATGCGTCAAGCACTTCAGAGTAACAACTTTTTAGAACGTTAGTCCCTAAGATCACAGGGTGTCCTCCTTTATCTCCTGCTTGTACCACAATCACGCCTTGCTGTGGCAGGGTGGCTTCTCCCACCTGAAGGGTAGGTTCCCAATACCCATGCACTTTCACTGGCTTACCGTTGCTGGCAATGATATCTAGCCAGGACTCTGGTGGCTGGGTGAGAAGACTTGGATCCCAGAACTTATCAAAGGCAGACCCAGTGTCCAAGAGGGCTTCAAAGGGCTTCCCGTTGATACATATATTAATTTTTGGACGGGATCCTACATACTTAGGCATCCAGCTTGGATCCTTTGGACCTACTGTTCTACCTCCCGAGGGGCGGTCCTCTGCCTCAGGGGTTGCCCGTTTAACTGCCAGCACATTGATTCGGTATGTCCATATTTCTTACAATGATGGCAGACAGGCTGTTTCCTACATCTGGGCCGGTAACTCGGTCGCCCATCAGGTTCTTTTGAATATACATCCCTGTAGGCAGGTGGGATCCTCGAAGGAAAGGGGCCTTCATCCTCCAGTAACAGTGGTCTCTCCCACTCCTCTATCTTCTTACACACCTTCTCTAAGCTTAGAGTAAGATGGTTCACTTGCTCCATTAGTGCTGCCACTACATCTGTGACTGGAGCCTGGGTGGCCTGACTGACTCCCGCAGGCCCCACATTAACAGTCTTTGGCTGACAAGCCTGAGGTTCAGGGAAGGCTGCTGGCCCTGGAGCAGGGTTCTGGCCTAGTATACTGATGGCCAATTCCTTAAAATCCAAAAATGTACAATGGGGGTGTTGAGCTGACAACATCCGTAGCTGGCCCTTTAAATGCTCAGTACTTATGCCCGCAATGAATTGCTCTCTAAGAGTCCGGTCCTGATCCTCGGATTCTTTGGGATCCACTTGGAATACAGCTCTCAGTGTCTCTTGTAAGGAAAGGGCAAAATCGCGGAGCGACTCTCCAGGCTGCTGCTTTCTGCTGAAGTAACGCATTTTAACTTCTGACATCGTTTTGGCCTCGAATGTGGTGCCCAAACGGTCAAAAATCTGTTCCAGGCTACTCTTCTCAGAGCGGGGCCATGACATGACTTCCCTGCGGGCGGCCCCTTCTAACTGGGCTAGGAGGATCTCCATTTGTTGTTCAGCAGTTATGGGGTAAAGCCGGAACAAGGCCAGTATCTGTTCCCTAAAGTCCTTTAACTTGTGGGCTTCCCCTGAATAACGTGGGAACCAGGGGGCCCCAAAATAATACGGCATGGTTGGCTGTATCAGGCTTGGCGGTGGATACTTCAGAAGGCACGACTGGGCCACCTGTCCGATTTCCTCAGGTGTGGGCATGGCATTGCTAGGTGGGTATGGTCCTTTAAATGCAGCGGAGCGGACCGGAGCGGCAATAGTAATAACTTTTTATTTTATTTTTTTTCACAGTAAAGTCTTTGGTCACTAAAGGGGTTCCCTCCGGTGCCCTGGCAGGGTCGGGAATGTTCCGGTAAGTTAAACAGAAGAGCCGGCAACAGTTCAAAGTCTGTACTTACTCCGGTGATGCTCGCTCCAGGTCTCGCGAGATGCGTGGCTACGGGCGTTGAGCTTCCTGCGTACAGCGTCAGCAGGTGGGCGCGGCCTCTCGTAGCTCCGGGACTCAGGTAGGCGGCACCTTTTCTTCCAGACAGGGCGGCGTTCTTCCTCCTTGCTGGCTGGGCGATGACTCCGCCTGGTTCTTTTAGCGCCACAGTCCTCTTTTTCGCTCCAAACGGTTCCACAAGGCGCACTTGTAATCCACCTCAGGTTAAGTGGCAAAATCGCTGTCTATTCACTGACAGCAAGCGGTGGCTCAAATAAGCAGCAAACAGTCCATGCAATATAATCTTCACACCGCAAATTATTACAGTGCTTTGGCCCAACAATTTTTCAATAAAGCATTTAGGGCTTGGTCACTTTAAGGCATATATTAGCACACAGTTCTTGTATCCGCAATGGCGCAGGAATGTTCGTGAATCCTGTTCGTGACGCCAATTTATGCAGCCTGCCAGACCTGCAGGGTATTGCGAAGTGAGGTCACAGTTATAGGCAATCGAGGGTTACTCACTATTTGAAGGAGAACCCTGGGCAGGCATGCGGCAGTGAAGGAGAGGTAGACACAAGTTCCTCTGGGGCACACTCTGTATGTAGAGACCTGGCCTGATGTTGTGTGAGGTGCCCTGGATGTTGCAGGTGTTTAGAGTGCCTGAAGCAAGGTCCCCCCTAGGATCGTGACGCCAGTGCCTGCAACGGTGGCACACCGGTTTCAGCAGCAATAAGTGAGGCACACAGGTGGTATAGTGAACCAAACGTTGCTTTACTTAAAACAGTCCAACTTTATACATCAAGATGGTCATGCAGTCCCTTATATCGAATGCTTCACAAGCAGGCTTATTTCACAAGATGGCAGGTATTAATCATGCAAGATACATGGAGGGCAAGCAGTCAATGCTTTGCAGTGCTATGCTGCTCTATTTCCTTCAGCTATTCTAGCTGGCTGGGTCCCAAGGCCCGGATGCCTAATTGCTGGCTTAAATCCTTGGTTTGAATAATCTTCCTCCAGTATTGGCACTTGCTTTACTTTACAGATCCTCTGCTCATCAGGTTACTTATCTGATCTTGGGGTGCTTTTCCTGTTGTGAGGGAAGCTGCAGGTTTCTCCCAGGAGGTGCTGTGCTACAACTGGGGTATCTCAACTGAGCTAATCCTAGCCTCAGGAGCTTCAGGTAGACGAAGTGACTCCTCTAGTCCTCTGGAATACACTACCACTCCCCTGTCTCGGCCTACCTATATATATCTAGGGCTCTCTAGCTCCCTCTAACGCCTGGGAGGCTAAACTGCACCCTAACAGGCCTGACACCCAGATAACACAGGGAAATACATTGCATGTAAAACACATTAACCCTTGTGTAGTGCCCACCTTTACCTAGTGGGACACTACATTAGCATTAGGTAGTGCGGGTAACGCAATGAAGTGTACCATTTTACTAAACCTGTCTACTACTACCAAGATAACTGTTTTACCCGCAGACAAAGGTAAGTCAGTGATAAAATCCATTGACAGATGTGTCCATGGCCTATTAGGAATGACAAGTGGCAATAAAGACCCTGCAGGACATGTATGAGAGACTTTCGCGCGTGCACAAGTAGAACAAGTAGACACAAAATCCATTACATCCTGACGCAACCTTGGCCACCAAAAATGAGGAAACAATAGCTCCAAGGTTGCTTTACTACCCAGGTGCCCAGCAAGTGCCGAATTATGATGTTCCTTTAATAATTCGAGACGCAGGTTTAACGGTACAAACAATTTCTCTGAGGGGCAAGAGACCGGGGGGTCCCTCTGGTCCTCTAACACCTTCCCCTCCAGAACAGAGTGTACAACAACCACTCCTCTTTGTAGAATGGGTACCGGATCACTCACATTATCCCCTCCAGGGAAACTACGAGATAATGCATCCGCCTTAGTATTTTTTGCCCCAGGACGATAGGTAATAAAAAAGTTAAACCTGGTAAAAAATAGCGACCACCTAGCTTGTTTAGGGGTGAGACGCTTAGCTGATTCGAGGTACAGAAGGTTTTTGTGGTCTGTAATCACCGTGACGGGGTGGACTGCCCCCTCTAAAAAGTGACGCCATTCTTCAAACGCTAGTTTAATAGCCAACAGTTCCCTATTGCCAATATCATAGTTCTTCTCCGCTGCAGATAGTTTTTTAGAAAAGAAAGCACAAGGACGCCATTTGCCAGGAGACGGACCCTGAGACAGTACAGCCCCCACTCCCACCTCTGACGCATCTACTTCAACAATAAAAGGCTGGGAGACATCAGGTTGAATTAGTACAGGTGCCGAGGTAAACCTCTCTTTTAGAGAGGCGAAAGCAGTTTTAGCGGCGTCAGACCATTTAGAAAAATCAGTCCCCTTCCTAGTCATGTCAGTAAGGGGTTTGACAATCACCGAATAATTTTTAATGAACTTTCTATAGAAATTTGCGAAGCCCAAAAACCATTGCAGTGCTTTGAGGTTCTCAGAAAGATCCCAATCTAAAATTGCCTGGACCTTCCCAGGATCCATACGGAAACCTGAAGCAGATAATAAATAACCTAGGAACTGTATTTCCTGAACGGCGAAGACACACTTTTCAATTTTCGCATATAATTTATTCGTCCGTAGGACCTGCAGTACCTGTCTGACATGCACCTCATGTGTTTTCAGATCAGACGAATAAATTAAAATATCATCTAGGTATATCACCAGAAAACTGCCGATAAGATGACTAAAAATGTCATTAACGAAATGTTTGAAGACAGCAGGAGCATTGGTCAGACCGAAAGGCATGACTAGATTTTCATAATGCCCCTCAGGGGTGTTAAAAGCTGTCTTCCACTCATCCCCTTCCTTGATACGAATCAGATTGTAGGCCCCCCTAAGATCAAGTTTGGAGAACCACCTAGCACCCGCAATCTGATTGAACAGGTCAGGAATGAGAGGAAGAGGGTATGGGTCTCGGATGGTTATCCGGTTTAGTTCGCGGAAATCTAGGCAAGGACGCAGGCCCCCATCTTTCTTTTTAACGAAGAAAAACCCTGCAGCCACGGGTGAAGAAGAGGGTCTGATGTGTCCCTTAGCCAAGCTCTCGGAGATATAATCTTTCATGGCTTGTCTCTCGGGACCCGAAAGATTATATAACCTGGTCTTGGGTAATTTTGCACCGTGAATCAGGTTAACCGGGCAATCATAAGAACGGTGAGGTGGTAACTTCTGACAACCCTTTTCAGAAAACACGTCCTCAAAGTCTGAGACAAATGTAGGTAGAGTAGCTATGGAAGCAACTAAGCAATTGCTATTTAAGCAATTTTCTCTGCAATGCTCACTCCACTCCAATATCTCCCTGGCCTGCCAATCCACCACTGGATTGTGCGCTACCAACCAGGGAAGACCCAATACCACAGGAGTGGGAAGCCCCTCCAGAACATAACATGAAAGACACTCGTTATGGTGGTCCCCTACCCGAAGGTGTAAGTTATGGACAATGTGAGTGAGGTTTCTCTGAGACAGAGGAGCAGAATCAATAGCGAATATGGGAATAGGTCTCTGTAGTGTACAGAGAGAAAAACCCATAGTGCTGGCAAAATGGGCATCTATCAAATTTACCCCTGCTCCACTGTCTAGAAAGAAAAAAATAGTCTCCTTCTTAACACCAGAAACAACAGCTGCTGGCAACACAAATTGAGATGTACGAATGGAGGAAACGTATACCCCCCGGCTGGCATCCTCCACATAGCCTGGGGTTAGTAGTTCCGATGGTCTTATGTTTTTTAGAAAGGAAGGACAGACATTAATGAAATGACCCCTAACCCACAGAAAAAACAAACCCCCTGTCTACGGCGAGCCTCAGGAGGATGGACCTGACGAGTAGTTTCTCCTAGCTGCATAGGCTCTTCTAGGTCCGTACAGACTAACTGCTGCTTGGGAGGGGTTACCAATTGCTCAGGATTTTTCAATCTGTCCCTATGACGTCTATCTATTATGATAGAAAGGGACATAACAGCATCAAGGGAAAAGGGGGTCTCATACAGCGCAAGCGCATTCTTAACCCTTTCGGATAACCCAGAGCAGAACTGACTCCTGAGAGCCGGGTCGTTCCACTGGGTATCCGTAGCCCACCTACGAAACTCTGAGCATTACTCCTCTGCTGGCCGCTCTCCCTGTCTGAGTCTCCGTAATTTAGACTCAGCCAGGGCGACTCGGTCAGGGTCATCATATATGAGACCCAAGGCCCCAAAAAACTCATCCACTGACCGGAGAGCCTGGGAATCAGTGGGTAAAGAGAACGCCCAGGATTGCGGGTCCCCCTGAAGCAGCGAAGTAACAATCCCCACCCGCTGTTCCTCATTACCAGAGGAGTGCGGGCGCAGCTTAAAATATAACTTACAGGCCTCACGGAACGTCACAAATTTGTCCATTCCCACAGAAAATCTGTCAGGAAGAACAACCTTGGGTTCCGCAGCAACCTGGTTACCTATAGCAACTGCTGGGCTTGCGGTCTGCTGCAATTGCTGCTGTTGCTGGAGGACCGACGCCTTCAATCCTGCCACCTCCATAGACAGGCCTTGAAGTTGTCTTGTCAAAGCAGCAATAGGATCCATGCTGGATTCTAGATAGGCAGAAAGCAAAAGTAAAATTATTATTATTATTTTTTTTTTCTACCTACACAAAAATAAGGGCCAGATATAATGTCATGACCGGAGTACGCAAAGGGAGGGAAATGGGAAGGCCCTGTCCAAGGGAGAGGGAAAGGTGGTGACCCCTAACTCACCTTGAGGCTGACACCTGACTGCCCTGACGTCCCTAGACGGGTTCCTCACCCGTACACCGATCACGTGCCTAAACCCTGGCTTTCCCCAAGATGAGCCCTACGTAGTGAACGGGGCGGTGGAAACACTAGTCCGCACCACTGACACTAAAAGGAAAACACCAAGGAGAGGACAGACAATACAGGCAAAACATATAATCCCATGTGGACGACAACAGCAGACAACAAAAGCCCAACAGAGATCCGGAGGGTAAAGTTCTGGAACAACAACCAGGGAACACAGCTACACAGCTCCAGTGGGTCAGTATAGAGGTCCAGGCAGGAAGCTCTATATCTGGCAACCAGAGAAGTGGGAGATGGGAATATAAGGAGGTTGGGATTGCTGGACAAGAAACAGCTGAGGAGAAGGAGCTACGGATCCCTGAGTGAGCCAAAAAGGGTTGCAAGGCAAACCCAGAAAGCTACCATTAAGATTCAGCCCTATCTTTATACATAGAGCGCGCAGCCACCCGCTGCGACTTCCTGACCCCAGGTATAACGGAGTCAGGCGTGGCTCTTGACTCCCTCGTGACACTCCGTTGACGAGAGCTTTGGCAAGATGGGAAAAAGACATTCCGAGATTAGAGGACAGACATGAGAAGGAACTTATGCACAATTGGAGGAGTACAATTATATGTGCCTGAGATCAGTTGATACAAGTTAAATGGCTACATTGTGTTTATTTGACCCCGGTAAGACTAGAATGAATGATCCGCCTAAACAGCTCTTTATGTACTAGATGCAATGGAGGGATTGGCACTTTAATCCATATGATCTGGGAGTGTCCGATAATTGCAGAGTTTTGGTGTGTGGTCCATGAGTTCCTAAATTTGAAGTTAGGATTACTGGCGGTGTGTTCCCGTGAAAATAGCTTGTTAGGACTGGTCTGTTGCAAACCAGACACTCTAGGATTTTATATTGACTTTTAATGTTCTATGCCAGGAAGTCTATCCTGCTGAACTGGAAGCCTCCCAAGGCTCCGTCAGTCCAACATTGGATGCAACTTATTGAAATGGCCTTGCCAATGTATAAAGTGACTTACCTTGCCAGAGGAAGTCCGGGTTTATTTGATAAAATATGGGGTCTATGGATAGCTGGTAGAACTTCGGTAGCTTAGATGGAGGTGGGGTTCCTGAGGCGCTGTTGTGGTGTGTATGAGTGAGTGAATGGTATCTAAAATTCAGAATACAATAATACAGAAGCAACGGCGAAACCGCAGGCTTGAAGGAATTAGTCCGATAGTCTTACGTAGAATTTCTATCATATACCTAGTCGCTGCTGCAATGTCTTATCAGTTTGTATGCTTTTTGTTCAGTTTCAACTGTTCAAAAGTTTATTTTTCAAAATGATAAATAAAAAAAATAAAAAAAAGTGTTCTAATTCTGATGTCTGATGGATAACACTGACACATGATGTAAACAATTGACATATTATGGCGTCCATTTGATTTCAACACAACATCCAAAGCAGATGTGAGCATTTTTTAGCTGTGTTATGGAGGACATTTTTTTGCAAGCACAAGAACGAAATGTTAGGTTCACATTGAGATGTAGGATGTGATGGAGGACAAATTATCTGTTGTCTGTCTGCATGCCCCTTCATTTTACATCGTATTCCACTCCTAAATCATTGATTGTAATTGCTGCCAGGGACTTTTCACCATCTATAGAGATATACGTGATGTAACTTATCCTCTGGGCCACCACTGATTCTAATTAAGAAGGCACTTTTAAAATATGAACCAGTATTATGGCAAGTATAAGCAAGATATTGCTGCAGTTGTGGAAGGGGAGGCTGATTACAAGGCTATTCATACATACCTGTGGGCCCAGGCTGGCTGATTACTAGGCTATTTATAGGCACCTGTGGGCCCAGGCTGACGCCGATTCAGCTGATTTCACTACCTCAGCTCTAGGATACAGCAGCATGGTGTGGAGGCTCCTTACGGCTGGGCGACGGCAGAATGTCTCAGGAGGGCGCTAGTATTCATGGTAGGATCGGAGTTGTTTGTACGGGACCCACGCTGCGGTCCGCGACATGTAGCGCTCTGGGATGAAGCAGAGTTTGGGCGCTAATGGTCAAACGATGGTTGTTAGTATTGTTTGTCTGGCTATTCAGAGGCCTGGTGGGGCCAGTGCATACAGTTATTGGGGTAGCATGCGCTTAGAGTAGGCATGGTTGTATGTTTTCCGATACCTGGTTCACATGCAGGACGCGTGTCTGCAGGGGGCTCAAGCTATGCACGCTGTGTTAAGTGATGGTAAATATGGATCAATGGTCGATTTAAAAAAAATAAAAATGCAGCATTGTGTGGCATCTCGTTCACATCTGGGTAAACAGCAAAAGGTGCCATGTGAATGCTGGCGCTCACGGTAGCATCGGCCTTGCTGCACAGGACCCACACTGCGGTCCGCGATTTGCAGTGTTCTGGGACGAAGGGGGTTTGGCGCTAATGGTCGAATGATTGTGGTTAGGATTGTTACCTTCAAAACTACGTCTGTGTGTCTGCATTTAAATTTTTTCCTATACACCATTCACTACTAGAGCTGCGTTCATACGTCCGCTGTTGCATTATGTTAATACTCTGCTCACTTTCAGATTGCATTCATACGGCTGCTTTATACCATGCTCTTCATGCTCGTACCCAGAGCTGTGCCCATACCATGTTTTAGACACCACTCTCATCCAGAGCTGCATTCACCCACTTGTTCTTACATTACGTGTTATACTCTGCTTCCACTTAAAGCTGCATTTCCTTTCCTTGCTACATTATGGTTACTCAGTATTCTTACTAGCGCAAAAGGCGCACCGCTCTGATACTACTCTTCCGATAAACAAACATAGCTACTTTCCTTTCAGGCTTACGTTTCTTTCCTTGGTGGTTTGTTACATTCCATAGGTCTACTTTTCTGTTCACTTCAAAAAAATAAAATAAATTTGTGGTGTTCTTTAGTCCTGGTTTGCATTCACTAAGACTGGTCTCCTTGACTTCTGGTTCGTATTCACTCAGATTGGTCTCCTGCCCCAGTTAACCAAATGGCTCCCCAGCGGTCAGTGGGCCCCTACTATGTTTTCACAGTAGTTCATTCGTTTGTCACGATAAGGGTCTTCTCTTAGCGAACTGCAATGCCTCTGGCTCTTGTTTTTCTCCCATCTGTTTCCATTTCGCGGTCGGTTTAATGTTTCGTTTATGCACGTGTTTCAGATCACTAATGTCTATGCATTCTTCTTTAGGTCTGGGTCACGTTTTAATTACTTGTCACTGTAAGGTCATTCAGTTCAGTCTCTTGGCTTCGGGGGGCTTCATGGCCTCGGGGGCCCGATGACCGTTCTTCATGTTCGTTAGGTGTACAATATGGTTGTAGGCTGGTTAGCGTCCTAGGTTTATTATCGGAGAGGGTCATTGGTTATACGAGTCCACAAGTCATACTGGTGCTGCATAAGTGGTTTATATTTTATAAAAAAAAAAAAAAGGAATCCGCCATTAGAGTCTCTCAAGCATGGCTTCTCCGTTTTAGTTTTACACGGATGACTCCGCCATTAGTCTCTCACGGATGACTCCGCCATTAGTCTCACGCATGTCTTCTCCGTTTTAGGTTTACATATATGGCTCCGCCATTAGAGTCTCTCGTGCATGGCTTCTCCGTTTTAGTTACACGTATGACTCCGCCATTAGTCTCTCACGGATGACTCTGCCATTAGTCTCTCACGGATGACTCTGCAATTAGTCTCTCACGGATGACTCTGCCATTAGTCTCTCACGGATGACTCTGCCATTAGTCTCTCACGGATGACTCTGCCATTAGTCTCTCACGGATGACTCTGCCATTAGTCTCTCACGGATGACTCTGCCATTAGTCTCTCACGGATGACTCTGCCATTAGTCTCTCACGGATGACTCTGCCATTAGTCTCTCACGGATGACTCTGCCATTAGTCTCTCACGGATGACTCTGCCATTAGTCTCTCACGGATGACTCTGCCATTAGTCTCTCACGGATGACTCTGCCATTAGTCTCTCACGGATGACTCTGCCATTAGTCTCTCACGGATGACTCTGCCATTAGTCTCTCACGGATGACTCTGCCATTAGTCTCTCACGGATGACTCTGCCATTAGTCTCTCACGGATGACTCTGCCATTAGTCTCTCACGGATGACTCTGCCATTAGTCTCTCACGGATGACTCTGCCATTAGTCTCTCACGGATGACTCTGCCATTAGTCTCTCACGGATGACTCTGCCATTAGTCTCTCACGGATGACTCTGCCATTAGTCTCTCACGGATGACTCTGCCATTAGTCTCTCACGGATGACTCTGCCATTAGTCTCTCACGGATGACTCTGCCATTAGTCTCTCACGGATGACTCTGCCATTAGTCTCTCACGGATGACTCCGCCATTAGTCTCTCACGGATGACTCCGCCATTAGTCTCTCACGGATGACTCCGCCATTAGTCTCTCACGGATGACTCCGCCATTAGTCTCTCACGGATGACTCCGCCATTAGTCTCTCACGGATGACTCCGCCATTAGTCTCTCACGGATGACTCCGCCATTAGTCTCTCACGGATGACTCCGCCATTAGTCTCTCACGGATGACTCCGCCATTAGTCTCTCACGGATGACTCCGCCATTAGTCTCTCACGGATGACTCCGCCATTAGTCTCTCACGGATGACTCCGCCATTAGTCTCTCACGGATGACTCCGCCATTAGTCTCTCACGGATGACTCCGCCATTAGTCTCTCACGGATGACTCCGCCATTAGTCTCTCACGGATGACTCCGCCATTAGTCTCTCACGGATGACTCCGCCATTAGTCTCTCACGGATGACTCCGCCATTAGTCTCTCACGGATGACTCCGCCATTAGTCTCTCACGGATGACTCCGCCATTAGTCTCTCACGGATGACTCCGCCATTAGTCTCTCACGCATGGCTTCTCCGTCTCGTTCAAAGTGGGTGTCGTAACGGTATGTATATATTACTCTAAACTAAGGTCTGCTCTTTTTGGACACTTTAGGCTACCCTTCCACAGCAGTTATGGCATAATTCTACTGCTCGTTGTAGATAGGGTTAGATAGGTTAGGTTCACCTTTCTGATAGCCGATCCGACCACAAGTATAAGCAAGATATTGCTGCATTTGTGGGAGGGGAGGCTGATTACAAGGCTATTCATACGTACCTGTGGGCCCAGGCTGGCTGATTACTAGGCTATTTATAGGCACCTGTGGGCCCAGGCTGACGCCGATTCAGCTGATTTCACCCACCCACCCACACCATCTTACAGTCACTTCACATTAGGGTGGCCCACTTTAGGCTACCCTTCCACAGCAGTTATGGCATAATTCTACTGCTCGTTGTAGATAGGGTTAGATAGGTTAGGTTCACCTTTCTGATAGCCGATCCGACCACAAATCATAGTTTTAAGTGATATTCACTTATAATTTTAAATGTAGGCATACAATGTATTTGTTACTGCAGGGGAGTTATTAGGCTATTAGTTGATAGCAGTGGTTACTTGATGTCGTAATATGCACCTCCTCTGTAACTTACAAGAGATCCCTTGGATCGACTTACCAACATTCTGGGAGATTTTGCCAAGCACCAAAGGAGGCTTCAAAAGACTGAATATTCGTGTTTGCCTTATTAAATTAAAAGGTTCTCACTTGACATATTCCAGGTTGCATACCAATGATCCCATGCCTTGACCCAGTAAATCAAGTTGTTTAACAAACACTTCATCTGTCTTTACTTAAATAAATGCTGCAATATGGAGGTGAATGTCAAATTTCCATGAACACTTTTAGAGTTTAATCTATTTGATTGGTTTTGCACCCTTTATTGTACATAAAGAATATTTCCAGATGGTTGGATATTTTTTTGGCAGTATGTACTGCCAGTGTTAAAACTTCCCAAAGGTGAATCCCAAACCATTGTTGTGTAACAGATGCCAGACAGCAGTGTTTTACAGGCAATGGATGATTATATTATTTAGAGTATAAATGCCTAGTTAGCATATCCATTCACTTAATATGTTAATTTGTCAATCATTTCTGGGTATACTTTTGCACAGTATAGGTTTTATTTCTATCTCTACCATGTTAAGGCAGCACTCTATGCCCTCCACTGTTCTGCCATGCTGTTGCCCAGCAGCCAAGCACTACTGAATCCTCCCTGCCTGCCAGTAGCGGGGCTGGCCACTGGGGTCCTGTGTCTGGCATTGGTGGCCACAATTTGGCTGCCAGGCCTCTTCCTCTTTCCCATAAGATGCGCATGTTCCCGGACCCTTAAGGAGACAGAGTACCTGCACATTATCTTTTCCAGCCAATGGCTTGGCACTTGTGGATATTAAAAGCACTTTTCCCAAGAAAGTAGTACCCGAGCAATACATATTCTACCTTGCTAAGGTGTTCTATTTAGTCTGTCTGCATGTGTACTGAACTTTGCCCGATTACCAACTCTGACCTTCAGCTGCCTGCCCTGGCCTCAGACTTAGGCCTCATTCACACAGTCAGTGTTCGGTCAGTGATTTCCATCAGTGACTTTGAGCCAAAACCAGGTACGGCTCTAAACACAGAACAGGTGCAGATCTTACCCTTATACCTTATATCTGTGGAGGCTCCAGTCCTGGTTTTGGCTCACAATCACTGATGGAAATCACTGACCAAACACTGACGTGTGAATGAGGCTTTATTTTATGGATTCACAGAAACTCTGCCTGCCCTAATCTCGGACTGGTCCTGACTGAGTATTGTCTGATCCCTTGGTGCACTGACCCCCATGAGTTAGCAACTAACTACACTGGTTGACATCGAAGTTACACAGGGGAGTACTTTTGTCTGCATAAATCATTAAGAAATTGTTCATCGCCTTCCTCTGTTCGTATAGTCGGTCGAACATATGGAGGGTGGGATTCCAATGGGTGGAAACGTCACATATCAGCCTATGTTGGGGGATGCCGTTCTGCCGCTGCAGCTCAAGGAGGGTGTGCTTTGCGGTGTACGGGTGGCTGAAGTGCATGCAAATTTACAGGTCTTTTTAGTATGTTTTGCAGAGGGGTGGAAGACTTCAGGAGCTTGACAACCAGATTGAACACGTGTGCCATGCATGGCGCATCGCTCAGCCCACCTTGACATCCTCCCCTAGTGAATCTGTTCACCCAGAAAAACGAGGTGCAGGACAGCGTGACACCGCCGTGCCCTGCACATGTGGTATGCCGGAGGGCCCCTGTGAATTGTCCCTGCAGTGGAAGCTGAGGACATGGTGGAGGATGAGGAGGCAGAGGCGGACATTGTTGTAGGACCAATGGCATGGCAATGTGGAGGCGGAAGCGGAATCACCTGGCGAAGTTGCTGGTGTGGCTGTGCAGGAACCACATTCACCCAGTAGGCCGTAAAGGACATGTATTGTCCCTGACCATAGTTACAGCTCCACATGTCGGCACTGCCGTGCACTTTGGCAGACACCAACAGGCTCAAGGACTGGCCCACTTTCTTTTCTACATATTTGTACAGGGCTGGTACTGCCTTTTTCGCAAATAAATTACACCTTGGGACTCTCTACCTCGGCTCGGCACAAGCCATCAGTTCCCTGAAAAGTGCGGAGTCCACCACTTGGAAAGGGAGGGACTGCAGCACCAGCAACTTGGACAGGAGCACGTTCAGCTTCTGCGCATACTGCTGTCTCTTGGCAATCGATTCGGTGATCGATTGCTGACGGAATGACTGTCGAGGAGTAGGAGGAGCAGTAGCATCTGGACCAGTAGAAGATGGGAATGACAGACCGCTCCCTTTGGCTGAGGTGGAGGAGCCTTGACTGCCTGAAACCTGGTGCGTGCCACTGGCTGATGCAGCAGTTACTGCGGCAAGCTGGACCACCACATAGAAGCCACAGTTCTCCAAGGCCACTGTATGGCGATGCTGCATATGTTAACGCAGGGCCGTAGTGCCAACATTGGCACCCTGGCCACGCTTCACGTTCTGCCCACAGATGCGACATATGGCCACATTTACCTCCTCTGGCGCTTTGAAAAAAAACTGCCACACCGCCAAGTAGGTGATTTTCCCCCCAACATTCCGCACTGACTGATTGCTACCGCTGCTGCCTCTGTGAATCCCTGCACCACTACTTCCCGGACAGGTAGGCTTCTACGAAGCAGGTGGTCTACCCCGGGCACGTTTGGCTCCTGATCTCCCACTGCAGCCACCCTGCTGACTCCCGGCCACGCTAGTGACTTGCTGGCTTAGTCACTGCCTGATGGACAAGCTGCCACCCTCTTCTCCTGATGATGACGAAGCCCTTTCTTCACCCGACTCCTCATCACTATTTGCCCGCATAGCCGAGGAAGTGGCGGAAGTCTCCACATCTTGGCTGGGCAGTAGCTGCTGATTGTCCTCTAGTAGTTCATCCTGGCTGAAAAGTGAAGCTGAGCCCACTGCATGTAGAACTTCTTGCGTTGATTAAACAGAAAAGGCTTGAGGCAGGTTGAGTACAGGTGAGGGCACAGGGCTTGCTCCCGGGCCATGCCAACTAAGGGTTGTGTATGACGAACCCACCGACTTTTGGATGGGGTGTCTGATGTCACTTGGGATGACGTGGATGACCGAGTTAACCAATCAAGAACCGCAGGGTTGCTGGTCAAGACATGACCGCTAGGTGACACCGGGAGCCCAGGCCTCTTGCTTCGACTACTGCTGCCACGAACCCTTACTCTGCTGCGACCTCTGCTTGCACCAGAAACATTCAGGCCTCTGCCACTCCTCTGTGCATGGCCTGGTACTGCTCTTCCTGACATACTTGTAGCTGAACAAAACAAATGAAATGGAAATTAAAACACCCCTAAAAGCGACAAATATCTTTTTCTTTTTATACTGAAATAGGCCACTAAACGCTTTCACCACAATTAACTGCTGAAATGCACTGAGAATATATTTTTCTTGTTGTACTAAAATATGACCCTATACGCTTTGACCAGAAAAAAATTAAAGAGTGCAGTGCGTATATATATTTCTTGCAGTACTGAAATATGCCCCTATACACTTTCACCAGAAATAACTGCTGCAGTGAACTGAGAATATATATTTCTTGTTGGACTGAATAAGTCCACTGTACGCTTTAACCAGAAAAAAATACAGAGTGAAGTGCGTATATATATTTCTTGCAGTACTGAAATACGCCCCTATACTTTTTCACAAGAAATAGCTGCAACAGTGCAGT
The DNA here is from genome assembly GCF_905171765.1 of Bufo bufo. Taxonomy (NCBI): domain Eukaryota; kingdom Metazoa; phylum Chordata; class Amphibia; order Anura; family Bufonidae; genus Bufo; species Bufo bufo. The sequence goes on along the minus strand of NC_053391.1, from coordinate 134,957,616 downwards.
GCGTATATATTTTTTCTTTTTTTACTGTAATACGCCTCTATACGCTTTCCCCAGAAATAACTGCTGAAGTGACCTGAGAATATACCGTATATTTCTTGTTGGAATGAAATAGGCCACTATACGCTTTAACCAGAAAACAATTAAATAGTGAAGTGCATATATATTTTTCTGGTAATACTGAAATACGCCCCTATACGCTTTCACCAGAAGTAACTGCAACACTGGAGTCCGTATATATTTGTCTTTTTTTACTGAAATACGCCCCTATATGCTTTCACCAGAAATAACTAACTGTGCAGTGTGTATATATTTTTCTTTTTTTACTGTAATATGTCCCTATACACTTTGACCAGAAATAACTGCAACAGTGCAGTGCGTATATATTTTCTTGTTGTACTGAAATACGCCCCTATACGCTTTCAACAGAAATAACTGCAGAAGTGAAATGCCTATATATTTTTCTTATCGTACTGAATAAGATACTAAGATATAAGCCACTAAAGGCTTTTCAAAATAACACTTGCGGCCCAATAACAAAAAGCTGTAATGACAGAGCTGTCTAATGACTATTTGGATCCCCAAATAATCTTCCCTGCACTTGTAAATCACTTTCCTATCAATGTCCCTAGCACCTTCTGACGTCTCTCCCTGCACTAAGATGCTGTGAAATTATTCCTCCCTATCATTTCCCTGCACTTATAAATCCCTTTTTCAGGTTTTTTTTAAACATAGGGGTTTTTCCAATAGCTGTAACCTAGCGCCTTCACACGTCTGTCCCTGAACTCTGAACGCTAGAAAATGGCAGAATCTAAAATGGCTGCCGTATTTATAGGGCTGTGACATCACAGGGCTGCCTGGCTGCTGATTGGCTGCATGCAGGCATGTCAATCTGGGTGGTCCCGCCTTCCCAGAGTTTCTTGCCCCATGTCCTCAGTCCTCACACGTGTATCAGCCATTTTAGGAAAATTGCAATTCGTTACCACGAAGCGTGAGGAAATTCGCATTAGTTGCGAATTGAAGTTTTCCTGAAATTCGGATAGAATTCCACTTCGTCAGCTTCGATTTGCTCATCTCTAATTAACACCCTGGCCACGCTTCACCTTCTGCCCACATATTCTACATATTGCCATGTTCACCTCCTCCGGCAGCTTAACATAAAAATTGCCACACCGCCGAGTAGGTGATTTTACCCCAACACTTCACACTGACTGACTGCTAACGCCGCTGCCTCCATGAATCCATGCACCACTACTTCCCACGTTTCACTCCCGACCTCCCACTGCTGCCATCCTGCTGACTCCCGGCCACACTAGCGAATTGCTGACTCCGCCGCTGGCTCACGGGCAAGCTGCCACCCTATTCTCCCGATGATGATGAAGCCCCTTCATCACCTGGCTCCCAAGTGCGATCAGCCACATCATCATCATCGAGTACTGTCTGCACGTCACTGATGTCGTCCTCAACCGTCTCTGGTTCAGGAGCCTGACCGCTTGCAACACCAGCTCCCACACCACTCTCCTCATCAGTACTTGCCCGCCTAGTAGAGGAAGCGGAGGAAGTCTCATCCAGATCTTGGCTGGGCAGTAGCTGCTGACTGTCCTCTAGTAGCTCGTCCTTGCTGAAAAGTGGAGCCGAGCCCACAGCATATAATACTTCGAATCAACCATTCAAGAACTGCTGGATTGCTAATCAAGACATGACCGCTAGATGACACCGGGAGCTCAGGCCTCTCGCTGCGACCCCTGCTACACGCCCCCTTACTCTGCTGCGACCTCTGCCTGCGCCAGAAACATTTACGCCTCTGCCACTCCCCTGTGCAGGGCCTGGTACTTCTCTGTCTGACATACCGTTAGATCAAATAATCCAATGTTAGATTAAATATATTTTTATTTTGCCACTAATACACTGCGAACGGGGCTTCAGAATATATCACTGCACCGCAGAACGTCAATTAGGCCCACATTTTGTTCCACTTTTACACAACAGGCTTTTCAACAGAGAAGCACAACGCTGGAAGGCGAATATATTTTTATTTCGCCACTATTACACTGAAAACAGGGCTTCCGAACATATCACTGCAACGCTGAGCGGCAAAGATTTTTTCTTTTTCCACTAATACATGGAAAAAAGGGCTTTAGAACAGATAACTGCACAGCTGAGCGGCAAATATTTTTTTCCTTTTTCTACTAATACACGCAAAAAATGGCCTTAAAACAGATAACTGCACTGCTAAGCAGCAAATATATATATATTTTTCCCACTAATACACAGGAAAAAAGGGCTTTATAACAGATAACTGCACCGCTGAGCGGAAAATATATTTTACTTTTGCCACTAATACACGACAAAAAGGGCTGTAATTTTCGCACTTCACCACACATTGGCTTATAAGCCTTTTCCCCACTAATACAAGCCAAAAAATGCTTTAGAACATATAACTGCACCACACAAGGGCAAATAAAACGTATACATATTTCCTTGTAATAAACCCTGTTAATGCCTGTATCAAACAGCCCTTGCACCCTAATAAGGCAGGTTTGCTGGAATTACAGAGCTGTATAATGGCAATTTGGATCCCCAGTCAGAGCGGCAAGGAGTAATAGAATTGTTCCTATTAGGCCTCATGCACACGGCCGTGTTCCGCGGCCGAGAGCGGTCCGTGGTAACCCGGCCGGGATTCCTGCCGACAGCAGGAGTGCACGGCGTCATTGGTTGCTATGACGCAGTGTGCTTCATGCAGCCGCTGCTGTACAGTAATACACTCGTATGATCTATACAAGTGTATTACTGTACAGCAGCGGCTGCATGAAGCGCACGGCGTCAGAGCAACCAATGCCGCCGTGCGCTCCTGCTGTCGGCAGGAATCCCGGCTGGGTTACCACGGACCGCTCTCGGCCGTGGAACATGGCCGTGTGCATGAGGCCTTACCCAGGCTGTCACCTCCCCGAATGAATCCTGTTCAACACAAATGCTGTGGAATGATTCCTCCATATCCTTTCCCTACACCTTGAGTAATCTTTCCCTGCACTTGTAAATATTATTTTTATTTTTTTTACCATGAAGCGTGAGGAAATTCGCATTCAGTGCGAATCCCATTTTTCCTGAAATTCGGATCAAATACCACTTTGTCATCTTCGATTCGCTCATCTGTAATCATATCACTTAACAAACCCCATGCCGATATGATGTAGGCTAATGAACAACACCAGGTTGAACTGACCTACCCTAATTCATCTCCATTTTTACAGAAAAGTGATGCCAAACTTTCATATGTAATATGTCTTTTTTGAAGACTTTACTATACATTCCAAGTTCCTTACAGAAGAAAAATACATGTATGTATTGTGGTAAGGTGAACAGAAAAGTGTATGGTAAAGTCCTGGAAGGGGTGTATATCCCACCCAGCTTCAACTAGGTGAGGTAAATAAAATCCAGAAGGTTAAAATGGTCTCAGCAATGTGTAGGTTGCTGAGACAGTTTTGTTAACTTTATGGGCTGGATTTTATTGGACTGGGTGAAGGTAGGCTTGGTAGAGGGACCTCCCCAGTCCACCCCATTCCGGGGCAGATTTTACCCTAGCCTGAGGGATCCCCAGCTGAAACCAGCTGGGATCGTTAAGGGGAAATAAAGCACAGTCCAGGCTGTTAGTCTGGGGAGAGCAATGCCTGGAGAAAGTCTGGGAAGATGGTTGTGCTGCTGGCTAGAGAAGCTGAATTCTCTGTGTGACCTGTATTCAATAGGTGAGCTAGGATCTTCGCTGTATTAGCCAGTGATTTATAACTGGGTTTGCCTGTATTGCCGGAGTGTTATAAAAATAAAGCAACATTTGGACTTTAACCCTGTGGTCTGCAAGAGGATCTGTCATCGCCGCCCTGCCTAAGAGTGTAACCCCTTACAGTATGTACATATATATCAAATTTTACTGGAAAGAACATAGATGTTTATTCACCCATTATCACATCATTTCAGCTTTCACTGTGGAGTCTTCAGTGAGCACAGGGGCAGATTTGGCTACCACAGAGAAAACATAATTGTGTGGGTTCCCAGAGATCAAAGGGCCTCCTGCTAGCCCCAGCCACCAGGTTCTCCCCAGCAGTGGCTCCACTTTCAGCTGCATCTGTGTCCTCAAGAATAGAATGGTGAAGCAGGATACTGAAGGCTCCCTGCTCCACCATTCAACCTGCTACTGACGCTGTGATGCTGACAGGTGTGATGAAATCACATTATTGCTCCTGCTGTGCCTAGCTGGAGCAGATGTGCAGAGTATTGACTTTGGAGACACTAAAGGGGCATCCTATTGTGCTGGGGGGGGGGGGGGGGTGGAATAAGGGAGGACCATATTGTGTTGGTGGCTCATAAGGGGCAACATAAGTGACATTAATTTGTGCTGGGAAACAAACAGGGGCATCACACTGTGTGAGGGATGCATAAATGGGTGTCATACTCTGTAGGTTTGAAAACCTGCATTTGGGGATTTTCTGCCATTCTTCTCTGCAGATCCTCTTAACCCTGTCAGGTTGGATGGGGACCTTCGTTGGGCAGCCATTTTCAAGTCAGTGCTCTGGCTGGGTCATTTAAGGACATTCACAGAGTTGTCCCTAAGCGCCTCCTGTGTTGTCTTTGCTGTATACTTAGGCTTATTGTTTTGTTGAACCTTTGGCCCTCTCTGAGATCTACATGCAGTTCTTTCTTCCTCATGGCTTGGTTTTTACAAAATAACATTTCTGTCCACCTGCATTTTGCGAAAGATCACCTGGAGAAGTCAGAAGGGTATTGGAGCAATGTTTTGTGAATAGATAAGACCAAAATAGAACTTTTTGGTTTAAATGGGAAGCATTATATTTAATAAAATATAAAAGTTGTATTCCAGCATTAAAAAAAACCTCACCCCTTGGTAGTGGTAGTATAATGGTTTGGGCCTGTTTTGCTGCATGTGGGCCAGGACGGTTTATCAATTCTGATTTATACAAGCAAATTCTCAAGGAAAATGTCAGGACATCTGTCTGTGAGCTGACTCTCGAGAACATGGGTCATACAGCAACACAACAACCCTAAGAACACAAGTCATTCTACCAAAGAATGGTTAAACAAGAATAGTCTAAGTTTTAGAATGACCAAGTCAAAGTCTTGATCTTCTTAATCCAACAGAAATGTTGTAGAAGGACCTGTAGTGAAGTTGTTTTGTATGGCAAAATGGGCTAAAATTCCTTCAAGCCGATGTGCAGGACTAATCAATAATTACCAGAAACATTTAGGTTTATCAAGGCACATGAACATTTTTGAAAGGTTCACAAACTTTGAAGCATCACTGTAATTGTATACCTTCTTTACAATATATGATCCGTTTAATATCCCAGATGCAAGTACAAACTTTGGTGCCATGTCCTTAAAGAGGTTGTCCGGCATCAGAAAAAGATGCCACCTTCTTTGTGGTTGACATCCTAAAAATGTCAATCACACTTGTCCACAGTTTTGTGTGTGGTATTGCAGTTCCACCCCTTACACTTTAATGACACAGTAACCATGTTGCCATCAGTTCTGACCATGCTAAACCTCTGCCAGCAGTATATACAGTAAGTGCTAGAGAGAGCAGGGCAAACAGACCTTTTATGGAAATATCATCATGTGAATATAAAGATTTATTCTGCCAGCTTCGGCTCCTTAAGGGCCCTAAGAAGTGCCAGAGAGGGGAGTGTGAAGTGTACTCTGCATTGAGCTGCTTCATAGTCCTTCTCCTCTGAGTGATAGCTGTAGTGGACTCTTGGTTTAATGCTACAGTTTCCACTCATATCTGAGGGAAAGGACTATGAAGTAGCTCAATGCAGAGAGCATTTAAAAGTAAAGCCCTGTCCTGTGCACCTGCAGGTGTGGAACCTGGCAAAATTAAAACTTCATATTCACACTAATACTGATGATAGAAGCTCCACAAAATGTATGTTTGTCCTGATTTACCCAGCCCCTACCTAGTGCTGGCAGCAGTTTAGCCTGGTCAGAACTGCTGACAGACTTTATTTAAAAAGACTGAGTAAATTACCGTATTTATCGGCGTATAACACGCACTTTTTTCCCCCCTGAAAATAGGTGGCAAATGATGTATGCGTGTTATACGCCGATATAATGCCGATATAATGTTACAGGGGTGTGGAATTCCTATCGCCCGACGCCCGGGACATGCAGTTCCGGGCGCCGGGCAGGTACCGTAGTTTGTGCAGGCAGCTTAGCCCTGCGGGCAGGTAGCAGGGCTAGGGTTGAGCCGGGTTTTCCTCTAATACACAGCCCGGTGCAGCAAGTCCGGGCTGCTTACCGCAGTGTTATCAGCGCTCCTGTGCAGGCCGGAAGTCGGGCGCCGCGGGCCGGAAGTCAGCTCCCAGCGGAGGCACAAGTTACCGTAGTCAGCGGCTGTAGTAGGAGCTCCTGACATGGTGGCAGCCTGTGCCGTGATAGATAGCCCAGCAGGTAGTGTGTGTGTGGTGACTGCTCTGGGTCAGCTATGCTCTGCTGTCAGGCTGCCGCTCTGCTTCTTCTCCCTGGCATTGAAGTGTCAATAGGAGTGCTGCCAGATTCCAACTTCCAGCCACTCACCCTCCATGAATAGGGGGTGGACGGGGACTTCCCCATACTAACGTCTCCCTCTTGCCCCCATACAGTATAACGTCACCTTGGGGCTGCCCTAGTGCCCCATACAGTATAACGTCACCAAGCAGCTGCCCCCGCACAGTATAATGTCACCCTGTGGCCCCTGCCCCCATACAGTATAACATCTCCCTGTGGACCCCCCCCCCCCCCATCACACAGGATCCAGCGCTGCACATCATCAATCATAGGTAGCGTGTGTATGTGAAGCTGACGTTTGGGAAATGCCTCACTACTTATGATTGGCTTTGTGCAGAATGTACCGTAAATTTACACACCCCTGATACTACCTTACTCTTTTTTTTTAAATTTAAACTTAGGTAAAAAGTACGGTACCTATACCACTGCAGTGTGACTCATCCTGACACTCTGACGCTGAAAAAAAACTGCATTCATAACCGTACTTACGGTATTTCCCTACTACTATCCCTAATGGATTTAAAACAAAAGCGTGGAGCATATACAGCTGCTTTCAAGTTGAAGGTTGTGGAATATGCCAAGCAACATGGAAATAGGGCTGCAGCAAGGCATTTTGGAGAGCCACCAACAGAATGCACAATACGAGAGTGGCGAAAAATGGAAGAAAAACTCAAGACATTATCAAAAACAAAATGCAATTTTCGCAGCGGTATTGCTAAATGGCCAAAATTAGAAGAACAGGTGAAGGAATTTGTACTTAATCATAGAAAAGCTGGTATTGCTATATCAACAAAAATGATCATTATTCAAGCAGTGAAAATCAGCAAAGAGTTGCAAATACATGAGTGGGTTATTGGCTATTCACTCGGGGGCCCCTATTGTATTGCTTTGACCACACATTTACCCTAACTCTCCCAATAAGACACAGAAACCAGAGTTGGATAATAATGGCCACAGCAGCCGTTTATTAACATAAATACAATAAACCATAAATCATATTACAGTTTCTTACCCATGACGAGGGAGGTCCTTGAAGCCCCAAATTCGTTAAAACACAAGTCACCAAAAAACTGGCACATCCGTCTTGCCTCCAGCCGTAAAACACCAGCTCGGAGACCACCTGACGGACGCCTTATTTCCGAGCCAACTGTCCAACCATGGGAGTCCAGCCCCACCATTGAGGCCCTCCCATTCACCTGAAGCATCCTTACCACCAACTTCGAGGACCTCCCACCGCCACGACTGCCGTGACATAACATACACGTACAACACATAACAACCCATGCCCCAACCCAAACCGCCACCTATCCCCTAAGGCCTTCACCAAGGGAGGGAGGGTGGGAGTTTGCTCCTTCTCCTCAGATTTTTCAAATCTAAAATGGCTCCTACACTCCTCCCCTTAATATACAGTAGGTGAACCCGATTTTGTGTCAATCTCGCTCTCTTTCTCGGCGAGATTGAGCACCTACGAGCCCCATCGCAGGAGCCAGCGCCGAGCTGGCTTGCCGCGATGGAGACAGAGCCGTCATAGAAGCGATGGGAGATCCGACTTGGATTCCCGCCAATTCTACACGTGTGCGGCGTTTGTTATGAATCCTGAGGGGGAAGTCCCCGCCAGATTTTAAATAAAAATCCGGCATGGGTCCCCCCCTCAGGAGCATACCGGGCCCTTAGGTCTGTTATGGGTTGTAAGGAGAGCCCCCCCTACGCCGAAAAAAACGGCGTAGGGGGTCCCCCTACAATCCATACCAGACCCGTATCCAAAGCACGCTACCCGGCCAGCCAGGAAGGGAGTGGGGACGAGCGAGCGCCCCCCCCCCCCTCCTGAGCCGTACCAGGCTGCATGCCCTCAACATGGGGGGGTTGGGTGCTCTGGGGCAGGGGGCGCACTGCGGCCCCCCCACCTCAGAGCACCCTGTCCCCATGTTGATGAGGACAGGGCCCCTTCCCGACAACCCTGGCCGTTGGTTGTCGGGGTATGCGGGCGGGAGGCTTATCGGAATCTGGGAGCCCCCTTTAATAAGGGGGCCCCCAGATACCGGCCCCCCACCCTAAGTGAATGAGTATGGGGTACATCGTACCCCTACCCATTCACCTGCAAGAAAAGTGGTAAAAACACAAATAAACCACACAGTGTATTAAAATATTTTATTTTTCTGCTCCGGAGGCCGCCCCCTGTCTTCTTTATTAGCTCTTTTACCAGGGGGGGGCTCTTCTTCCGCTATCCCGACGGGTCTTCTCCGCTATCCGGGGGGTCTTCTCAACTCTCCGGGGTTCTCCTTCTGTCTTTGCCGCTCTCCGTTGTTGACTCGGCGCACCCCGGTTCTTCGTCTCGCTAAATTTTTATTTAAAATCCGAGATCTCGCGAGACGAAGAACCGGGGTGCGCCGAGTCAACAACGGAGAGCGGCGAAGACAGAAGGAGAACCCCGGAGAGTTGAGAAGACCCCCCGGATAGCGGAGAAGACCCGTCGGGATAGCGGAAGAAGAAGAGCCCCCCCTGGTAAAAGAGCTAATAAAGAAGACAGGGGGCGGCCTCCGGAGCAGAAAAATAAAATATTTTAATACACTGTGTGGTTTATTTGTGTTTTTACCACTTTTCTTGCAGGTGAATGGGTAGGGGTACGATGTACCCCATACTCATTCACTTAGGGTGGGGGGCCGGTATCTGGGGGCCCCCTTATTAAAGGGGGCTCCCAGATTCCGATAAGCCTCCCGCCCGCATACCCCGACAACCAACGGCCAGGGTTGTCGGGAAGGGGCCCTGTCCTCATCAACATGGGGACAGGGTGCTCTGAGGTGGGGGGGCCGCAGTGCGCCCCCTGCCCCAGAGCACCCAACCCCCCCCATGTTGAGGGCATGCAGCCTGGTACGGCTCAGGAGGGGGGGGGGGGGGGGGGGGGGGGGGGCGCTCGCTCGTCCCCACTCCCTTCCTGGCTGGCCGGGTAGCGTGCTTTGGATACGGGTCTGGTATGGATTGTAGGGGGACCCCCTACGCCGTTTTTTTCGGCGTAGGGGGGGCTCTCCTTACAACCCATAACAGACCTAAGGGCCCGGTATGCTCCTGAGGGGGGGACCCATGCCGGATTTTTATTTAAAATCCGACGGGGACTTCCCCCTCAGGATTCATAACAAACGCCGCACACGTGTAGAATTGGCGGGAATCCAAGTCGGATCTCCCGTCGCTTCTATGACGCGCTTGCTGGGATGTGCTGTCACTATTCCAGTGAGTGCGAGATCTCGGCACCATGTCGCCGAGTATCAGCGCGACGCTGTCGTGCTAAAAGCACAATATCACAAACACCTACTGTAACCTCCCTATACCACCCCCTTTTAACTCCACCCACCGCAATTCCTACATCTACTTAACCCTATCACCGCTGGCCCCCTCCTGCCAAAACCCCTCATGACGGCCTCTCCTAACTGTCGCCCAGTACGGCCTCACTTGAGTGGGTTATTGGCTATTCACTCGGGGGCCCCTATTGTACTGCTTTGACCACACATTTACCCTAACTCTCCCAATAAGACACAGAAACCAGAGTTGGATAATAATGGCCACAGCAGTAGTGATGTCGCGAACATAAAATTTTCAGTTCGCGAACAGCGAACGCGAACTTCCGCAAATGTTCGCGAACTGGCGAACCGGGCGAACCGCCATAGACTTCAATAGACAGGCGAATTTTAAAACCCACAGGGACTCTTTCTGGCCACAATAGTGATGAGAAAGTTGTTTCAAGGGGTCTAACACCTGGACTGTGGCATGCCGGAGGGGGATCTATGGCAAAACTCCCATGGAAAATTACGTAGTGGACGCAGAGTCGGGTTTTAATCCATAAAGGGCATAAATCAACTAACATTCCTAAATTGTTTGGAATAACGTGCTTTAAAACATCCAGTGTGTGTATACGATCAGGTATGATGTTGTATCGATCAGGTAGTGTAAGGGTTACGCCCGCATCACAGACATTGACAGACCAAACTCCCCTTTTAATGCACCGCAAACAGTTCATTTGCACAACCGCAAACTCCCCATTTGCACAAGGTTGGATACCAAGCTAGCCACGTCCCGGTGATGTCATTGAAGGTTTCTTCCTCCACCCAGCCACGTACAACACCAAGGGTCCCCGAAAGGTCAATTGAATTGATTTTTCGAACGGGGAGATGGTTAAAAAAACGCTGGCTCCCTCCCCTTTGTTTTTATCCACGGTGACTGCGTCTGCGCCGTGCAATTTACTGTCACACCCGATATGAGTGGTATTTTCTGTAGTACTATTCTCATCAGTTTAATCCCTCTAACGTCCCCAATCTGGGTGCCATTTATTGAATAGATTTTTCGAACGGGGAGATGGTTAAAAAAAACCTGGCTCCCTCCACTCTGTTTTAAACCACGGTGACTGCGTCTGCGCCGTGCAATTTACTGTCACACCCGATATGAGTGGTATTTTCTGTAGTACTATTCTCATCAGTTTAATCCCTCTAACGTCCCCAATCTGGGTGCCATTTATTGAATAGATTTTTCGAACGGGGAGATGGTTAAAAAAACGCTGGCTCCCTCCACTCTGTTTTAAACCACGGTGACTGCATCTGCGCCGTGCAATTTACTGTCACACCCGATATGAGTGGTATTTTCTGTAGTACTATTCTCATCAGTTTAATCCCTCTAACATCCCCAATCTGGGTGCCATTTATTGAATAGATTTTTCGAACGGGGAGATGGTTAAAAAAACGCTGGCTCCCTCCACCGATATGAGTGGTATTTTCTGTAGTATTATTCTCATCAGTTTAATCCCTGTTACGTCCCATATCAGGAATTGCCTTTTATGAAAAAAAATTTAGGCCGGGTACCTTCGACTGCCTTCACAGTGACAGACCAAACTCTCATACACTAAACTGAATTGATTTCAGGAACCGGGAGATGGAAAAAGCAGCTTGGTCGGTCCTCTTACTCCCAAATTGGGGCACTGCGCGTGCACAGAGCAATGTGCTGTGACACCCTATATGAGTGGTGTCTTAACTAGTACTATTGCTATCAGTTTAATCCCTGTTACGGACCCTATCCGGTCGAATTGATTAACCATTGTCGAATCCCCCATTGACATCCCCCTTATAAGCTGTGTAAAGCATATTTTTTAGTTTGGTTTTGAACTGCTGCATCCTTTCCGACTTTTGGTAATTTGGTAACATTTCTGCCACTTTCTGCTTATACCGGGGGTCTAGTAGCGTGGCCACCCGATCGCTTTTGGTCTGACCATAATGAAGCAACGGCCTTATCATCTGGGGTGTGGCAACATTGCCAACACACTTTTATAGAGGTGATGATGATTGCTTCATTGTGATACGCAAGCCCCTTCACCACAACAAGGTAACGATCACGAAGGGGAATTGACACTTGTATGTGCCTTTTTTTTTTGGTTTGTTTTTGCAGCCACAGTGCTGCACCATAGGACAGAAAAATTAGGCATGTACACATGCCTGAAAAATAATGGCACTGTTGCAGACGCTATTGTAGCAGCGGCCGGAAAAATTTATGTTTTCCAGGCAGAAAAGTGACTAAAACATTACGGCTTGAACCCTAGTTGGTGGTGGAGAATTCACGAAAGTCATCCGGTATGCAGACATTAAATACAGCAGCGTGGGGACCATTTTGAGGCCAAGGCATGTAATCAGGCCTTTTGTTAGTCAAACGTATCCCCCACTGTCAGTCCCTTCGGGATCCATGCCTCATTCATCTTTATGAAGGTGAGGTAATCAACACTTTTTTGACCGAGGCGACTTCTCTTGTCAGTGACAATGCCTCCTGCTGCACTGAAGCTCCTTTCTGACAGGACACTTGAAGCAGGGCAGGCCAGAAGTTCTATCGCAAACTGGGATAGCTCAGGCCACAGGTCAAGCCTGCACACCCAGTAGTGAAGGGGTTCATTGCTCCTCAGAGTGTCGATATCTGCTGTTAAGGCGAGGTAGTCTGCTACCTGTCGGTCGAGTCGTTCTCTAAGGCTGGATCCCGAAGGGCTGTGGCGATGAGTAGGACTGAAAAAGCTCCGCATGTCCTCCATCAACAACACATCTGTAAATCGTCCAGTCCTTGCCGCCGTGGTAGGAGGAGGATTACACTCACCTCTTCCCCTGTTAGATTCCCGTTGTGCTGTGACATCTCCCTTATAAGCTGTGTAAAGCATATTTTTTAGTTTGGTTTTGAACTGCTGCATCCTTTCCGACTTTCGGTAATTTGGTAACATTTCTGCCACTTTCTGCTTATACCGGGGGTCTAGTAGCGTGGTCACCCAGTACAGATCGTTCTCCTTTATCCTTTTTATACGTGGGTCCCTCAACAGACATGACAGCATGAAAGACCCCATTTGAACAAGGTTGGATGCAGAGCTTCTCATTTCCCGTTCCTCGTCCTCACTGATGTCATTGACGGTCTGTTCTTCCCCCCAGCCACGTACAACACCATGGGTCCCAGATAGGTGACAACAACGAGCACCCTGGGGTGCCTGCTGTGGTTGGTCTTCCTCCTCCTCAAAGCCGCCACATTCCTCCTCTGACTCCTCTTCCTCATACTCCTCTTCCAGCGTTGCTGCAGGTCCGGCAAGCGATGATGACAAGGCTGTTTCTGGTGGTGATGGTGACCACAACTCTTCCTCTTCCTCTTCACGCTCATCTACAGCCTGATCCAGAACTCTTCGCAGGGCACGCTCCAGGAAGAAAACAAATGGGATGAGGTCGCTGATGGTGCCTTCGGTGCGACTGACTAGGTTTGTCACCTCCTCAAAAGGACGCATAAGCCTACAGGCATTGCGCATGAGTGTCCAGTAACGTGGCAAAAAGATTCCCAGCTCCGCAGAGGCTGTCCTAGCACCCCGGTCATACAAATACTCGTTGACGGCTTTTTCTTGTTGGAGCAGGCGGTCGAACATTAGGAGTGTTGAATTCCAACGTGTCGGGCTGTCGCATATCAAGCGCCTCACTGGCATGTTGTTTCGCCGCTGAATATCGGAAAAGTGCGCCATGGCCGTGTAGGAACGCCTGAAATGGCCACACACCTTCCTGGCCTGCTTGAGGACGTCCTGTAAGCCTGGGTACTTAGACACAAAACGTTGTACGATGAGATTCAACACATGTGCCATGCACGGCACATGTGACAACTTGCCCAAATTTAATGCCGCCAACAGATTGCTTCCATTGTCACACACCACTTTGCCGATCTCCAGTTGGTGCGGGGTCAGCCACTGATCCACCTGTGCGTTCAGGGCGGACAGGAGTGCTGGTCCTGTGTGGCTCTCTGCTTTCAGGCAAGTCAACCCCAAGATAGCGTTACACTGTCGTATCCGGGATGTGGAATAGCCCCTGGGGAGCTGGGGGGAATCAGTTGATGTGCAGCCAGACGCCGCAGCAGAAGAGGACTCAGCCGAGGAGGAAATTAAAGAGGATGGAGTAGGAGTAGAGGAGGTGGCAGTAGGTCTGCCTGCAAGTCGTGGTGGTGTCACCAACTCCGCTGCAGAGCCACGCATTCCATGCTTGTCAGCCGTCAGCAGGTTGACCCAATGCGCAGTATACGTGATATACCTGCCCTGACCGTGCTTTGCAGACCAGGTATCAGTGGTCAGATGGACCCTTGCCCCAACACTGTATGCCAGAGATGCCATGACTTCCTTTTCAATGACATGGTAGAGGTTTGGGATTGCCTTTTTTGAAAAAAAATTTCGTCCGGGTACCTTCCACTGTGGTGTCCCAATAGCGACAAATTTTTTGAAGGCCTCAGACTCTACCAGCTGGTATGGTAAAAGCTGGCGGGCTAAGAGTTCCGTCAAGCCAGCTGTCAGTCGCCGGGCAAGGGGGTGACTTTGTGACATTGGCTTCTTATGCTCAAACATGTCCTTGACAGACACCTGACTGTGGGCAGATGAGCAGGAACTGCTGAAGGTGAGAGATGGAGTGGCGGGTGGTTGAGAGGGGGCAGGGAGGACAGCAGTGGTTGACGTGGCTGAAGATGCAGGACCAGGAGGAGCATGGTGGCTTTGAGTTTGTGTGCTGCTTGTACTCATGTGTTGATCCCATAGGCGTTTGTGATGTGAGATCATGTGCCTTCGCAAAGCAGTTGTACCAAGGTGGGTGTTGGACTTCCCACGACTCAGTTTCTTTTGGCACAGGTTGCAAATGGCATTGCTTTTATCAGAGGCAGACACACAAAAAAAATGCCACACTGCTGAGCTTTGCAATGACTGCATTCTAGTGGTGGCAACAGCATGCGTTGACTGGCGTGCTGTCTGGCTGACCCCAGGTGCCGATACATGCTGTCTGACTGTGCCACTAACTCCTTGCGACGACCTCCCCCTGCTTCCAACTCGTCTCCTCATTCTCTCTGTCTCCCCTTCAGAACTTTCCCCCTCTTCTTCTCTTCGAGCAGGCACCCACGTGGCATCCGTGGACACATCGTCATCATCAACCGCTTCACTTGTATCTGACACCTCAGCAAAGGAAGCAGCAGCGGGTACAACATCATCATCATCACACTGTACGTCCATGTGTGTAATCCTGCCTGACTGAGACATATCCCCGTAATCTACATCATCTGGCAATAATGGTTGCGCATCACTAATTGCATCCAACTGATGTGTAAATAACTCCTCTGACGGATCAAGTGAAGCGGCTGTGGTGGCTGTGGTGGTAGTGGCGACGGGCGGGTGCGTGGTAACTTGAGAGCAGGTGACCGAAGCTGAGTTGGAGGAGGATGGTGCGTCAAGGTTCTTAGCGGAAGCTGTTGAAGATTGGGTGTCCTGTCTAAGCCAGTCAACTACGTCCTCTGAATTTTTCGGGTTCAGGGTACGTGGCCTCTGAAAACTGGGCATTATTCCAGGGACAGTGGAAATCACAGCACCACGACCACGACGGCCCCTGCGGGGTGGCCTGCCTCTGCCTGTCATTTTTTTTTTAGATAAGTGGTACTACGCGTGCTAGGTACTGTGCCACCCGGTATGAGTGGTTGGCACTGGCAGTGGGCACACTACAGTCTGTGGAAGTGGGCCTGACACACACTGGCAGCAGGCAAGCAACTGAATTTAGACTACTGTCTAAAAATTAAATGCCTTATTTATCGGCAAGCTACTGTGCCACCCGGTATGAGTGGTTGGCACTGGCAGTGGGCACACTACAGTCAGTGGAAGAGGGCCTGACACACACTGGCAGCAGGCAAGCAACTGAATTTAGACTACTGTCTAAAAATTAAATGCCTTATTTATCGGCAAGCTACTGTGCCACCCGGTATCAGTGGTTGGCACTGGCAGTGGGCACACTACAGTCAGTGGAAGCGGGCCTGACACACACTGGCAGCAGGCAAGCAACTGAATTTAGACTACTGTCTAAAAATTAAATGCCTTATTTATCGGCAAGCTACTGTGCCACCCGGTATCAGTGGTTGGCACTGGCAGTGGGCACACTACAGTCAGTAGAAGCGGGCCTGACACACACTGGCAGCAGGCAAGCAACTGAAATTACACTAAAGTGTAAAAATTAAATGCCTTATTTATCGGCAAGCTACTGTGCCACCCGGTATGAGTGGTTGGCACTGGCAGTGGGCACACTACAGTCAGTGGAAGAGGGCCTGACACACTGACTGGCAGCAGGCAAGCAACTGAATTTAGACTACTGTCTAAAAATTAAATGCCTTATTTATCGGCAAGCTACTGTGCCACCCGGTATCAGTGGTTGGCACTGGCAGTGGGCACACTACAGTCAGTGGAAGCGGGCCTGACACACACTGGCAGCAGGCAAGCAACTGAAATTACACTAAAGTGTAAAAATTAAATGCCTTATTTATCGGCAAGCTACTGTGCCACCCGGTATCAGTGGTTGGCACTGGCAGTGGGCACACTACAGTCAGTAGAAGCGGGCCTGACACACACTGGCAGCAGGCAAGCAACTGAAATTACACTAAAGTGTAAAAATTAAATGCCTTATTTATCGGCAAGCTACTGTGCCACCCGGTATGAGTGGTTGGCACTGGCAGTGGGCACACTACAGTCAGTGGAAGAGGGCCTGACACACACTGGCAGCAGGCAAGCAACTGAATTTAGACTACTGTCTAAAAATTAAATGCCTTATTTATCGGCAAGCTACTGTGCCACCCGGTATCAGTGGTTGGCACTGGCAGTGGGCACACTACAGTCAGTGGAAGCGGGCCTGACACACACTGGCAGCAGGCAAGCAACTGAATTTAGACTACTGTCTAAAAATTAAATGCCTTATTTATCGGCAAGCTACTGTGCCACCCGGTATCAGTGGTTGGCACTGGCAGTGGGCACACTACAGTCAGTTGAAGTCGGCCTGACACACACTAGCAGCAGGCAAGCAGCTGAAATTACATTAAAGTGTAAAAATTAAATGCCTTTTTTAAGCAAAGTCCTGTGCCAGCCGGTATGACAGGGGTGGGCACTGGCAGTGGGCACACTACAGTCAGTTGAAGTCGGCCTGACACACACTAGCAGCAGGCAAGCAGCTGAAATTACACTAAAGTGTAAAAATTAAATGCCTTTTTTATGCAAAGTCCTGTGCCAGCCGGTATGAGTGGTGGGCACTGGCAGTGGGCACACTACAGTCAGTGGAAGTCAGCCTGACACACACTGGCAGGCAACTAACCTTAGATTAAAGTGTAAAAATTAAGTGCCTATTTTTTAAGCAAAGTCCTGTGCCACTCGGTATGACAGGGGTGGGCACTGGCAGTGGGCACACTACAGTCAGTTGAAGTCGGCCTGACACACACTAGCAGCAGGCAAGCAGCTGAAATTACACTAAAGTGTAAAAATTAAATGCCTTTTTTATGCAAAGTCCTGTGCCAGCCGGTATGAGTGGTGGGCACTGGCAGTGGGCACACTACAGTCAGTGGAAGTCAGCCTGACACACACTGGCAGGCAACTAACCTTAGATTAAAGTGTAAAAATTAAGTGCCTATTTTTTAAGCAAAGTCCTGTGCCACTCGGTATGACAGGGGTGGGCACTGGCAGTGGGCACACTACAGTCAGTTGAAGTCGGCCTGACACACACTAGCAGCAGGCAAGCAGCTGAAATTACATTAAAGTGTAAAAATTAAATGCCTTTTTTAAGCAAAGTCCTGTGCCAGCCGGTATGAGTGGTGGGCACTGGCAGTGGGCACACTACAGTCAGTGGAAGTCAGCCTGACACACACTGGCAGGCAACTAACCTTAGATTAAAGTGTAAAAATTAAGTGCCTATTTTTTAAGCAAAGTCCTGTGCCACTCGGGATGACAGGGGTGGGCACTGGCAGTGGGCACACTACAGTCAGTTGAAGTCGGCCTGACACACACTGGCAGGCAACTAACCTTAGATTAAAGTGTAAAAATGAAGTGCCTTTTTTTTAAGCAAAGTCCTGTGCCACACGGGATGACAGGGGTGGGCACTGGCAGTGGGCACACTACAGTCAGTTGAAGTCGGCCTGACACACACTAGCAGCAGGCAAGCAGCTGAAATTACACTAAAGTGTAAAAATTAAATGCCTTTTTTATGCAAAGTCCTGTGCCAGCCGGTATGAGTGGTGGGCACTGGCAGTGGGCACACTACAGTCAGTGGAAGTCAGCCTGACACACACTGGCAGGCAACTAACCTTAGATTAAAGTGTAAAAATTAAGTGCCTTTTTTTAAGCAAAGTCCTGTGCCACACGGAATGACAGGGGTGAGCACTGGCAGTGGGCACACTACAGTCTGTGGGCCTGCAGCTCCTCACACACAGGCAGGCCAGGCAACTGCAATATGTATATAAAGGAAAAAAAAAAAGCAGACTAATGTTGCAGCCCTAAAAAGGGCTTTTTGGGGTGCTGTCAGGACGCTGTCCTTACAGCAGAGATCAGATGAGTCTTTCAGGACTGGAGTGGACACTGAATTCACTAGCCTAGCTATCGATTTCCCAATTAAATCAGCAGCAGTTACAGTCTCCCTCCTCTCACTAAGACTGCAGCTTCAGAATGAATCTAAAATGGATGCTGTGCAGGAGCTGGGAGGGTCTGGGAGGGAGGGTATGCTGCTGATTGGCTGGAATGTGTCTGCTGACTGTGAGGTACAGGGTCAAAGTTTGCTCAATGATGATGTATAGGGGGCGGACCGAACATCGCATGTGTTCGCCCGGCAGAGGCGAACGCGAACAAGCTATGTTCGCCGGGAACTGTTCGCCGTCGGATAGTTCGGGCCATCTCTACACAGCAGCCGTTTATTAACATAAATACAATAAACCATAAATCATATTACAGTTTCTTACCCATGACGAGGGAGGTCCTTGAAGCCCCAAATTCGTTAAAACACAAGTCACCAAAAAACTGGCACATCTGTCTTGCCTCCAGCCGTAAAACACCAGCTCGGAGACCACCTGACGGACGCCTTTTTTTTTAAAGGCCACAAACGTAACAGGTCAGACTTAATATCCCTTAACAGCTCTCTAACGGGCCGCCCCCCCAAATCATTCCCACCCACATGCAGCACCAACACATCTGGCGCTCTACTCAAACGTACATAACGATGGACCTCCCTTAACACCCCTTGCCACAACATACCTCTCACCCCCAACCATCTGATAACCGCGACGTCCCTGTCAAACCCCAGCTGCCGACCCTCATGATGAACGTCGGCCCTCAAAGCACCCCAGAACACGAATGAGTGCCCCATGATCCAAACCAACGCGGAACCGGAATCTGAAAAATAAGACAAGGCAAACACAAGACACATCAGTCAATGCCCTTCTACAACATCCCCACCCGCACATTGGACCTAAACCTAACAGACTCCCATCTACCAATCCTCTTGATTACCTCGTCACTCATGCCCCACCTGGCCGCCTCCGTAGCCGCCCCTATCCTGAACGAGTGCCCCGCAAAGTCCTCCGCTGTAATACTCAACTCCTGCAAACAACGCCTGAACACTGCCAGAAATTGGTACCGCGACAAATACGAACCATCCCTATGCCTCAACAGCGGACCTAATTCAGCGCCACCCAAAGCTGTATACTCCCCAACACACCGAACCGGACACATCGCACAACCAGGAACCTCCAAACAACCTCACAAAGCTCCCCTTACCTAACTTGTCAGTCTTAGACCTACGAATTTTAATCACCACCCTATCATCCAACAACCCCACATCCTCCTTCAGCAGCCCGCCACCAACCGCCCGCACACTTTGACATACCAACTCGCCTATCCGAAACGCTCCAAAAAACGCCAAAGAAAAAGCTGCCCTAAACAACTTCACCTCCCAACCTGAACTACCAACCAATTCCAACTGCGTGCCTAATCTTAATAACAAATCAAACGAGACTGGCCTCCTTTTGTCCCTGACCTTCTGCCCACGCCGCCAACCCTGCAACACCTGCCTCACTAAAAACATCTTGGTCACATCTGCCAAACCCCTCAATTTGAAACCAAACGCCAGCCCTTCAATCCATTTATTCAATTTTGACACCGACCACTCCAGCTCCCTCACATGCCCCAAAAACAACAATAACGGGATATCCCCTTCATCAACGTGCGCCCCCAACTCCCCACACCAATCCAGCCACTCCCCCCACACTTTACCGTATGCCAACCACGTTTCGGTACTCATTGAGTCCCGAAGGAGACCGTCTATGATACCTCCAACATCTCCCACATGGACTCCGGACATTCCAATCCCTCGGCATCCGCTCCTGGCGCCAGTTGCCGAAACCGCTCCAGCTGAGAACGAGAAAGGGCATCCGCAATATTATTAAAAATACCTGGCACATGTACTGCTACCACCCAAACATTACGCGACAAACAGACCAAAACCAAATGCTGTAACAAACGAATAACCGGCGGCGAAGACGCTGTCATACCATTAATGGCCTGAACCACCCCCAAATTATCACAATGAAAACGGATTTTTTTTATCTCTAAACCGATCCCCCCCACAACACCATGGCTAATACAATTGGAAAAAGCTCTAACAATGCCAAATTCCGAACCCATCCCCTCTCCACCCAGCTAACCGGCCACCTACCCGCACACCATTGCCCATGACAGTACACACCAAATCCCGAACCGCCCGCCGCATCCGAAAACAACTCAAAGTCAAAATTATCCACAGCTGCCCCCAAAACCAAAGTCCGACCGTTAAACTGCTGCAAAAATTCCCCCCACACCGCCAAATCCCCTTTTAATTCCTTCCCCAACCTTATGAAATGATGCGGGGCCGTAACGCCTGCAGTAGCCCCCGCCAACCGACGACAAAAAATTCTCCCCATTGGCATAATCCGACATGCAAAATTGAGTTTCCCAAGCAGTGATTGCAAGTCCCTCAACCTGATCTTAGCCGATATCCTAGCCCTCTCCACCACTAAACGTAAATCCTGCAATTTATCCTCAGGCAACCGACATTCCATCCTTTCCGTGTTAATAACAATACCCAGAAAACTCAATTCCGTAGTGGGACCCACCGTTTTTTCCTCAGCCAACGGGACCCCAAATAAACCAAAAACCGACTCCAATGTGCTAAGTAACAACTAGCAGACCCTAGACCCCGCCGGACCCAAACAAAGAAAATCATCCAAATAATGAATAATGGATGAACAACCCGAAACGTCCCTAACCACCCACTCCAAAAAAGAACTGAATGCTTCAAAATATGCGCATGACACTGAACACCCCATTGGTAAACACCTATCCACGAAATAACCCCCTTCCCAATAACAACCCAACAAATGCAAACTATCCGGATTAACAGGCAACAACCGAAACGCAGCCTCTATCCGTTTTTGCCAACAACGCCCCCACCCCCAATTTTCTCACCCACTCTACAGCCGCATCAAATGAAGTATAAACCACCGAACATAATTCAGGGTCAATACCTTCATTGACCGACGCACCTTTAGGATAGGACAAATGATGAATTAACCGAAACTTGTTCGGCTCCTTCTTGGGTACAATCCCCAAAGGTGATATCCTCAAATTGACCAAGGGCGGACTCAAAAAGGGGCCATCCATGCGCCCCAAAGATACCTCCTTCGCCAATTTTTCAGACACCACCTCGGGATGCTCAAGTGCCGAACGCAAATTTTTTCTCCCTGCAATCACCGGTACTGGAAACGAGGGGATACCAAAACCTTCCGTAAAACCGACTCTCAAAAACTCCGCCATCCCTTGATCAGGATATCTAATTAGGAAGGGGCCCATCTCTGCTACCCGCACCGGTGTCATCCCCTTTTCCACCTGCCTCACCCCCCTTTTGCCTACCCCCTCTGAAACAACGACTAAATCCATGATTCCCGCCGCATGCGGAACATTCATGCTTAAAACGACACTTTGCCCCAAACCTGCAGTTGCCCTCGTTAAAGAGGAAGCAAAGCCCTTTTGCCGACGCCGCTGAAAAAGCTGCCTGTCCTGATCCCCCTGACTCCCCCCGAAAGGACTGCCCCGCACGCACCGGAGCCATCACCCGCATCCATAACCCTATGTCCTTATGATCCCATCTAATTGTACTACGCACCGCCATCCTCTGCCGGAACTGCTCGTCGTACCGCAACCAGCCCGTCCCCCCGTACACTCGAAACGCTTCCCCAATCGCATCCATATAGCAGAAAAGAGCCGAACAACACTCCGGCTTCTTTTCTCCTACCACACTGGCTAAAATAGGAAATGCCTGCAGCCAATTAGAAAATGTCCGTGGAATAAGACGAAACCTCCGTTTCTCCTCCTCCTCCTCCTTCTTACCCTCCTCCTTCTTACCCCTATCTAAATTAAACCTCTCCAGGGGGAGCAAGGAAAATATTTCCACATACTCCCCCTTCCAAATGCGCTCCCGCACTCCATTTTTAAGTGCGCCCCCAAAGGACCCTCAAAGCAGACATACACTTCCCCCCGCGCTGTGTCGTCCACTTTTGACCTATCATCCTCCCCCCCCCCCCCCCCAACCTGCGTCTGTACAGACACCGAATCTCCCACCCTGCTCGTCACACTGGCCGGACCACCACTAACCCCAGCCCCCACTCCCCATGCAGGCACAGGTGACATTCCTGCCCCCCCAAAACCAGCCACCCACCCCGCCAAACTCTGAAAAAGCTGCCCCAATCCCTTACCCAAATCACCTTGTGGCACCCCACCGCCCCCTTGGCCACCCGTCCACGCATTAATGATACCACAGTTAGCTTCACCAAGCTGCCGGGGGGCTGTGAACCCCGCAGCCGAAGGTCCTGCTTCCTGATGATCTTCCTCCTCAGCACGAACCTCTTCTTCCTGCGCCACCAACATCCCAGCACCTGGCCTGCTGGATGTGCCATGGTCTTCTCCCCTCACACGATGGGCGGAGCCTCCGCCATGTCGCCCAACCATCTCCTGTGGCCTGTGCGCCACCGCCATCTCTCTGCCCACAGCCACGACCGCCTGCTCATCTCTCCCACGCCGGGCGGCCTCCCCCGGACTGGGGGCACCCGCCGCACCTGGTCCCGCATCCACCGCTCTCACTGCCGGAGGCGGGGGAGGAATCCGCCCGCCTGTTCTAGGGCTCCGCCGTGCATATTGATTCCTCCCACGTCGGGAGGGTCTGGCAGCAGGCACACCGCCGCCCTCCCTCAGTGAAGGGTCCCCGAGGGGGCTCTGCACCCGGCGCCGAGCCCTGGGGGTCGCCTCAGGACTAAGGCGCGCCGGCGGCCGTACCCGCCGCGGCCGTCTACCAGTTGGCGGTGAGCTGACACTACTCACCGCCGCCCCCTGCAACACACCAGCCACCTGGTCCTGCAGCCATTCGGGTCCCCGGGTCTCCGCCGCTGCCCGCAACTGCTCAATTAAAGCCTCAACCTCCATCACGTAAGTGCTAGTTTGCTCCTTCTCCTCAGATTTTTCAAATCTAAAATGGCTCCTACACTCCTCCCCTTAATATAACCTCCCTATACCACCCCCTTTTAACTCCACCCACCGCAATTCCTACATCTACTTAACCCTATCACCGCTGGCCCCCTCCTGCCAAAACCCCTCATGACGGCCTCCCCTAACTGTCGCCCAGTACGGCCTCACTTGATTTCAAAGGAACAGCATCATGGTGCCAAAGATTCATGAAGAGGCATGAGCTTCGGATGCGAACAAGAACCAGGATTGCCCAGCATATGCCAGATGATTATGAAGAGAAGATAGTAAATTTTCATAACTTTATTATCAAACAAAGGAAAAGACAAAATTTTGAAATTGGTCAAATAGGCAACATGGATGAAGTACCACTCACCTTCGATGTTCTTTCAAACAAAACTGTGGAAGCAAGAGGTGCCAAGACAGTAACAATTAAAACTTCAGGGCATGAAAAAATCATTATACCGTGGTCCTTGCTGTCACTGCAGATGGAAACAAGCTGCCACCATTGGTCATTTTTAAAAAGAAAACTTTGCCTAAGGAGAAAATTCCAAGTGGCTTACAGGTGCATGTTCATCCCAAAGGTTGGATGGATGAAGGAGGCATGAAGCTTTGGATTAGAAATGTGTGGGAGAAGCGCCCATGTGCTTTGTTAAAGAAGCCATCCTTGTTAGTACTGGACTCATTCAGATCTCATCTTACAGAACCAACAAAGAATTTCAAATGTGCAAAACAGAAATAGCAGTCATTCCAGGAGGACTTACATCACAATTGCAGCCATTGGATGTTTGCATTAACAAGCCCTTCAAAGCCTTTATGCGTGAAGAATGGAATAAATACATGTGTGATAAAAACCAACATGAAGTTACGAATTCTGGGCGAATGAAAAGACCTGGCATTTCAAAAGTTTGTCAGTGGATAAAGACTTCGTGGGACGCAGTTAAAGAAGATATTGTTATCAAATCTTTTAAGAAATGTGGCATAAGTAATGCTTTGGATGGTGAAGAAGATGAGCTGATTTATGAAGATAGTAGCAGTGAAAGCAGCAGTGTTCATTGCGATTTTGAAGATGGCAGTGAAGATGAAGAGTTTCTTGGTTTCCCAGATAGCGATTTCTGAGTAAACTTTTGTAAAAACAGAATATCCAAGTTTCTTTGTTAAAACAGTTGCTTTTACTGTCCTTTTACATTATTTACCTTATAAGTGGTAATATTAATTTAAAAAAGTTCTGAGCTACCCTTATTTTGCTTCAAAGTGCTTTATTTGAGATTTTAATTTTTTTCCTGAAATTTCCCTCTTAAAATGAAGGTGCGTGTTATACGCCTGTGCGTGTTATACGCTGATAAATACGGTAACAGTAACTACTCACACTTTGTCCTCCTTCTGCTCCAAGTTCATTGGGGCCTCTGTAGATTTATGGTGATTGATGAGAAGCAGATAATAAGGACTTACCATTTAAATTAGCATATTCAGTATTCCAGATGTGCTGACATCTCACGTCTTTACATACTAAGCCTCCAAGAGCTACAGAGGCTGACAGTCATTTACGGTCTCCTGCAGATTTAACTATACAACAATAACCTTCCAATGGGGAAACAGCTTATACTGACATATTCTCTTACCTTTCCCATCCATTTTTAGTATTTCTTCCTGTTTTATATTTTTCACTTCTGTGATTTAATTATTGAAACATTTTGCTGATCTATTCTATGTCTTTCTTGGCTATAGTCTACACTGTACAGTAATGGTGAAACTGCACTTCCAGATAACTGATGCATAATCTGATGTCCTTGCATTGAAAGCAACCAGTCATCTGTTTGACAATCTTGTTGAAATCCCCCTATACATACAGTATGTTGAAGCTTTCCTATAGTGATCATATGCCCACCTGGTCTGTTGGTAGATGCGGTTGTCACGGCGGATGTGCACAAAGACTAACAGTTAAACCACCAACCAGGCTCTAGGCGAGAGGCAGGGGAAGGGTCAACTCCTAACTTATCCCTGACCTCTCTCCCTGCACTGATCAGCCCACATGCATACCTTTGTGGTAGGTATGAAGTGTCCCCGTGCCTGGACTGAAACACCCTAAATTCCCTGAGATGGTGAAGAGGGGAAATAGGAGCAGCCTGCTCACACAGAACCTGGATGGGTTAGATGACACCAAACAATCAAACCAGAAACCACACTTATCTCTCTGTGCTGGAACAGACAACCTTCCTCTCCAGCTTCCAAGACCTAAGTGAATAATATAATCCGCTCAGAGCACTGGGGTGGAGTGCTATTTAAACTCATAACCCCACCCAGTGCACCTGATGGGAGGCGGATCCAGCACGGCTCCAAAACAAAACACTAAACTCGTGCTGCTATCCTGGCCGACCTCCGCACACCGTCAGGACGAGGCATGACAGCGGTCAAGTGGTCTATGTAGAAAGGCTCTGTCTGCTAAGCAACAATTAGAAATAAATCAGTTGGTCAAAATTGCTGACAAGGCCCTTAAAAGTTGGTTCTTTTGAATTGAAGCTGGAACTTTTACAAAACATTCTTAGGACCATCACTAAAATGGGCGTTGTTAGAACTTGCAGTGTGGGCATTATTAATGCTTGCACAATATTAGGATGTGGCATGTGTACAGGAAACGCCTGGTCAGCCAGCAACTGGTGGAGACAGGTCACCACTGTGACCAGTGATTTGCTGAGCGGGCATCTCCTGCTATTTCCTGAGTGTTGATCCAGGACTGGGAAGTAGAGGTCAGCAGGGACACAGTAAGCATCCGAATGATAGGAGCAGTGGATCAGTGAGGTGAGTAATGTTTCTCCTTTTTTTTTTTTTTAACCTATTCTACCACATATATAAAAAATGTAATCCTCTTTAACAGCCATGAGACAATACTGTCAGCTGAGTGCCTTTGTCCAAAATAATGACTCATCATAACATTGGGGCATCTTCATTTTGACTTGAGGATTCTTCTCTTACAGAAGATCAGAAATGCTGTTTTAGGGAAGCAGTTATGGAATATAAAAAATATATAATCTGCTGCACTTAAGTGTATTCCTCATTCTATTTACAACAGTCCTGCAGTTTTTCCTATTTTAGGTATACATAATAATTTCTGTCCGTTCTAAATGTAAAAAAACACTAGCAACTCAGACATGTAAATGCTTTTGTCTTTAGTTCAAGAAATATATTTTTCGTTTAATCAACACCGTATGCTTTCACCTTGTTCTTCCAGATACTAGTACACTGAGATGAGATTAAGTACTGTTCCACTCGTGCAGATTGTACATCACTAAAGCAACATCTGTAAAAACAAAACATCGGTATCTGTTAGTAGAGAATCACCAGATTTAAAATTAACATGGATTTTGAAAGACACAAGATCAGTTCTATCATGTGCTAGTAAATAGTTACATTAAAAAATTTTTGGGTTAAAAAAAATGATTAGTTAATATGGACTATTTTACTACGGGCAAATAAAATTCTGTGTACTTATGTAACATATATGATTATACAATTATAATTATTGCCTATTTATAACATACTACATTATATATATATTGATATATATATATAATATATATATATATATATATATATATATATATATATATATATATTATATATTTTGGCTATAACAACATATTTTAAAGGGGTATTACCATCTGGGACATAGGTGGCATATTTCTAAGATATGCCATCAATGTCAAATAGGTGTGGGCCCCACCTCTGGGACCCACTCCTGTCTTCAGAGTGGCACCCACGGAGAGAAGGGAGAACAGCTGTGCATGTATGGACAATGTTCACTGCGATGAAAGGGCGGGAGCAAGCTGCACATGCGCTGTATATTCTTCTTTACTTTGGGGGCCCATTCTAGAGATACAGTAGGAATGGGTTTCGGCAGTGGGACACTGATGGCATATCCTAGCAATTTGCTCTCAATGATCCGGATGGAAATACCCCTTTAACCAGTTTTCGACATCCACAATAGTATAGCGGATGTCTGGTCTTTAAAGATGGTGCCCACTCCGGAGCGGAGCAGTGTACCATAGCCGAGTGCTTACTGTTTCACACAGCAGACACCTGGGGTTAATTTCTGTGATTGGAAATAAGGCCATTCACAGACATTTAACTCCTCAGATGCCGTGGTCAATTGTGGAAAAAATAATAATAAAAGGAAGCGCACACTTCCTGGGCAGGTAGGCCTTCCCCTGGCTGAGATCGGAGTAGATGTTCCCTAGTAGTAGTAGGCCAAAGCCTATATGCAACTTCTAGGCCTATTATTGGTACAGTATATTCCAATGCAAACCTGCAGGTGGCAGCATTGCACTTGAATATACTGAACTTTGTATTAAGTAATGGATAAAAATCCATTAGTGAATATGAATGGCAATCTAATAATTGCATGTTAGGGTCCCCTTGGGGGCTTAAAAAAAAGCTAATTTTTTTCCCCAAATATAATAAAAAAATAAAAAAATCACCTCCCTGTTCGCAAAATGAAAATAAATCTAAATAAGAAAAAATAAACATAGGCATCATCACGTCCAAAAATGCCTCTACTAGACATGAACGAAATAATTCTACAGAATCGATTTATCTAATCAGCAGGGCTTATGCAAATCAAGAAGCCCTGCTGATTGGACAAATCGATTTTGTAGAATTATTTCTCTCCTCTCTAGGCCGTACTATTAAAATATAAAAATGTTTATCCTATAAGTTGAATAACAGACAAACTTTTGGTCTGTACTGTATATGTGGACAAAAATAAGGGCCTCTTTGCCATTCAGCAGTGCAGTTATATGTTTGAAAGCCCTTTTTGGTGTCTATTAGTGGCCAAAAAAATATATATTATTTGCCGTTCAGTGGTGCAGTTATATGTTCTAAAGCCTTTTGTGGGAGTGTATAAGTGGAAAAAAGTAAGGGCCTATTTGCCGTTCAGCGGTGCAGTTATATATTTTAAAGCCCTTTTTAGCATGTATTAGTGGCAAAAAAATATTATCTGCTGTTCAGCGGTGCAGTTATATGTTCTAAAGCCCTATTTGCTGTGTACTACTGCCACAAAAAAATGTATTTGCCGTTGTATGGTGAAGTGAGAAAATGACAGGCCTTTTTGGCATATATTGCTGGCAAAAAAATATATATTTGCCGTTCAGCGGTGCAGTTACATGTTCTAAAGCCTTTTGTGGCATGTATAAGTGGAAAAAAATAAAGGCCTTTTTGCCATTCAGAGGTGCAGTTATATGTTCTAAAGCCCTTTTTGGGGCGTATATTAGTGGCAAAAAAAAATATATTTGCAGTTCAGTGGTGCAGTGATATGTTCTAAAGCCCTTTTTGGTGTGTATTAGTGGCACAAAAAAAGTATTTGCCGTTGTGTGGAGAAGTAAGAAAATCACAGCCCTTTTGTCACGGATGAAGTTAGCAGATAGCTGGAACATATAAATAAACATCCGACTGGCTTGATCCCAAACTGAGGAGCATATGGATGAGCCGTATAAAACCCCTAGAGCTCTCCCTGACTGCTATGCCCATGCAAAGGTCTTTATGGTAGACGATTGCATGCCCGCGTACCTCATACTGTGTGACACCTGAAAACCCTATAATAGTGAGGGGACACGACCACCGGCTCCCTGCATTTAATACGGACGGAGTCAGGGTCACCTAGAATCAAGCCAGCAAGGAAACACAAATAAAGGAAAAACACTTATCTGAGGAATCAGCAGTAGCAGCCTCCAGCAATGAACTCATCCAGGAAGAAGTATAAACCGCAAAGTGAGGCAGTATGGGAGGGAATATAAAGGGAGACAATTAGTGTAAATAGGTGACAGCTGGGAGAAGGAAAGGAGATGACAAAGTGAAACCAAAACAAAGAACGTCATGCAAGAGGTAGAGAAGAACGTCTAACAGACCTTCTCACAGGACTGGCGGTGACAGTACCCCTCCCTCTATGGGTGGACTCCGGACACTCAGAGCCCACCTTCTCAGGATGAGACCTATGGAAAGCCCTGATGAGACGAGTGGCCTTAATGTCCGCCACTGGGACCCACATCCTCTCCTCAGGACCATAACCCTCCCAATGAACGAGGTACTGGAGAGAACTGCGGATAATGCGAGAATCCACAATCCTAGAGACCTGAAATTCAAGATTACCATCAACAACAACCGGAGGAGGAGGCAAAGAGGACGGTACAGTGGGTTGGACATAAGGTTTTAATAGGGACTTGTGAAAAACTATGGATCTTCCAAGTCTGAGGAAGATCAAGACGGAAGGCAACGGGATTGATGACGGACAAGATCTTGTAAGGCCCAATAAACTTAGGACCCAATTTCCAGGAGGGAACCTTCAGTTTGATATTCTTTGTAGACAACCACACCAGATCACCAACATTCAGGTCCGGACCAGGCACACGTCTCTTATCCGCCACACGCTTATATCTCACTCATCCTCTTCAGATTACCCTGAATCTTTTGCCAAATAAATGAAAGACTAGGAACATTTCTCCTCATCAGGTAAACCAGAAGACCCCTCTCCAGAGACTGTCCCAAACTGCAGATGAAACCCATATGCATCAAAAAATAGTGACTTATCAGAGGACTCCTGGCGACGGTTATTTAAAGCAAACTCTGCAAGGGACAAAAAAGAACACCAATCCTCCTGATTCTCCGCCACAAAACAGCACAGATATGTCTCCAGATTCTGATTGACGCGTTCGGTCTGACCATTCAACTGCGGGTGAAAAGCATAAGAGAACGACAACCGAACCCCCAAGCGAGAGGCACAAACAACCTCCCAGGGGGACAAAGATCAGGAGCCTCTGCCTGGGCTGCCTGAACCTCTGCCTCCAAATCAGGATAAAGAGCAGAGACTACCACCCCTTCAGCCAAAATGGGACCCGGGTCTTCAAAGTTCCCCCTTCCCTGAAAACAACGTGACATTATAAACCGCCATAACAGTCTTAAGCATGGATCCGGTTTCAGCCTTGATTGACCGCATGCAAGGTCTTTCGCTGGAGGTAGCAGATCTCCGTAAAACTGTGTCTCAGTTTCAGGTGACCGGTTCTGCTGGCGTTCGTGAAGTTTGTTCCGAGCCTAAGATCTCTCTTCCGGATACGTTCTCCGGGGGTAGTGAGAATTTTGTTCGCTTTAGAGAGGCTAGCAAACTCCATTTTCGCCTACTTCCCCATTCCTCTGGTGATGAGGAGCAGAGGGTGGGGATCATCATCTCGCTGCTCAGGGATAACGCTCAGTCTTGGGCCTTTTCGCTGACAGTGGGGGCACGGCCCCTGCGATCGGTGGATTAATTTTTTGTAGCCCTGGGGCAGATATATAATGACCCGGATCGTATTGCTCTGGCTGAATCTAAACTGCGTCATTTATGCCAGGGTAAACAGTCCGCAGAGATATATTGTTCTGAATTTCGGAGATGGGCAGCTGATACTGGTTGGAATGATGCTGCACTCCGAAGTCAATTTTGCCATGGTCTTTCGAAAAGATTGAAAGATGCATTTGCTTTTCATGAGACCAGCCTCGTTAGAATCTGCCATTTTTCTAGCTGTTTGTATTGACAGGCGTCTTAGAGAGAGAGAGGAGTCAACTCCTTCCTGTCATATTCAGTCCAAGGACAGTGGGGCTGTCTCATTCAGTGCACAGGGGTCTCAGACTGTCCCAATCCCCTCTGAGGAGGCCATGCAGCTGGGTTTGCTTGCCTCTGATGGTAGAGGATTCAGCTCTCAGAGGAGGGTTTGTTTCTGTTGTGGGGGTATAAATCATTTGGCTAATGTTTGCCCCTCTAGGAGATTCATGGAGTTTTCTCAGGGTAATAAAAGAAAAACAAAGAAAAAAACCCTCTAAAAACTTTCCATTTGCTACTATTGGCAAGGTTGATGCGGAAATTGAAGGTTTGCCGTTTACTTGTAGTTCCCGTTTTCTCCTACCTGCCAGGGTGGCGCTAGACAGCAAGAACATTTTTGTAGATAGTGGAGCAGCTGTCAATCTCATTGATAATCAATTTGCTATAACGCATGGTTTCCAGGTATGCACTTTGGAAAAGAATATACCTGTTTTTGCTATCGATAACGATCTTTGAGAAAGTGGAGCGGAAAAGGGCATAGTTCACAATATCTGTTTGACTGTGGGTGACGCTCATGTTGAGGATATGTCATGTTTCTTCTTAAGCGGATTACCTACTCCTCTAGTATTGGGGCTACCCTGGCTCACTAAACATAACCCCACCATTGATTGGCAAGCAAGGCAAATAAATGGTTGGAGTGAGTTTTGCAGAGAGAATTGCCTCACGGCATTTCTTTCAGAGGTTTCTACCAAGACTGTGCCATGTTTTCTCTCTGAATTTTCGGATGTGTTTTCCGAGAGTGGTGTCCAGGAGTTGCCCCCTCGCCGGGAGTACGATTGCCCTATTAATCTCATCCCAGGCGCCAAACTGCCAAAATCACGTTTATACAATCTCTCCCAACCTGAAAGAGTCGCTATGCATACTTATATCTCTGAGAGCCTGAGAAAGGGACACATCTGACCCTCGAAGTCACCTGTGCTGCTGTTTTTTTTTTTTTTGTTAAGAAAAAAGATGGTTCTTTAAGACCTTGTCTGGATTTCAGTGAGCTGAACCGTATCACGATTCGTGACCCATATCCGCTTCCTCTGATCCCGGACCTGTTTAACAAGATTGTTGGGGCTAAGGTTTTTTCTAAGTTGGATTTAAGAGGAGCATACAATCTAGTCAGGGTCAGGGAAGGGGACGAATGGAAGACGGCCTTCAATACCCCTGAGGGTCATTCGAGAATTTGGTTATGCCCTTTGGTTTGATGAATGCTCCGGCCGTCTTCCAACATTTTGTGAACAGCATTTTTTTATCATTTAATGGGGAAATTTGTACTGGTGTATCTAGATGACATTTTAGATTTTTTTTTCTCCTGATTTCAAGACTCATCGAGACCACCTACGTCAGGTCTTGCTGATTCTGCGGGATAATAAATTGTACGCTAAACTGGAAAAATGTGTGTTTGCGGTTCCGGAGATTCAATTTCTTTGTTTTCTTCTCTCCGCTTCTCGTTTTTGCATGGACCCTGAGAAGGTCAGCGCTGTGCTTGATTGGGAGCTTCCTGAGAATCAGAAGGCTCTGATGCGGTTTTTGGGTTTTGCCAATTATTACAGAAAGTTCATTTTGAATTATTCCTCTGTTAAGCCACTCACTGATGAGACTAAAAAGGGGTAGATTTTTCTTTGTGGTCAGTAGATGTGCTTAAAGCCTTTTCTAGTATTAAAGAGTTTTGCTTCCGCTCCCATTTTGGTACAACCTGATGTTTCTCTACCTTTTATTGTTGAGGTGGACGCTTCTGAGGTGGGTGTGGGTGCGGTCTTATCTCAGGGTCCCTCTCCTGCCAAATGGCGACCGTGTGCCTTTTTCTCAAGGAAACTCTCCTCTGCAGAGAGAAATTACGATGTGGGAGATAGGGGGTTTTTGGCCATCAAATTAGCTTTTGAGGAATGGCGCCATTGGTTAGAGGGAGCCAGACACCCTATTACCGTGTTTACAGACCATAAGAATCTGGCCTACTTGGAATCGGCCAAGCGTCTGAACCCGAGACAGGCCAGATGGTCTTTGTTCTTTTCTAGGTTTAATTTTGTTGTTACGTTCCACCCTGGGGTTACAAAAATGTGAAGGCGGATGCCCTGTCACGTTTTCCGGGAGGGGGGAACTTTGAAGACCCAGGTCCTATTATTTCTGAAGGGGTGGTCGTCTCTGCTCTTTATCCTCATTTGGAGTCAGAGGTTCAGGCAGCCCAGGCAGAGGCTCCTGATCTTTGTCCCCCTGGGAGGTTGTTTGTGCCTCTCGCTTTACGACACAAGGTTTTTAAGGAGCACCACGATACGGTCCTTGCTAGGCACCCGGGGAGTAGAGCCACAGTGGATCTCATTGCTGTGTGACACCTGAAAACCCTATAATGGTGAGGGGACACGACCACCGGCTCCCTGCATTTAATACGGACGGAGTCAGGGTCACCTAGAATCAAGCCAGCAAGGAAACACAAATAAAGGAAAAACACTTATCTGAGGAATCAGCAGTAGCAGCCTCCAGCAGTGAACTCATCCAGTAAGAAGTATAAACCGCAAAGTGAGGCAGTATGGGAGGGAATATAAAGGGAGACAATTAGTGTAAATAAGTGACAGCTGGGAGAAGGAAAGGAGATGACAAAGTGAAACCAAAACAAAGAACGTCATGCAAGAGGTAGAGAAGAACGTCTAACAGACCTTCTCACAGGACTGGCGGTGACACCTTTTTGGCGTGTATTGGTGGCAAAAAAATATATATTTGCCATTCAGCGGTGCAGTTATATGTTCTAAAGCCCTATTTTGCAGTGTATTAGTGTAAAAAAAAATATATATTTGCCGCTCTGCGGTGCAGTTAGATGTTCTAAAGCCTTTTGTGGAGTGTATAAGTGGAAAAAAGTAAGGGTCTATTTGCCGTTCAGTGGTTCAGTTATATGTTCTAAAGCCCTTTTTGGCGTGTATTAGTGGCAAAAAATATATATAATTTGCCATTTGGTGGTGCAGTTTAGTGATGGACGAACATCGGCCGGGACAGTCTGCGAATGCGATCAAATGTTCGTGAACCGCAAGTTCGCGGCAGGCCTTATTCACTTTAATGGCAGGCGAACCTGAAAAACCTTCATCTCATATTTGCAGCCACCAAATAATTACAAGAAGTGCACAAATCGTCCCACAACATGGACAGTGACATACCAGAGGGGGATCAATGGCAAAAATTCCCACAAAAAATATGCATTTTAATCAGGGGCCATTTTTATGCGTCTTAAATTTAAACTCTCAAAAATGTGCCATGCTGGAGCCTTGAAGATTTTTATTTTAGGCCATGGGAGTACAGGCCCCAAACATTTGGCATTCACCAGACAGAGAACATCAAGTGATTATGTGGCTGGAGGTATATTAGACAGTCTTTAGATATCAATTTTACTGCAGGCAAGTGGAGTACAGGCCCCAAAAATTATTAATTCAATGTACAGAAAAAAACAAGCTTTGTCTTCTTCTCATTGTCTGTCGCTAGTAGAGGCATAAGCCTGGCAGGCAGGTTCCCCCAGAAGTATCTTGCTGGATGAGCAGCCAATACCGCACTTGCATCAATCTTGACAGGATTCGGCTCCAGGTGGAGAGTAATTTTTTTGCTGGAATGCTTTCTCCATCGCAACACCACGTCGTTGAATAAACAGAAGACTGGCCGACTCTCTCCTGTCTTACGCAACATTTAATTTTTATTATTAAATTTATTAAATATTTTAACATTAGTTTTCTTAAACCAAAACTTGATTAAATTATAAGAAAGTATACTTAAATTTGACAAACCTGGCCTAATAATTCAAGTATGAACTCTGCCTTATAGGTCGATGTTAGTGTCAAGAAGAAGCGCACTCCTTTTACACCCTTGTCAGCTGATTCCACATAGATGTCTACAGAATCTGACAGAGTCGAGAGGATGTCAGCAGTAAGTTTGTTGACGCCACTGATAAATTTGCCCTTCCTCTGATCTGTCAGAACAATAACCCACAAAAAACGGATCCTGTCTTTGGTCAGCATTTGCTCAGTATTGCTAATGCCAATAAAAACAAGAGTGGATCTAAAACAGAGATGACACGTGAATGGAATATTTGCATGTCTTCTGTACCCACTCCTGCTTTTGTCTACCAAATCATAAGCCAATTCTGATGGGACCATACATGCCCTACAGCTGCTACACAGAAAGGATCTGATGTGCGTCTCATTCTTCCTTCCTTCTGACAGATCAGAAGAAAGGTCAAATAAATGATGATGTCAGCCAGGCCGAAAGCCAAAATAGTGGCCCAGTCATGAAGTGGGGAGGGTGTGAACAGCATGTGAAGTCCACAGAGTGTCCCTATGACAGAGTGGTGAGGTGGAAGCGGCATGAGGAGACCAAAGAGTGGCCCAATGACAAAGTCTGCAGGTGGCGCAAGCATCAGAAGGCCACAGAGTGGCACAATGACAGTGTGGAGGTGGCAGCAGTATGTGGAGGCCAGCGAGTGGCCAGGTTACATAGTTTGGACATGGCAGCAGCAGCAGCATGATACAGGGTGGCACGGTGACATAGTGTAGACATGGCAGCACCAGGATGCCACAGAGTGGCAAGGTGATATAGTGTGAACATGGCAGCATCAGTAGGCCACAGAGTGGCAAGGTGACAGTGTGGAGGTGGGTGGCAATACTAGTACTCGCTGAAGATGGTGGGTGAAAGAAGGAGCACTTGGCATCAGATGTTTGGCATCAGGCGGGTAACAGCATCAGAATAGTAGCTGAGGCAGGTAGCTAGACGAAAACGTATGATCTAGTCTGATGCATCAGGCATTGGTGTGTTGAAATCCTGGCTGATCCATGCCTGATTTATCTTGATGCAGTCTCACACTATGTGCTATATGTGGGCACTTTAAACTCTTTCTAAATGTCATATCAAATGCAGTGGCGCACTGCCAATATAGGCAGACCACGCCGTTGCTATGGGGATCGTGGCACAGGGGGCCCGGAGCGCATGGAAGGCTCGGCCCCCTACTCTGCACAAGACAGTGACAGTTTATTCATAGTTTGAGGTGGCATTCTTGAACTTCTCCCTCCGACTCCAATCCCCCCTACCCCCATGATTCGGGCTGCGGCTCCCTCCCAGGCAAGGATCCTGCTGCTGATTGGCCATTGTATCAGGAAGCAGGAGCAGCGCAGGCACACATAGAGACTAGGGTGGCCACTGGCTTCATGGACTTCGCCGACCATGCCCTCAAAACCTATAAACCACGCCCACATCAGTGAAGCCACGCCCCCATCAATTGCTGGGAAACGGGTGGAGGAGAGGTAAGAACTTGTGGAGGGGCCATGGGTGTCCTGAAGGGGCCAGGGGGTGTGGAGCCAGCTAGTCCCCCCTTCAAAGTAGTAGTTATTAATCCCTTTCAGCAGTACCCCATTCACAGTATTTATTAACCCTTTTCAGCAGTCCCCCGAGGGGTTAGTAAATACTGTGAATGGGGTACTGCTGAAAGGGGTTAATAACTACTGTGAAGGGCCTTAACATTAACCCTTTTCAGCTGTCCCTCATTCACACTTATTTATTTCCCCCTTTTAGCTGTTCCCAGGACCCACGCAGTAGTTATTATTAACCCCAGCCTGCCTGCATTATAATTACCAGCGCCTGCCCTTCACCCCTTTTGAGCAATTCCCGACGGCCCACAGCACAGACCAGTGAGTACCTCAGCGCATCTGCGCTCCTCAGTCTGTTCTTCCACTTCCTGCATGGCCGTGCTGGCACAAACCAGAATTGACTGGCGTGTTGCAGGCTCTGCCGGAAGTGCGACAAGATGTCAGTGCACTTTACGCCATGATGTGAGTGATCCTTAAAGTGCCCCATACTTGTTGAGGTCTAGAGTCACCGATGACCACTAAAAAGGAGGACTTCTGGCCGTCCGTCCTGGTCTTGTGCCGGACGGAGGACCAGGAGTCTAAAAACCAGACATCTGGCCACCCTAATAGAGGCGTGCACCCGGCGTGGCAGAGTTATCCTCTCTGTGCTCACGTGCTGCCCGCCATCTGCCGCCTGCCCTCAAGACAGTCATCAGCCAGTGAGTGCCCCCCACCCCTGGCCCATACTGAAGGACCGGTCAGTGAACACAGAAGTGTGCCACAGTAAGAGGACAGCAGCAGACTTAATATAAAGTTCATATTTGGTATTGGTTGGATATGGGTATTCTTCATGGGGGGAGGGCAGCAGCAATTGGTGGGGTTTGGGGGAAAAGGGGGCCCTGTAGGATCATAGAGGACTCCTGAATCCTCTATGATCCTACAGGCCCCCCCCCAGCACATCAGTCACCTTGCAGGGGCGGGGGGAGAATATGATTGGTGGCTATGTGCACACTCAGCATCAGCAGCAAGGGGTTATCCAACCCCTACAATGCCCCCCCAAAATGCCTGAGGCCGGGCACCTTACTTACTTCATTCCCCGTCACCCGCATTGCTCCTGATGCCTGCACAGCCACCACTGCCTCCCTCCCGTCACACATATTAATACATCCAGTGACATAGGGGGGAGCAGCCTCTAGCAGAAACCAATGGGAACCAGCCTCCCTAGCATCGCGGGTGACGCTACGGAGGCTCATTTCCGACGCAGCTTGCTATTGGCTGCACCACCCCATTGGGCATAAGTATTACCTGTATGTGGTACCTGGGCATTTTGGGGGGCATAATAGGGGTTAGATAGCCCTTTAACCCTTAGGATACCAGAGGTTTTTTCATTTTTGCATTTTCTTTTTTCTTCCGTATCTTCCTTGAGCCATAACTTTTTTATTTTTCCATTCACATAGATGTATGAGGGCTTTTTTTGTGTGGGAGAAGTTGTAATTTAATATTGGATACAATGTAGTGTGAAACGGGCAAAAAAAATTCAAATGGGGTGGAATAAAAAAAAAAAGCTATTTTTCGTTTTTATGGGTTTTGTTCCTACGGCATTCCCTTTGTGGCAAATCTGACCTGTGCCCTTCATTCTCTGGGTCAGTACGATTACAATAATACCACATATGTATATATGTTTTTATGTCTAAATAGTGTAAAAATACATTAACACTTTGATAAAAAAAATTTTTTACTTTTTTACATCACCATATACTGACTCCCATAACTTTTTCATAGTTAGGCCTCTTTCACACTTGCGTTGTTGGGATCCGGCATGCACTTCCGTTGCCGGAGGTGCCTGCCGGATCCGTAACAACGCAAGTGTACTGAAAGCATTTGAAGACGGAACCGTCTTCCAAATGCTTTCAGTGTTACTATGGCACCCAGGACGCTATTAAAGTCCTGGTTGCCATAGTAGGAGCGGGGAGCGGGGGAGCGGTATACTTACAGTCCGTGCGGCTCCCCGGGCGCTCCAGAATGACGTCAGAGCGCCCCATGCGCATGGATGACGTGATCCATGTGATCACGTGATCCATGCGCTTGGGGCGCCCTGACGTCACTCTGGAGCGCCCGGGGAGCCGCACGGACTGTAAGTATGCTGCTCCCCTGCTCCCCGCTACACTTACCATGGCTGTCAGGACTTTAGCGTCCCGGTAGCCATGGTAACTATTCAGAAAAAGCTAAACGTCGGGTCCGGCAATGCGCCGAAACGACGTTTAGCTTAAGGCCGGATCCGGATCAATGCCTTTCAATGGGCATTGATCCCGGATCCGGCCTTGCGGCAAGTCTTCAGGATTTTTGGCCGGAGCAAAAAGCGCAGCATGCTGCGGTATTTTCTCCGGCCAAAAAACGTTCCGTACCGGAACTGAAGACATCCTGATGCATCCTGAACGGATTACTCTCCATTCAGAATGCATTAGGATAATCCTGATCAGTATTCTTCCGGCATAGAGTCCCGACGACGGAACTCTATGCCGGAAGACAATAACGCAAGTGTGAAAGAGCCCTTATATGATCTACTGAGCTGTGTGGGGGCTCATTTTTTGTGGGATGAACTGTAGTTTTTATTGATACCATTTTGGAGTGTGTGAGACATTTTAAAGGGCTTCTGTCACCCCACTAAAGTGATTTTTTTTTTTTTTTGGGCTAGTTAAATTAGTTATATTGCGATCTATGAAAATATAATGGTGTTACTTACTTTGATCCAGCAGTTTCTTCCAAAAACGAAGTTTTATAATATGTAAATTCGGTCTCTACCAGCAAGTAGGGCGGCTACTTGCTGGAAGCTGCTGCAGAAAACCGCCCCCTCGTCGTGTTGATTGACAGGGCCAGCCGGGATCTCCTCCTCCGGCCGGCCCTGTCGGCATTTCAAAAATCGCGCGCCTGTGTTCATTCGGCGCAGGCGCTCTGAGATGAGGAGGCTCGTCTCCTCAGAACTCCCTCACTGCGCCTGCGCCGATAACATCACCGAAATAGAAGACGTCATCGGCGCAGGCGCACTGAGGGAGTGCTGAGGAGACGAGCCTCCTCATCTCAGAGCGCCTGCGCCGAATGAACACAGGCGCGCGATTTTTGAAATGCCGACAGGGCTGGCCGGAGGAGGAGATCCCGGCTGGCCCTGTCAATCAACACGACGAGGGGGCGGTTTTCTGCAGCAGCTACCAGCAAGTAGCCGCCCTACTTGCTGGTAGAGACCGAATTTACATATTATAAAACTTCGTTTTTGGAAGAAACTGCTGGATCAAAGTAAGTAACACCATTATAATTTCATAGATCTTAATATAACTAATTTAACTAGCCCAAAAAAAAAATATCACTTTAGTGGGGTGACAGCTGTTTTTCAGCTGATCAAAAGTATAGGACCACACCTCCAAAAAAAAACTAAACCCCCCCCCCTCCAAAACAGAAATCTAACTTACAAACATGAACTCGGTAATGAGTAGCTCCGCCGTTATTGTTTATCACTTCAAAAATTCGTTTCGGCATGCTTGATGCAATCGTTTCCATGAGATGAGTGGGAACATTTCTCCAAGTGGTGAAGACGGCCACACGAAGGACATCTACTGTCTGGAACGGTTTTCCATTTTTCTAAACTTCTCTTGCCATCCATCCCCAAAGGTTCTCAATTGGATTTAGATCAGGGGAACACGCAGGATGGGCCAAAAGAGTGATGTTATTCTCCTGGAATAAGTCCCTTGTCCTGCGGGCATTGCGTACTGTAGCGTTGTCCTGTTGAAAAACCCAGTCGTTACCACACAGACGAGGGCCCTCAGTCA